>NW_004524837.1:1894631-1949701 GCF_000260255.1 Octodon degus | reverse complement strand
GGGTGCTTGCAGCTGTACATGCTACCGCTGGATCCTTCTTTTCTCTTGTTCACTCCCTCCAACCCCTCATCCCCTCCTTATTTACAAAAGCTCTGCTTCCATTTTTTCCTTCTTTTCTCTTTTCCCATTCTCCTCCCGTCTCTTGTTTCTCTTTCCCATTTGAACATTTTCTTCCTCTCTCACACTGTGTATTACAGTTTTGTCCTCATTTATGCTTTTGTTTTCTCATGCCTGAGAAGCAATGTGATACTTGCATAGGTGTGCCTGACTTACTCCATTTAGGAGTATGATCTACATGCACATCAATTTGCCTAGAAATGGCTCCAATTTATCCTTCTTTATAGCCAAGTATTATTCCACTGTAGAGAAAACTGTATCTTCTTTATCTGTTCATCTGAGGACAGCAGATGTTCCCAATATTCAGCTGTTGCAGAGTGTTCCGCCATGTGGAAAAGTGCGACGTGATGCAGCGTACAGCAGACTCCCCTCATCTTAGGAGCACCCATAGATGGCAAGTGATGAGAGAGGGCAAGGTGTTCAGGTAAGTGGCACCCAAAGGACGCAGGAGTGGAGTCCACTTTCCGTGGCTGCAAAGAACACTGAGGCAGTGACTGACAGAGGAAGGAGGTTTGTTTTGGCTGATGGTCCTAGAGACTAGGAAGTCCTGGAGAATGAGTGTGTCACTGCTTCTGGGAAGTCCCGGGCTGTTTCAAATTGTGGCTGAGTACAGACTGGCAGGCGGGCAGGGTGAAGTCTCACAAGAGGCGCATGTGTGCCTGAGACCTGCGGTGCCGCCCTCAGGAGGCCTTCACCCACCCTCCAAACACCTCACAGCAGGCCTTGCAGCAGGCCCGCCTCCTACAGATGCTTGTAAATTCAACAGCTAATGAATGGGCTGCGAATGGCAGTGATGGGTATGCGACCAGCCCTTCGTCTTTCATCCCACAGGGTGAAGTGTCATGCTATGAGGAAAATGACACAAAGGACAGGTGAGGGGCTTTTCCAAGTTCACCACAAACAGTAGTCCCAACAGACCAGCTGGGGTTCTTTGGCTCCTAATTCGCTGTCCCTCCCTCAGCAGTTTGCGGCTGACTTGACCCATTCCCCGGCCCTGTGCGCTCCGTTCCATGATTTCCTTAAATGTCTGCTCCCTTTTTGGTCAACCACAGATGCTTGGGTACTGCTCGCAAATACGTGGATCTCTGCCCCTCAAAATTTATATTAGGCACACTATCAGTCTTCTGTGTCTGTGGGTTCTGCCTCTCGGGAGGCAACCAACTGCAGATTAAAAGTATTTTTATCTATACCAAATACTTAAAGATTTTTCCTTGTCACCATCCTGTAAACAATATAGACAACTATTTCCACAACACTTACACTGTATTGGATATCGCAGATAATCTACAGAGGACTAAAAGAACATGGGAGGATGTGCTTCGATTATTATATAAATACACTGACATTTTATATAAAGAACGTGAGTATCTCTGGACCCCAGTATCTGAGCAAAATCCTGGACCCGACTCTCCGAGATGCTGACTCTATTAGTCTGCTTTCCAAGAAGCTAACAAATACCTGAGATAGTCCACGTACAAAGAGCGAGGTTTGTTTTAGGCCAACGCTGGAGAAAAGAAGGAAAAAATGGAAACAGAGCTTCTGTAAATAAGGCCTAACGTTTGGGCCTGCAGTGGCTTGCTTCCTGGCTTTGGAGGTGGTGAGGAGACAGTGACAAGGTGCAGGTCACGCTGATAACACGCAGCGAAACTGCTCACCTGGAGCCAGGAGGGAGGGGCCGGAAGCTGCGGGTCCCCCTGTGCCCTTCAAGGCACACTCCCAGGACCTGCAGAGCTCTTGCCAGCCTCCACTTCCCAGTCTCCACCCCCCATTAGCACCCCGCCCCCGTTTTTGCCACATGACTCTTTGGAGGATGTTTAAGATCCATACTAGAGCACCAAGGTAAAAGTGTGTGCGGAGGGGAGCGTAAGAGCTGAAGCAAGCTGCTGTCCAACACGCCAGAATGGTGTCCCACACAGGGCCTCCAGCACAGCGATGTCACATACCTCACTACCGGGACAAGTGCTGCGGGCTACAACACGCGGCCAGGCAAATCGCGTGGTGCTGGGTCATGGCCTACTTGTACTTTAGCTTCCTCCGCTGACCTCCAACAGATTAGAAGCCAGAGTTCAGTAGAATATTTTTTTGCTTTAATGATAATTTTTCTATAGAATGATTTTAAGATTCAAAGCAATAAGCAAGCCCATTTTTTCAGTTGAGTGGATTATAGTGGATTTTTGGTCACAGCCACTTATATCTGACAATGTCCTTGCCTTGGTTTGACATTCATCCCATAAGAACAGGCTTTTATTCAGCATAATTACAGTGAAATTCTTTCTTTTCCCCTCAAAGGCAAGATAGCTCATCAGGCCTGAGTTATTCAAATAGTAATACAAAAATACAATTACGTACGCACTATATATTGGGTAAAATAATCATTGGCACTAAAAATAATCACTGGCCCTGAAATTGTCCACATAGAATAAGAAAAAGTCAAATAAATATACATCATATAATGTTTTTAAAAAAGTATTCCTTTTTTTTTTATCTCTTTGGGATTTGACACGTTAGTTTAAAATTTTGTTGAAAAGCAATGTGCTATATATTTTATGCCGCCTGTAAAACCAAAGTAGAGCCTGTCATCGAGCTGATGGTGGAATTAAGAAGTCAAGCACTTCAGAGGAGAATGGCTTTCTGCACAGCCAGGGTCACCATAGCTACGTCCTTCTACCCCAAGTTAGCCTCACTGAGTTGCTAGTCATGACTACTGGGCAGAGAAGGCACACGGGTGTGGACGGAGGGAGGACCAGGGGCCTGGGTCAGCTTGAGCTTGGACGATGCCAATCTGAATGAGGCTGGAGCTGGCCGCCAGACCCAAGAGACTCAGCCCAGTTCACAATGCTTCCTAGAAGCTGGTAGTGGGGTTGGCTCTGTCCTGTGCCAGTTCCCCCAAATGGTGGGATTAGCAAAATGGACACAGCCAGGCTAAGGCCCTAGAAGACATGCTTTTGTAAGCTTCTTATCTGCCTAGTGCTACTCTGATGGCTTTCCCTAAACAGAGACTACAGCGCTTTCCCTTACAATTTCTAGCTGACCAAGTACTCCTAAGGGTTTGGGGCTTTCCGAGATCAATAGGGCAAGAATGGATTCATTTTTCTCTTTGTGCTTGCAAAAACTGTCACTGAAGTTTCATAAACTGTGGTGAGTGTGAGGGGTGTTCTATTTCTGCTTCTGATCCAGGATGACCCTTCCAGTCTGGTCTTTGACTTTGATCCTCCCTGAACTGTACTTGGTCTCCTGGCAGCCATTGCAATACACGGTCCTGCTGGTACCATCAGGAAATTCCCTCCTCTTGAACTGGGCTGTGTGGATTTCTTTCTGTCCATTGCTGAACACGATGGTTTTGTCGCCATTCCTGGTAGAAGAGAAACACTCTGTGAGACAGGCTGTGCCGTAGCCAGTTTTATGAACATGGAGCAGGTAGGGACGAGTGATGCCAGTGCCCAGGGGGAAGGACACAGCTGTGCAGAGCAAGGACAGGAGCAAGGACAAGTACCATTGTTGAGGGCTCAAGGGCTGAGGACACGCAGGTGGGGCCTAAGGGAGATGAACTGCACCAGCAGCTGGGTCTGTGCACTGGACCTAAGATGACAGCTTGAGGCACGGGTGAGCAGAGATGTGGTAAACACAGAGAGCGCCATGACAGGGCACAGAAAATGCCACCACATGAGAGGAAATATTTTGGCTGGCCACAAGGGAGTTAATGGAGCTCTGAAGTAGAGAAAGACTGAGCCTCCAAGCTACAAAACTGAAGGAACAGGGAGACTAAGGACATCAAGGCAACACCACCAGGGTACTACAGCCAAGTGGATCTGGGCTGGAAAAAAAAAAGGACCTAACATGGCTTCCCAGCCCTCTCAGGCCATCATACAGACAGTGCCGGCCTCGGGTGTCTCCAGCTCACACCAACATCCAGAGCAAACCCCAGCAGCACTCTCTATGGTGTGTCTCATGTATTTGTTCATGAAGGTTCTACGACAGATTTAGGCTCCCAGATCCCAGGCCAAAAACAAATGAGCCTTATGGTGCGATTCGAGCCCAGCCAACCTCACTGAGTCAAAGCTGAGTGTCACTCAACCACAGGGACACATTCCGAGGAGAGCATGGTTAGGTAGCTTTGACACCAACTAAGATGACTGTGATGAAATTAGAGTGTGATCTGGAACAGTAGCCTGTGTGGGCCCTGTTACCAACTGACGCATTATGTCCCTAAGTTAATGTTTAAACCTATATTCTGCATAGAGATTGAAATCATTCACAAGACAAACATTGTAGTGTCAATGGTTTTATTTTCTAGAATAATAATAATAATAATTGTTATTATTATTATTATTATCCATGTTTCTGAGACAGGATCTCACTATGCAGTTCAGGCTAGTCTTTAGCTCATGTTTAGCACAGGCTGGTCTCAAATTCTCACAACAATCCTCTTGCCTCAGCCTCCTAAGTTCTGAGATTACAGGCATGCACCATCATGCCCAGCCAATGGTATTATTTTCTGCTATTATTATTATTTTTTTAAATATTTATTTTATTGAGAAACAAATAGCAATGAGACAGTTTCAAAACTGATGAATAGGACAGTTTCAATAATTAATACATTGTACATTGTTAGCTTCTTAGTGGTTATTCATAGTACCAAATGCAGACAGGAGATCCTGTCCAAACACTATTAGTACAAATCTTTCTTTGCATTGAATATTTTCTGCTATTATTATTTTTTTTTCCAGAACCAGGGAATTGAACTCAAACCCTTGCGCTTGCCAGGGAAGTGCTTATTCTACTGAGCCATCTCCCCAGCCCCTGCTATTATTTTTAAATAAATAGTTTTTTTGGGTACTGGAATTAAATACTTAACCTCACAAAAATATACGTTATGTAAATAAATTATCAAATACACAAATCAAAAGTCAGGAATGACTTGGACTCACGTTGTGTGTTCCAGCACCAACCTTTTCACGCGTATGATTGTCCCATCAGGAAACACAGTCTCCTCACAGCCAGGCTTGAGCCTGGTCACTGTCCCATCTGGAAAAACAGTTTCTTTGGAGCCGTCAGGGTAGAATTTTTCTGTAGAATATATTTTTAAATGCATCTTACACTGAAAGTGTTTACAAACCACATTCTATCTCAATGACCTACCTAGGTGAGATTTCTAGAAAGAGAATATTGCTTGCTCATGTGAGTCCATAGATTTAAATTGCCACTTGCACTATCAAATCCCCATGCTGACTTGAGTTTTAGACGAATTAATAATACTTTAGCAAAAGTACAGACAGCTTCCCACTTACAATGATTTGAGGTATGATTTTTCAGCTTTATGATTATAGAAAAGTGATATGCATCCAGTAGAAACCACTACAGCTTAGATCTGGATGCCTCCTCAGAGCCTCCTATGACCATACATGGGCTCTCTAAAGGTTCCTGATTAGAGGGTGGGTGATGTAAACATTGTATAATGCTTTGAGCAAAGGTGCGTGATTAGTCCACTGATTGCTTAAGTGTAGTTCTGGATATGGATAGTGGGAAGGTCCACTTGGGGTAGGGGCGGCACCAGCCAAAAGGCGGGCAGCTTGGAAGGGATAAGGAGGAGAGGCTTCTGCCTCACTGCATGCTGCTGCTTCTGCTGCTGATTGCTGCATTGCTGTCTTCTGCCTGCTCGCCATGAACCACTTCTCCTTTTGTCTTGAAACTAGACAACAATGCAGTGAAGCCTCCACAAACTATGAGCTATAGTAAACCTTTCCTCCTGTATGGTATTTTGTCTCAGTCACACGAAACATAATGAAACACATACAGTCTTGAAACAGAAACTGCAAATTTTGAGTTTGGGATTTTCCCATGCTAGTGACGTGCAGCACTGCTTTCTCCCAGTGGCCATAAGCACAGCCCTCAGGGACCAGGCCATGGCCAGGGAGGACACCGTATACATTACAATGCACTGTGACATTGCTGTGTTTAGTGTCTTAAGTGTATTTCATGTACTTTCTGCTTATAGTATTTTCAACTGACAATGGACTTACTGTGATGGAATGCCATCAAATGTCAGAAAGAATTTATCTATCCCAAATATTCTATGGAACATACTTGTGCCATGAAAATTATTTTTTATTTACTTTGATATTCAAGCACAAATGAGAGTCTGACTCACTATTTGCTAAATCAAGCAATCTAAGTTCAAGGACTTAAATATTATTAGAAAGTAATCAGAAAGAACACCTGTATAAACAATGGCATCTCCTTGCTGCAACCTTCTGTTCTAGCCAGGACTTAAGTAACACACACAGATTTCTTTGCACTGCCATAAGTTATCTGTCTAACTTGCTCAAATATATTTCATGGCGATTCACTCTACTATGGCCTGAATGTCGATGTCTCCCCAAGGATTATGTGTTGAAGCTTCACCCCCAAAGCAGTGGTTCCAGGAGATGCTGCTTTTGAGAGGTAGTTGGGTCTTGAGGGAAGCACCTTCATAAAAGGAACTAGTGGTCTCATTCCAGAGAGCTCCACAGCCTGCCATGACGGAAAGCACCACCAATGTATCCTCACTGGATCCAGGCCTCAGAGCTGTGCAGAACGAGCTCCCTTTGTTTGCAACTGTCTGGTTTGTGGTGATAGTAGGCTGAATGAACTAAGACTCATGCCACAAAGGACTAATATTCCAGACTTATCTTGTGCCCCACTCTGTCAATGTTATTAATATTTTAATATTTTGCTTTAAGAAAACTAATAACAATGTTGATCTTCTCCACACTTTACTCAAATAAACTCCCAGTCTAAGATATTTCTATTGCTTCTCTTTGCTTTCTCACTCACTCCCTAAATCCCACACTTGAGGTCCAAGTACTTCGCTAGGCTCACAGGTGGCAACTTCCAACATCTGAATGCTTTTGACCCTCGCTGTTGAAAACATGTTCATTTACTTCTTATATTGACTTGTTTTGTCAACTGTTAGCAGTTGCCAGCAGACAAGTGGCAGAAAAACAAAAGTGAAGAATCTGACAACTGGGGGAAAATTCTGCCTCTTAAAATAACAGCACAAACTGCAAAGATTGTTTCCTAAGTGAAGTTCTTAGTGGAATGCTCTGGAGAAGTTGAGGCTCATCACTGGTCAATATTTTGAGACTCACTGACTGCCTGGCACATAGTCAATATAAAATATGTCTTTACCAGCTGGTATGAATTTTTCTTTTTCTTTTTTTGGTGGTACCAGGGATTGAACTCAAGACCTTGCTCTTGCCAGGCAAGCACTTATTCCACTGAGCTATCTTCACAGCCCTCCTTTTTGTATGAATTTTCTGAACATTCACATAACAGAAATCATGCCTATAAAATGGCAATAGGGCAACCATGAGGCTCTCATTTGATTTTGTCTCTGAAGCATTAGTCATAGATAGAAGTATAGAATCATTAAAGACAATGCAAATATCCAAGAACAATGACAGCACTTGGATTTCTGGCTATAAAACCAAGTGGTACTTGGAGACCTTCTACATGGACTGGCCGGGGTTCAAAGAAAACACTTATCTATAAAGTACTTTTCTTTTGCACCAGAGCTGAGTGAACACCAATCATCCAGCAAGGCATTTATCAACCAGCAAGTGTAATTGTTTGCTCTGAACTATTTGCTGAGGGGTCACTGAGGAAAGCAATTACTCTTGTCCTCCTTGGTGCTCACTGCCTAATCCCACACCCAGTGGCAGATTGTGAGGATGGTCATCTGAGCACTACACACAATAACCCCGATTGAAAAACTGGGACAAAGACAAGAGGTCTGAAGAGAAGAGTGCAGGACAGCCTGGGACCCGGCGGCAGTGCCGGCCCAGCCTGTGGCTCTTCATGCTTGGGATGATGGCTTGCACGTGACACATTGGGACTATGTGAGGCACAGCAGTGCTCTAGCCCTGGCCTGTGGTCTGCACATCCATGATGTCGTAGTTAGTGGGGCTTGGCGGTATGCCAAAGGGATTTTACAAACTTTCCCACTATAACATACCTAGTAGTGCCAAGGAGAAAGATGCAAAAACCTTTTCAAATCAGTATTTAATAGCAGGGAAAGGGCCTCAAACCACAGCGGTTTTTGGAAGACACAGTAGGCCCCACTGCTGCCTGCGTCCTGTGCTCATCTGCTAATCCCAGTAGCCCAGAGACACAGGCTACAGAAGCCTTCTGGGACAGGGTACAAGGGCTTCACCTTGAGAAGCTGAGCTGGGTCCCTGCTTCACGATGACACACTCGAGGCACGGGTCACTCGGAGGGGTGAACTGGAAGGCACCTACTGTTCTCCAGTGGAGCTTACCAGGGAGAGTGTGTGCTGCCGTGCTCTCCCCGAGGAGCCAGTGGCTACAACTGCCTGCGGAGTGGGCTCGGCCCTGCAGCCCCACTGCCTGCAGGCCTAGGAGCAGCACAGTGTGGCTGCAAATGCAGGAGCAGCACAGAGCTCCAGGACAGACACCCCGACTGGGCCCGCAGGACCCTGCCAAGCATGGCCCGAAAGGCACGGAGCAGCAGCATAAGGAGGCCTGGGCAGAGCCAATGGTGCTCGCTCCAAGCACGGAATCACCAGAAGCAGACAAAGAGAACATGCACAAAAAATAAGGACTAATGGAGTAAGCTGGAAACAAGAGCAGACGGCGCCCCCCAGAAGACCAAGGAGAGCTGATAGAGACTCCGCTCTGCAGTGAAGAGTGTGATCCTTCAAATCTAGCTTAAAGGGTGTATTAAATAGCATGTAATGCCCCACTGGAGAGAAAATTAATAACCTAGAAGATTACTTAAAGAACCTAACAAGAAAGTAAAAAAGATAAGGAGGAAATATGTTTAGGACCGAGGAGACTAGAATAAAATGATATAATATACCTGCAATAGGAGATTTAAGAAGAGAAAAAAAGAGGACAGATGACATTAATAAAAAATAATATCTGAGAATTTTGTTGGACTTAAGATAGTTTTGGCTAGCAGATAAAATCTAGGACGTGCAGTTAAATTTGAATTTCAGAGAAGCTATAGATAATTTTTAGTATAAGTATGTCCCATGTATTACATGGATCATACAATAAAATCATTTGTTTGCTATCTAAAATTGAGAGATTGGGCATGGTGGCCTGCGCCTGTAATCCCAGCACTTGGGAGGCTGTAAACAGGAGAATCACTAGGAGTCTGATCTATGTAGTGAGATCCTGCAGACCCTGTAGACCTGGCCCTAAAATACAGAAAAAAAATTGAAATTTAGCTGAGCATCCATACTTTTATTTGCTAATTCTGGCAACCCTAAGTCATGTGAGATATAAGTCGCCAGACCCAAAATACATGACATAGCCCCAGTGCAACAAACAAAATTAAGTCCACGGCCATGGACATCACAAGATGACTGGAGGCAGTTCTTCAAAGCACTGAGGAAATAGGAAAATCGCCGTCAAAGGGAGAGATTAGGCTGCTTCCAGTGATCCAACAGACGCTGTAAGGCTGTGGAACAGTCTTTCACATGCTAGAGGAAGCTCCTATGAGCCCTGGCTCCAAGGGCTGTAGGGAATACCCCTCTGAACAAAAGTCACCTTCCTTGCTGTGGCCTCCACGCTCCACTACCTATACTTGGCCTTGTCTGTGGTCCCCTCCTGCCACGATGCCCTCCTTGCTTCTCCAAGACACTCCGTGATCCGCTTTCTTCACAATGTCCTCCCCAGTATCCACAGAGCTCCCTCCCTTCATCCCTGCACTCCCACCCCCTTGAAGGCCACCTCTTCAGGAAGGCCTCTGTGACCCTCCGTGGACAGTGGGCAGAAATAACGAGAAACAGAACAAAGACCCCCCGCTTTCGGCACACTAACCGGGGGAATCGGAGTGACAAGCAAGAATAATGAGCCCGAAAGTCTGTATAAACTTTAAAAAAATACTTAAAACTATACAGGAGTAATTGTAACTCATGTCAAGGAGAAAACTCAACTTAGAATTAAATCTGGCAGAAACAAGCACAACAGAGTGAAAGATGGGCAGGGATGCAGTTCATCTCAAGAGACTCATGGGGCTTCTGGGGGTGCTGCGCACCTTGGTGCACGAATGTCCTAACTGTCCCAGCCGAGGGTGTCAGGAGGTGGGCCCCAGTGGGGTGCCTCTGGAGGCTGTGCCTCCTGCCGGTACTCTTCTTCCTGGCTGCCAGGAGGCCCACGGCTGGGCTCCTCTGCCCCATTCCACCATGATGTTCTGCCTGATCTCACAACCACACAGTGGGCCCCGCCGAGCAGGGGCTGCAGCCTCTGAAGCTATGAATCCTGTAAGCATTTCTTCACTCCTTCTGTGGCTGTCAAGTATTTTCTCCCAGGAATAGGAAAGCTGACCAGTACATGGGACAAGGAGAAAGAATGTCCCAGGACGTGTAGTGCAAGGTTAGAAGCTGAGCAAGTAGGAGTGCTTTGTGCTTTCCTGGAACGTTTCTGTAAGGTTGAGCTTACTTTAACAGAAACATTAAAAAGTTTTCAATGTTTAGAGTTCTAGCTAAAATTAGAGCAAATAAAAATTAAAGCAGGAACAGTGCAGAGTTTGTCTTAATGGAACAAATAGTAATTGGAGGGAATGTTATTCTTAAGATACACAGAAAGGGCCAGCAAGATAGCTCAGTGGATTAAGCACCTGCTTAGGCAAGCACAGAGACCAGGGTTGAATTGCCAGCACTAGAGGCTGCCCTGGCCCCAGCCCCAGGTGCACTGAGCCTGCACCGACACCACTTTTGATGGTGCACATCTGTAATGCCAGCTGGGGAGGCTGAAAATAAGAGTAGCACTATGAGTCTGAGCTGTGTAGTGAGACCCTGTACCACATACATTAAAAGAAGGGGCATTTAAAATAAAAAGAAATAGAAAGCATGTAGCACGTTTCCAGAATACAATGTACATGTTCATTATCAACATGAAAAAAGTTTAAGTGAATAAATTGAAATACAGGGGAGAAGATCACATGAAGATTTGTATCCACCATCATACAAATTATGGCATAAACATTTAGCTTTAGAGCACCTGATTACACTATGACCCAACATGTTAGTCTCTGAAATACACCCTAGAAGCACCTCTACCCGTCTGTGCAACACAAGCCTGGCTTTTCAGCCCCATTTACATGGATTAATCTCATTTCTTAGAGAAAAAAGCAATCATCCATCATCTAATTGTGAAAAAAACAACAACCAAAAAAAAAAAAAAAACCAGAATAGGGAATGAACTCAGCTTCACTTATAGAGTTTGCATACCCAAATAACAGAACACTTTTTGATCTAAAGATACGCAAACAAAGCGATGGTCCTTGTTAAATCAGACAAGCAAATCAAGTTTACGTGCTTCCCGAATCTGCCGCTGTGGGCATACTGCCACCTGGCGGCCACTTGCAGCCCCAGCCCTGGAGCTGCTCCTGCGGAGGGCACCTTTACCGTGACACCCTTCCTGTGGCTGGGCAAATGGCTCTGAAGACAATCTTAAGGGTGTGTGCGGGGGTCCAGAAGGGCTCCCAGTGACACTATGTGGGCAACGCCCTACACCCATGAGTCAGCTCATGTAAGGCCATTACCAAGCTGGCTCCACACAGGAAGGGACATTTTCCCTGCAAACAACATTCAAATTATTTCTGTTGACACAAATCAGGCAGAAATCTATCCACACACACAAAATCCAGATGGACAGTGTTTTTCCCCAAGAATGCAGACATCTGGGCAGACACTAAGAAGCAGAACTGTGCATTGTTATGCAGACTTTGGCTGTCCTTGTCTTAGTGCAAAGTGTTTTTGCACAGCATACTGAAGTTGGCAAGATTCCTTCACAATTAATAAAAACTCTTATGTAAAATGCAAATTTTGGGGTATAGCAGAGAGTAGAAAAGAGATCAACGCTCACAGCTAAGGCCTTGGTCAAGAAGCTGGGATAAGGCTGAGCCCCCAAGAGGCTCAGGAATAAGTAAATTGATTAGGTCAATAAGAGTAATTAATATAGGCTGAGTTCTGAGCTGCTGTGTGCCAGCCACGGACACCTGTTCTAGAGAGGAAGACAAGAAATTACTACTTCAGAAATTCCTGGCTTTAAGGACCAGCCAAATAGCTCAGCAGATTAAAGTGCCTGCAAGCAGGCACAGGGACCAGGGGTTCGACCCCCGTGGCTGCTGTGCTGTCCCCGCCCCTGGGGCACACTGAGATGGCAATTGAGACTGGGCGTGGTGGTGCACACCTGTAATCCCAGCTCTTGGGAGGCTGCAAACAGGTGGATCACTATGAGTCCAATCTAGTAGTGAAACCCTGAACACCCTGTAGACCCTTCCCTGAAACACAGGGAAAAGAAAAAAAAAGAAATTCCTGGTTTTATAGAGATACAGAGGTTCAGATTCGGCAGATGCAAAGTGAAGCCACTGCTGACCTTTTACAGACCCAAACTAGATGGCAGCAGCAACGCTTCCGAGGTGCTGAGCCCCTGTACTCCTGAAGCTTTGCCAAGGAGTACGTTAACAATCAGTCTTGAGGACGATGCTCCAGACTGCCCCTGAGTACAGAGCCATGGGCACAGTGATTTACACACCCTCAAAGGCCCCTGACACCTCAGAAACTTACAGAATGGGGTGGGGAGACCTCACACGCTCCAGCAATTTCCAATCAGACTAGCCATGGGGCACACTTGCTGTCACTCCGCGTTAGTTATGACAGTTTTGGGAAATGCGCCATAGTTTCCAAGTCAGAGCAGCATCCACTGACAGCCCAGAAACAGTCACCTCAGAGAGACCTGCCCTAACAGCCAGGTTCTCCAACTCCAAACAACAATCAGCAGACCTGCTGGACCTCTCCAATGCCCCAGGGGGGCCCTCAGTGGTGCCCCGCAGTCTTGTCCCCTCACTCACTGTCCACATCGAAACTCAGGCATGAGAGGATCCTCCCTGGGTTAGGACAAAGGTGGTCAGATGGCTCCGCCTGGGAGACAGCGCTGCTCTGAATTTGTCCCCTACTCAGTAGCTTTCTGCTGAATGAACTACCTCACCACCATCAATTTCACTACTATACAAAAAGAACAGCTTGATATTTGCATACAAAATCTGGTCTTAGGGTTTGTTTTTACTTTGTTTTACAATTATAGCTAGGCTTCTTTTCTTAAAAAAATGTTTTAAAATCTTTTTTTTTAATTTAGTACAGGGTCTCACTGTGCAGCTCAGACTCATAATGATCCTTCTGTCTCAGCCTGCCCAGTGCTGGGATTACAGGAGGCCAACATCCATACCTGGTTTTTGGGCCAGCACAGCACACCTGGGGTTCTGGAGCCTATGGTGCTGGGGATTGAACCTGGGTCCTTGTCCTTGCCGGGCAGGCACTTAGACCACAGAATTATCTCCCTAGCCCTAGGCTTCTTAGTTTCTTAGGAAACTAAAACCTAAAGTCCAGATTAATATACGGCACTAACTTTCTAGAATCCCTTCCAGTCTAGCTTATATGAAAGACCTACTGGGCTCACAACCTCAGGAAAGCCCACCTCAGCCTCTCTACTTTCTAGTCAGAACACGTATGTTTTGATGCAGTCCCCAACCTTCTGGCCCACAGACTTCCAGCAGCAGGAGCCAAGCATGGTGGCCTTTCAATTCAGGAGCAGCCAGCACCGCCTCACAGGAAAATGTCTGAGAAAGAGGAAGACTCCTGACTTGAATGCCAGCCTTCCAGCTCCAACCCGCACTTTGCATAGCCTGTGCTTGCTGGGGACAGCCTGGCATGGATCAGCATAGCCAGAAAGTGACCACAGGCTGTCCTTCCCTGGGTGGAAGCCTGAGAAGACATTTGGCTCAATCGGCAGGAAGGTGGCTCCCTGCAGATCTGACCCCAGGGCCCGGCCTCTGGAAACCCCAGCGCTCAGCCCAGGGTTCAGGGGCAATTTGTTTCAACATGGGGCAGCCTGAGGGAGACTGGGATGCCAGTCCCCTCAGATAGTGACTGTGACCACAGAGACACTGAAACAGTAGGAATGCCACCCATGCCTATCTGTGTGCTCTTTGTAAATGTACTCTAGAACAAAACACCCTAAATTTCAGGGAAGCTGTGATGCTGGTGATCCCCACTGCAGTGCCCCCTCAGAGGGAAATCGCCGGTCGGTGCCTGCCAGGGAGCTAGAGTCTTTGGATGAAGATATCCAAATCATTAACATGAAAAAATGGAGATTAAAAGCATTGAGAAATAAAATTAACCCATGAAAAGGGGAAACAAATTCACGAAGCCTGAAAACTCCGAGCTTATCCAGAAGGTGGCATTTCAGGCTCTAGGCAGCGAGGAATTCACCTGCTTTTAGGGCAATGATGTGACCGTAGGAGGGAAACAGCAGCTTGCCGCCTCGAGGTCAAGATCCTTCTGCCTCAGATTCCTGGGAAACTGATTATACGTGTGTCCCTGTGCACGCAGTAATATAAGATTTTAATAAATCCACAGAATTTCCTAGAAATTATATTTTCATTCTAAACTAAAATTAAGTAAATCACACACACAAAAAAACTGCATTGGTAAGTAAAGAGGATTTTATACTGAGAGGAAAAGCTTAGGATGCACACACTATGACCCGCACACCCTCACATAGGCTGCACAGACTAGGGGACCCTCCTTACCTGGGTAATCAGCAAGGTGTCAGCAAGGAATGCCCAGAGACGTCCCGCCCACTCAGAACGGCGGATCCCAACGCACAGAGGGCTTTCCAGAGGACAGTCTAGGGGACTCTCAATCTGGGGAAGCTGGCATTCTGGCCACATTAGCCACCAGGTCAGGAAGTGTCCCTCATTCAGCCAAAGTTGGGTTTGGGAGGGGCTGCCATGCAAGCAAGCGAGCGGTCACTGTCTACTGCTGTTGCCCTAGAGCTGCCCATGCCAGCAGAGCGAAACCACAATGCATCCTGCCTGCTGCCGTCTGGGGCTCTGGGGGACCCACAGGACTTGGGGTGCTCAGAGACCTGCATTAAGGAGTGGCCCGTGGCTACTGGGTTTACAAGAAGCAGTTTAAGGTCTGAATTACAGCCTAAGGACAGTTGCTGCCCCAGAGAACCCGCCTGAAAGGCTTCCTAACTATTCAACCCAGTTTTTCCATAGCACCCTCTATGATACATGCATGCAGAAGCTGCTTAACCATACAAGCTCAGGGTGGCCCCACTCACCAGTCTGCTTATTAGGAAACTGTACAGTTTCCACACCATCAGGGTAGGTCGTGTATATTGTCTGAGCATCCGAGAAGTAATAAATCTGTAAGAGCCAGAAAGACCTGTGTTGGGTGGCAATTTGCCTCATAGGTGCATCTGTACTTAATATGGTAAAGCATTTCCTGAAGGTAGCTGAGGGACCACTTCACAGGTGGCCCTACCCATGACCAGGGGTGCATCACACCCACAGGGCACAAGAAAAGCAGCTGGCCACTGACACCCCAGAAATGATGGCACTGGACTAGTCATGGGAGAAGTTGCAGGACATAGTCTAGCTCTCAGTCCTGCACCTGGGCAGCAGTCTGTGGACTTCAGCGCCTTGGGCCTGTAGCTGGCTGCATCCTGCCTGAAGGGCATGACCTATGAGAGCCACCACAGTGGAGCTCCCACGCTTGGCCCCAGGGCCTGCTGGCAGTGCCAAGAGAAGAAACAGGTGCCCATTGTATTGGATATCCATACAACCACCCTGTCACTTCTGGGTGCTGGTGGCCAGCTCCTCTTCTTGTGCCCTGTGGCCATGGATGCACCCACGGCCATGGTTAGGACCACCAGCCAGGGGGCCTCCATGGGACAGTAACATTTCCAACAGTCTTCAGCTCCCAGCAAAGGAGGAGCTAGGAGGGAGCCTGCAGAGGAGGAAGGTGACGGGGAAGGAGCAGTCGCAGGGAGTGCTCTCCATACTGAGGCTGAGCCCCTCTCACACACACAGTAGGCAGGGGAAATTTGTAAAACACATAAGCCTCCAAAATCAAAAAGCAGCTGAATGTACATGTTTGTCTCCAAAGTAAGACTGTAGTTCAGAAACACAGGCCAATGGAGTGGAATTTCATCACGACTGCAAAGTGAGACAGTGGGAAGAAGGTATTCACTTCTCTCCTCGCTGAGAGCTGCTGGTCACCTCATGCAGGTCTTCTGCATGGCACTTGTGTCCTTAAGAGAAGGGATGAAAGGACACAGGAGGATGGCAGCAAGCCTAGTCGCATGGGAGCTGGTCTGTCTCCACTCGATGGCCTTGTGGGCATCCTCTCCTCACATTTGCCACTGGTTCAAAATAGTAGACTCACCACTCGCTGATCAGGCTTGATCTTCTTCACATCACCATTATAAAACTTGATGGTGGTCGTCTTCTTGTCCGCACTGGTCTCCTTCCTGGTGCCATTGGGGAAGGTGACAATCATGCGGCCATCGCTGAGTGTCTGCTCCACCTTCATGGAGACACAAGATTCCGAGATGAAAAGTATGTGATTATGCAAAGCTTCGCTATTTTCCTTCCACTCCAAATCATTCTGTGCCCACTGCCTGCGTAGCTCTGTTCACACCACTTGCTGCATTTCCACCAAAGAGAAAAGAAAAATCACAGAACCCTTCAGTTGCAAAGCTCCACCCCTGAATTTGTTTTGAATAATAAATAAATTTGTTCCATAAGTATTTTTTATAAGGTCACAGTACACATTTGCTATCATTTGGGATAATTTGTAATCATTGGTTTTGATAAATTTGGAATTCCGGGCTGTAAAATTGCATAATTATTATGCAAAAGCTATCCATTATAGACTTTCTGCTCTTTCTGACCCAATCACTTGGCTAATACAGTATTCTACCCTCGCCCAAAGATTCATTGACACCAACTAACAATCAGAAACTATGAAATTTCATATGCATAATGCTAAGAAAAAAAATTTAGAAAAGACTTTTGGTGCTCAAATCAAAAATATTAGTCAAATTAGTCTTTCCCTAATCCTGAGTTTGATTCCTCGGTATGTCATGAAAAGATTAGCATAAGGAAAAAAATGACAGAAATAAGCTCACTGTTTTGGGAGTTAATACTGTGCATGTGAAAATTAGTAAAATGTATTTTTGTTAAATATACACGTTGTTATTTCTTGATATAGCTCAGAAATCCAGGAGTTAACTCGTCAGAGATAAAAGCGATGCTTTGTTTATGAAATGTCTGCAGCAATCTGACAAAATTTGGTGCTATACAGCCCCGCTGGCCAATCCCACGCCATCCAGTTTGTCAGGCTTGATACAAAATTGCTCATTTTCTTGCTTTTAGACTAGTCAGGTGGATAGAGCAGGTTGCACCCTGTTCAATATTAGAAGATGAATTTTTAACCAAGAAAAATTTCAACAAGGCTTAAGGAACCAATTGTGTTTTGGAAATAAAAAACACACATATTTAAAATATTTAAAATTTATATTTAAAATATAAAGGCCACACTGCGGCCTTTATAACCCAGGGGAATTTGTCGCCCTCGTGTGTTCAGTGGTGCTGGGGCAGGCATACCGCTGCACTGCCCATCACATCAAGGTGCAGCCCATA
Source organism: Octodon degus (assembly GCF_000260255.1). Lineage (NCBI taxonomy): Eukaryota > Metazoa > Chordata > Mammalia > Rodentia > Octodontidae > Octodon > Octodon degus. The sequence goes on along the minus strand of NW_004524837.1, from coordinate 1,932,082 downwards.
CGACACATGAGCAACAGAATACGTCACGAGGATAGCAACGTTACGGTTCATGTATTTATGTAATAGGCTTTAATCATTATCCTAGAGTGTGCTGCTGCTGCTGCTCTGTGTGTGTGTGTGTGTGTGTGTGTGTGTGTGTGTGTGTGTGTGTTTGGTACAGGGTCTCACTATGCAGCTCAGACTCCTAGTGATCCTCCTGTTTGCAGCCTCCCCAGTGCTGGGATTACAGGTGAGCACCACCACACTCAGACCCAGTTGTTGGCTCAGCGCACCCTGGGGTCAGGGCCCGGGCTTTGTCCTCTGAGCTATCTCTCTGGCTCAGCTGCTTTTTTAAAGTAGTGTAAAAAGTCATCTGGGTTAGTGCATCAACAGCCCTGTGCGTCTTGTATTACACCTTTTCTAGATCACACAGCAAAGGCAGCGTGAGCACCCCCTGACCTAAATCACCTAAAGACAAGGTTAGAATTGGGCCCATCTGTAGTGACCAGAGAGGACTTTTTTGTAGGTTTTTTTTTTATATATATTATGAAATACAAGAGATAAGCAAAGGATTTCAGTACATCTAAAAGAAGACACAAGAGCAGAGGACACAAGATGAGAGGTCAGAGGAGGTAGTAAAGTACCAGGAACCTGAGACAGCGGGGTAGCCAGGGACATGGGCACACAGCCGATGTCCGGAGCTGCAGAAGCGGAGCCTTGTGTTGGACTAGCACAGAGCAGGCCTCCTGCTTCCCGCATCTGCACTTCTGTGCTTCCCACCAAGAGATGGATTCCTCCTGTACTGCTGACAAACCAGCAGCTTCCCCTACTGCTGACCAGGACGACAGGGCCTGTGGAGTGGGGTCCTTCCCCAACGGCCCTGTGGAACAGCTGCGCAGAAAAACCTCTTGACGAGCTCTCCTTATCTGTATGTCTTATCCACTTCCAAGGACAGAAATCCTCCTTTATTGAGATCAGAGTCCACTCAACTAAAGCAGACCAAGGTTGTACTCTTGTTTTTCTCCAGCCATTGCAAAAGGGTCACTGTGTGCGCACTGAGCTGAACAGAGAGCAGGCCCCTCCCTGCTCCACGGGGACTCACAAGCTGCCCCATGCACACAGCTGCTCACGCATCTCTTCAGACCCTCCTGAATCGAGGACAACAGCCAGTAGTAGCACAGATCCTCAGGATGGAGGTGTCCTCCGAGGAGGCAGGGGCTGGGAGACACTTGGGGAGACAGAGGCAAATGTTCCTGTCACAAAGAATGCTACTTTCTCTAGCCCTGGCAGATGCTTGCAGGCCTCTGAGTGGGAGGCCCAGGATAGCCTAAGCAAAGAGTGGGAGCATGAGAGCCGCAACTGGGGAAGGAGTGCTGCACATGCCTACCTTGCCGCTGGCATGTCGTTTTTCCTGTATTCTCGCCTTCTCTGCAGGGATGTTCGGAAGGCACGCTGCTTCTTGGGAAGGTCCTGGCTCTGTGGTGGGAAGACGCTGCAGAAATAGTATAGTCATGGCTCTTGTGGCCTTTGTGAACATTGTAGGGACAATTAGCTTTGGATATTCTGTTTTGTTTTTCTGGGCTGGGGAAGGAACCCAGGGCCCTGGGCATGCCAGACACATGCACTGCCCCTGAGCAATGCCCCAGTCCACTCTGTGTTTTAGGAAGGTGCTTCTCCCACTTGTTCTCTCAGTGTTGGCCAGAAGGAACATAGCAACAACTACTACACCCAAAACTTTGTTCTGAAATGCAGAGCACCAAGGCCTTGAGTTGAAACCATTAGCAGCTGGAATTCAAAAATTTAAAGCCCGGAGACAAAGGTCACCAGCATCCACCTAAAGATGACAATGGAGAGGGTACAGTGGGTGGGTGGTGCAGACTTTTATAGAGAGCAGAAAACAAGTGGGGCCCTGCCCTGGTATTTCCACACAGCCACCAACGTTTACAGCATCTGTGCAATGTAAAAATTCCCTCCTAGGGGAAACTCTACCCACTTCATTGAGATATTTTATTAAATATAGTATATAATAAGCAGACCAGTGGCAATGGTTTAGGAGTATTTCTGCTATAGTTGCCTTTGGTTTCATTCATTTCCATTCATGATCATAAGTAAATATAACAAAATCTTGATTTGGGGAACTCTTAAGTCAGGAAAAATGTCAGTCTGGTTTTGGCCATGTGCTAAATGCAACTAACCTACATCTACAAGAAAAAATGTCTCTTCTATGTGACAAGCTGAGTGAGCTCAGAGAGCCAGGAGGCACTTGCTTCATCTTAATCTTCCACACCCATCAGGAAGACAAGATGGCATGCATCGCTGGCCACCACCTCCAGGCTCCCAGGGACCCCAAGCTGCCTCCACGGGGCAACTCCACCCCACCTACCTGCTGCCCCCCGACTTCTGGAGAGGAGCGAGGGAGCTGCCTGGCTTGGCCCTGGTGGGGGAGCCTGGCCTTGGCCTGGGAACAAGGGACCAAAGAACATGTGTCTGAAAGAGGAGAGAAGCTACATGTCAGAAGACAGTGTGTCAGACGCTGAAAATATCCGTATCCCTCTGTCTGATTTAGTTGGGAACATGGTCTCTTTTTCTTATGAGATTACAAGTGCCAGGTTGGTCCCACCCACAGCGCATCATGCAGGGAGCAGGTGCTGTGGGTGAGTGCATTAGCCACATCTCTCAAGCACAGGGTGACTCCAGAGAATGGCTGGGAAGGGAGCGTGGCTTGCCCCTGAAGCTGCTTCTGTCCTGCAGAGAGCAGACACAGGGGAAGGAGACAGGACCCAAGAAGAACTGGGCCACTGGATGTATGAAAGGAGGCAGAGGCATGGGGAAGGAGGGCCACAGGCTTTCAGGAGGGCCTGGAAGAAGCCATGGAGGGTCACCAATAAGTGAGATAGCCAGAGGGCTGAGGAGATGGCAGCAAGCACAGGGCAACCGATAAACTGAAACCTCCCGTGGGTACCATACCACTGTGGAAAGCAAGGGCTCGGCAGGTGGACAAGGTGGCTGTGGTGCACTGATAAGTGGTGGTCAACCTGGAACACCCTGCTGAACTGAATCAGCATGACACCAGGTGTGGGAGCCCCCTCCGTGTCCCCCCCCCCCCAAGGATTGCTGACAGCAGCATAAGAGATAACTGGAGAAGCAGCAGCTAGGCTGTTAGGGGTGCTACTGGGAGCTGTGGGAAGCTGCTGGTTCTCCTGGGCTATTCTGCTGGGGGACCTTCTCACACTGGCTTTTCTGGTGACCTTGATTGTTCTCACCACAGAAGGAGCTCAGGGACCCTGTTGTCTGTCACTGAGGATGGCTGTGAGAGAGCTCTGGTTCTCACTTGGACATCACTTCCTGGCTCCAGGGTAGATCCCTCAGCCTGCCAGCACAGATCCTTTGTTCTGCTAGCATAGACTTTCTAGATTCTACCACTAATTTTTAGGCTTTCCCAGTGCAGATCCATGAAACACACCCACATGAGACATTGTTATGGGCTCTAGACCTCCAGTTGGACACATGGCAGACATTGTTATGAGCTCCAGGTCTTCAGCTGGACTCAAACAGGACATCATTGTGGGATCCAGGCCCTCCACTAGTCCTGAGTCCTTACTCTGTGGACAGATTTCCTACACTCTTGGTATTTGATTCATTATAACATCATCCTATAAAATATGTGTCCTGTACTATATTGTTTTGTAGCAAAACCCAAAACTACAACAGTGGCTAAGCTACTGAAGATCAATAGGCAGAAAGTCTACACTGCAAAGGGTGGAGTGAAGCTGGGGAATAAAGGTGTCAGGCTGGTGTCCATGAGAACCACCTGTTAGAGGGTAAGAAACATCTGGAAGAACCAGCAGCTAGACTGCACTGCGCAAAGAGAACTGTGGCAGGTTCACCACGACAAGGAAAGAGGATCCAACTCAAGAATCAACACAAAGCAGCTGGGTATTAAGACACTCCAAGGATTTTAGTTTAGTGTACGGGGAGAGACATGGGTGTAGTTTTAGTGTTTGACATGGACAGCCAGTTTTCCCAGCACCTTTGTTGAAGAGGATATCTTTCTTCCAGTGAAGGTGTTTGGCATTTTTTTGAGATGGAGTGGCTGAGTGTGTTTGGAGTTATTGCTTTAACTTCTAGTCGGTTCCACTGATCCTTGGCTGCTTCGCCAGTGCTGTGGTGGTTTTGTCACTGTAGCTTTGTAGTGCATTTTCATATCAAGGATCATGATAACCCCTGCCTTGCCTTTGTTGCTGAGAATTACTTTTGCTATTTTAAGTCAATACTGACTCCAAGTGAATTTTAGATTTGTTTTCTCTAATGCTATGAGATATGCTATTAGAATTTTGATTGGAATTGCATTAAATCTGTATTGAAAAAATGAAGCTCCAAGACTACATATGCTTGCCATGGTGCAGCTTCCTGGACGCATCTTTGTGTCGCAAACGGGGGTGTATCACGGTGAGCAGAGGGAGGGCAAGCCCACGCGCACTCACCCTCCTGGCCGGCTGGTGCCTTCATCTCCTGAAGCTGGATGTTGGAGGCTGGTGCTGATGCTTTCCTGCCACTGGCTTCTTGCAGAGCTCGGGAAGGCTTGTGCACACCCTGGAGACAAGGACGGTCATGGGACTTGCACATCACTTCCACAGAGACAGGTGTTGTACACAGTGAATTTTAGCACCAAACCCTTTAGTACCAGCAGAATTGCACTACAAGCTTTACACCAATACAAAGAGCTAAGTCAATATGATTTTAATGGTGAAAGAAATCTCAAGTATAGAGCATGGTATAGCAAATGTTATTTTTTGTTTTTACTGGGGGTTGAACTCAATGTTCACACTGAGCCTTTTTTTTAAAAAAACTTTTTACTTTCAGAGGGTCTCTCTAATTCACTAAGTTACCCAGACTGGATTCAAGCTTTCCATCTTCCTGCCTCAGCCTCTGTAGACTACTAGCTAAGATTAGAGGTATACACCGCTATGCCTAACTGAGTTTTTGAGCATTATATGTAATTAATTCACAATTTATCTTTAAAGACTTGTGTAAAGAAATTCAATTTTTGTCTACAAAAATGCAGTTATTTTAAGTTGCTGGGCCCATGTAAACAAGCTGAGACCTTTTGCTTGACTTAAGTGGAATGTTATCTGTATAAATCCATGTGCGGCCAATTGCACTGCAGGAGCGCCTAGTGGGGAGTTCTCTACGCTGGTGCGAGCAGCACCAGCTTGCAGACCACCCTGCCACCATCGCCAGCCTTGCTTACAACGGACCTGACCTCCTGCGGGTGCTGTGCCATGAAGATTTTGCGAGCGAGTTCCAAAAGCCAGCTCTTTCTACCTTTGCATTTATTGGCTAACAATAGATGCGGGGGTATTTTCGCATTAAGAGCATCATTAAGCCCAAAAAATGTGAATCACTACACATGCCGGTTATCATGTCATCCCTGTTTGTATTCCTGCAGAGGGACACAGACAGGGCAGCTTCTCTGGAAACAACCCATTTCCTGTTATAAAACCCACGATCTCCTGCAATTCAGGAACTTTGTGATACAGCAGACAGGTCAGGCACCATAATAAGATCAAGTGCTTAAAACTGAACTTAGCACAGTACACGTAAATTGTTTTCAGCCTTTGTGCTTCTCAAAACTTGACAGCTCTGAGGTGCGGATTAGCCACCATTTAGTCATTCCTTCACTCATACACACCTTCAACATACAGTCTAACCACAGGGGCCCAGTGCATCCCCCTCAGTGAGGGTAGGAGAGAAGCACGCATTCTCAAAAGAAGCCAGGCAAACCACACAGATGCTCCTCTGGAGCTTCAGTTGCTGCATCGTCAAAGGATCTGAAAGGACGGGCACAAATGCTTGAACAGGGAGAGTTCAGATCCTGCCTCGGAGAAGCAGGTGTTTCCTGTGTTCCCACCACACTGAGACTGAGACTCTGAGAGACTGTGGGACCCAGCCACCTTCAGATTGTGGCCTCTCTACCCAATTCAGCTCCGTAATCCACTGCCTGAGGAGGACACACAAATGTTGCTTCCCAAGGATGAGGTTGACAGAGCAGAGAAGACAATATCTATCACACCGATGGAGGAGTGTTCCTGAGACGGGCTCCTTTTAACAGGGAGCAGTGCAATAGAGCTAAACAGCATCCTGTACTGCGGCCCCCAAACAAAAGGCATAACCACCACATAGACGAGCCCTGCCCCACGCAGCAAAGGTAAAACATAGAGGGGCTCAGAAAACACCTTTAGATACCTGGCCAAAGAGATTAGAGGTGAAGCGAGGCGCTGCCCCTGAGGACACCTTCTCAGACTGTGCTACTAAGAAGGCCCTCCTAGGAAGACACTGAGTTCCTAAGAGCACACGCTCCACCAGGGAACCAGAATTGTACCCTGAAGAGCTGCGGTGAGGTGGGGTATCATGTTTGGTTGCAAGCCTCCTCTTCCCTCTACAAGTGTATAAACATGAAGGTCACCTTGGAGGAAGGTGCACTTGCAGGGGGCAGTCCGTGTTGAAGGAGGGCAGCACTATAACTCTGGCAACCGATGTGCTGTGGCATGATTTCTTCATCAGCTGATGCAGATGAAGGTTTTCCGAAGGTAGATACTGATATCTAAAAGATAATTCATCACAAATAAAGGGCGAGTTCCCACATGTCCAAAGGAGCAGTAACTATAAAATAAAATCAGATTCAATCCACGCCACTATAATTGTCCTAAAAAATGTGGAACAAAGGCTGGTGAGATAGCTCAGCAGACTAAGCGCCTGCTCAGGCAAGCACAGGAATGGGGCTCAATCCCCTGCGACACATGCTGTGCAAGCCCCAGCCCAGGTGCACCAGGAATGGTGGTGCACTCCCGTAATCCCAGCGCTGGGGAGGCTCACTGCAAGTCTGAGCTGCGTAGTGAGACCCTGAATCAAATACATTAAAAAATGTGGAGTGAAAGGTGGGGAAATGAGCCAGGTTCCCCTCAAAGTAATGCTAAGAATAGACTGAACACCATGTCCAGGTGGTCATGGATCCCGAAGGCCACAGAATAAGCAACCCCAACATCATCCTCCTTGGGTCACATGTGTTCAGCTAAGACTGTATTACAGGAGGAGGAAAACATGACATTCCTTCCAGGGCTGCTTCCACAACTGGCCCAGGGCCTGAGGTGTGGATTCTCAGCATTTGGTTCTGAGAAGAACCAAACTTCTCAGAAAGAAGCAAGTGCTGCTGATGAAGTGAGCTGCTTGAGTTTGACCCAGTGAGTTTCCACCCCTCCTAGTCATGGGGGTAGCATTTGCCTTCACTCTACTCCAGGGCTACCAGCCATCAGCTGTGTACTTCACGCTGTGTGCCCACATGCGTCACTCTTTTTTGATGTTTACCATAAAACTGTGTCTGCAGATATATTTAGACCTAAGAGTGCAGGATTCCCCGCCCTGATCGTTTTCCTTCAAAGCAGCTTTCTCTTTCTGAGAACATGTGCTGTTCTCATAGCTAGCCCCATGCTGAGAAGAACCCTCTGCAGATTTGTGAACATTTACAAATTTGTCAAGAAATGATTCAAAGCAAGAGAACAATTGAAACTGCGAAGTTAGCCAGAGGCACACGCCTATAATCCCGCATTCTGAGAGGCTGAGGAAGGAGGATTGCAAGGTCAAGTGTAGCCTGGATGACTTAGAGAGACCCTAACACAATATTAAAAATTTTAAAAGACTGGCAATTATAGCTCAGAGCAATGGCACTGGGTTCAATCCCCAGTACTGCAAAAAAAAAAAAAAAAAAAAAAAAAAAAAAAAAAAAAAGCAAACCAACAAAAAGCAAGCAAGCAAACAAAAATCTGCAGTGTGGTGCAGAGTGGGTGAGATTTCTCTATCACCTGGGGTATGTGTTCCATAGCACCTCGACCACACACAGTGACCAAGTGGAGTGGCAGGCTGGTTTGTTGGGAAGTGGTATCAGATATGGCACAAGACTCCTAACAGCCTCTATTAGTAGCACCAACAGATTCTTGAATCATCGGGAGAGCAGGTTCGATTCTGACCCACTAGGCATCTCTGAGGAGTAGGATGTCCCCGATCCATGGCTTCTGTGAGAGACCCTCTTGACTGTTCCTAAGTGCTGGGCAGTGAGCAGACCGCAGGGCCTTCACAGCCCACGGGAGGGCTGTGTGTGTGTGTGTGTGTGTGTGTGTGTGTGTGTGTGTTGTCTGTAATTGCATATGATTATGCCATGAAAGAAATACCCAAAGTCCTTGAACTATACCACTTAGGATTTCACGTAGCAAGTGAGACAGAAAATGCTAGTTCTTCTCTTACCTCACCAGAAACTACCTGACTCATACCAGGAAATGTCTGCATGGCTCCACGTATCAGCATCAGTTCCTGTGGTTTTACTGATATGAGCACTTCAGGTTCACATGTGAGAAATAGCACTGGGACAAAGCAGCAAAAACACTGGCTGCACGAAGGCTCTGGGGCACATAGTTAGTCACACAGCCCAGCCACGGAGGCCAAATGTCCACGACAGCGGGCAGGTCGCTGCAGGGCTGACAGCGTCTCAGACAACACTGGTTCCTAATAAGGGATGAGGTGGCAACTGTCCTGTTTGTCTAAAGACTTCCCAAATGAGAGCAAAGGAGAAAACCGAAAAGACAACAGCTTTACCTATTTTTTCACCAAGTGGTGTCCACTGTGAATTATCCCAACCTGTGTGACTGGTAAACATGGTGGGTGGATTGTTGTTATATGATAAAATATTGCTATGGCAAGAGACCAGAATTCTTTTCCTCTTCTTGATGAGAAACAGCTCATGAGGATGGGGGATGGCAAAATCCAAGCCAGCGTGGCATGAACAAGGGTCAGACTCCAGTCTTTCCATCCCTTAAGCCCAACCCCATGATCACGGCAGAGTTAGTGGCAGCATTAGTACAGGGCAGTGAGCTGGAGTGGAGACGCCTGCACTGGCCATCTGAAACGCCATCCAGGCCGCCCCTATGGCCATTAGAGCTTGCTCTGTGTCTTGGAAGACTGCATGTGGGCAAGGCAGGCCTGGTGGATGCGATCTGGCTGTTGGGATCCAGGAAAGCCTGGCCTGGCCAGGACTCACTCCACACTGCAGTGGGGCCTGGAGTTGACGCAAGATAGGGCAGCAGCCCTCCAGGGGCAGCACCCCACCCACAGGCTCTCTTTGACACTATCTTACATAATACAAAGGACTCACTGTGCCTACCAGCTCATGTTTTCTGAAGGTCATGGGAAGCAAGGCTGCAGGCTTCTCGGTGGCTGCAGGATCCTGAGGTCCACACGCCTGCAGTCCCTCCCGAAGTGCCAGATTCTGCTTTGTCAAAACATCTATCTGGTCCTGGAGTTTGCTATGAGCAACAGACCACTGTGTCACCTGCCTCCTGAGTTCACCCCAAAGGGCAGAGACCTGCTGCTGTAACTGCTGCTGTGGGGAGAAAATATGGAGGACCTCAGAGAGTCGGCATCCCGCCCAAACCCCTTCCCATGGAAGCCTTCCCACATGACAGCAGGGAGAAAATGGAAAGGACAACAGCTTCACCTATTTTTTCCAGTGGCATCGACTGTGAATTATCCCACCCCATGTGACTGGTAAGGGTGGTGGCTGAATTGATACCATGTGTTAAAATATTGCTGTGGCACAGGCCAGGATTCTTTTCTCCTTGATGCTATCTTCATGGAATCGGTGTGGGAAACAGACTACACTTCCCCAGATGGGCCTTCTTGGCCAGGGACGTAGACCTGCAGCAAGCGAGCAGCAGCAGGTGCAAAGAGCTCCTGTCCCTGTATACCCGGAAGCGAGGCACAGCGTCGCAGGGCCAGAAGCCGCTGGGCCCCACTGGGTGATCCGCTGAGGACAGCCTCAAACCTTCATCCTGGAGACGGTCTCAAGGATGGACACAGGCCAGCTGGGCCGGGCGCTCTTGTTTTCCCTCCCATGAATCACCATCTCCAGAGACTCACATTCCTTCTCTTCGTTCTGCCCAATCTCTAAAACTCCGGCACCTCTCTGAGGACCATGCATTCCCTGGGGATCGCCCTTGTACACGTGAAATAACCATGCCTTTAAACCTGCGTGTTTGCCTGGCTGGTCTGCCCCTTGTACAGGATCCGCTCCAACTGCCAACCAGTGATGGTTAGGAAAACACTGCTTTTCTTTCCTAACAGTATTTTCCTTTTACAGAGATTGTCTCCCAAAGCAACAGCGTCGCATTGCGAATGAACTAAACTTTAAGGGGAAAATAACGATTTGAAGTGAAATTAGCAGACATATTATTCTCCTAGTTAATTCCAGAAAGAGTGGGAAAGTGATTGCATTTTAATTCTAAATTAAATTCACATTCCTCCTCATCTCCCCCAAAAGTGTCCTGGTGATCTTAAATTGGTGAAGACTGATGACAGGTTGCAGAAGGGTATGGGGATGTGACTGGTGACCAACCAGAGAATTAGGACACTCTGTCAATTCAGTCCCCATCATTTTTCCTATGTGAAATTGTTTTTGTTATTATTTTGTTTTGTATCAGCATCTCTTAACTGTACATATGAATGGGGCTCAGTGTGGTGTTTTCACACGTGTGTGTTCCTTCCACATCAAAGCTGCAACCTGGGTGCTGCCAGAAAAGGCAGGGAAAGTCCAGAAGCACAGTAGGACCCCAGAGGGTGGACGAGTGAGATGTCCCTGGGTATCAGCAGAGGGGGACACTGCCCTTCCAGAACCAGGATGTGTGCGCTGTGTGGAACTCACAGTGACTTCTCACAAATCCTAGCAGACTAGTGACAGTGGAGGGGACAATATTCTATCAACTGAGAGCTGAATTCCGACTTCATAGTTAAGTTACAAGGATGCATGGAAAGTATGGAAAGCACCCCCCACACCTCCTCCTCCGCTGCCTGAATCCTACTCACCAGGGACTTGCCCTGAGGCAAGCTCTGAGCCTCCTGCTCATCACAGATGCCTGTGTGCCACAGCTATGAGCCCTGTAGGGGTGGCACTCTCCAACTGGGGACCGCAGCCAGACCCTAGCAGTCTGTTCTCAGGGCCAGGGACATTGCTGACCCTAGGCTGGGTGGCCCCTTTGTTGCTTTCTGCTGTCATTGGCTCATTCACTGGGGACTGTGCTCGCTCTCTGGGTCCCTTCCATCCCCTCCAACGCTTGCTGTCTGCCATTGCAGCCAGGAACTGAGAGCAGAAAGTGGCACCCCGCGGCCCGCCACTGCCTGTGTGCTATATGTTTGGATCTCCCTGGTTTGGGTCAGCCTGAGAAGCCAGACAGAGGCTGAGGCTGGGGCTGTGAGGGAAGGGAAAGCAGCTGAAGATAAGAAATCCTCCTTGACAGCAACAACACAGGCTCCTCCGTGCTCCTCCTTGAGCACACGCAGGGCCAGGTGAGGGAGGAAGGCTGTGCTGGAGACTGCGAGGTATCCATGAGGAAGCCCCTCCTCCAGGGCTGCCTGCTCCAAGCAGCCCTCAGTAGGGCTGTGATACCTGTCCCCTTCTCTGTCCTTCAGGCCAGTCTGGAGCAGCGTTCTTACAGAGTGGACAATACCATTCTCCCTGCTCACACATTCCACCGAGGGCCACACACCAGTGGTCCCCACTACCCCTGCAGGCCAGGTGGTTCATCTTGCTGTGCAGGGCTCACTATGGGGGCTACAGGGTCACAAGCCCTGGCTTTGTGACCTAGCAGGGCATTCAGCTTCTTTGTGGGCAAGATGCAATCTTGCCAGAGTTTGTGTTGTGCAGAGCTGATGAAGCACATTGTCACATGTCTGGGTGAGGCCTGGTGTCATGGACACTGTGAGCATGGCCTCTTAGAGCCACTGCACCACAGCAGAGCCCTGGATGTGAATGGATGTGCTTTACTGGGAGACTTCCGTGGGACCACGTGGGGGCTGCAGCCTTGTTCCAAGAATAAATAGTGGTGGGGAATTGGGGAGATGGTGGTGCAGGCCAGGGGCTTCAGGGAAGCAGAGCCTCCAAGTTGGCCAGCATGGTTCAAGTCATGTGAACTTTCTGGGTTCTGTGCATTTGGCTTCAATATTTTTTTTAAACCAATCTTTTAAAGCCCCATGTACCAGAGAAAAACCGATATATTCACATTTTCTTTAACTTCTCACCCTGCCTCTTCTCCATCAGAAAAGAAAGTCACAGAGGGGGAAGAGCCACATGTTCCTCCTAAGAGGAAATGAAATGCTGGCATGCAATGGAAGAACACTGCTGAAATGGTCCTGCAGGACAACCAAAGTAAGGGCAAGTGCCAGTGTCTGCTCTCAGACTGGAAGCAGGGTCATCCCCAAGAGCCAACCTCCCGCACATGTGCACCGACCCCGCTCACCAAAGCCTGCTCACCAGCATCTGTTCTGCCCAGTACTCCTCGCAGGGGACCCTGGCTGTGGTGTCCTCGGAGCTGCGCCTGGCTCCGGGGCCTGGCTCTTCTGCCTCCACTCCCTCCCTGGTCTCCAGATGCCTGGTCAGCATTCTGGTTGAGAAGGAGAAGAGTCAGCGTGCTCCCTGGTGTTCGCACTCTGCCCTCGGTAGGACTAATGTCCTTGCCATGTTCCTACTGAGAGCAAGCATGAGCAAGCCCTTCTCTGGGCCTCCTAGTACCTGACTGTGTACTCCGTGCCAGGCCAGGAACACAAGGGCCGAGCTGCTTGCTCCCTAGTGGCCTGCACCCAACGTGAGTAGAAAGTGCTCGCATCTGTAGATGACCAGCGTGACCTGTCTGAGTACTCTTAGACATGAGCAGAGGTCTCAAGGGGACACTGAGGAATCCTTTTCTCCTTCATCAGGACCCCCAACTGAGGCAGATCCAGACCAGGGCCTGTGTGGAGCCACTTGCTAGAGCCATGATGAGGTCCCCCAGGAGACCTCTGCATCCCCTGAAGGTGAAAGGAACATTCCCTTCAGCAGTGCCAGTGTCAGCCAGGCAGGGGGCACACATGGCTGTTAAACTGAAGCAAAGCCAGGTGTGGGGGCACATGCCTGAAATTCCAGCCCTCTGGGAGCTAAGGCAAAAGGAACACACTAAAGCCCAATCTGTGTGATTTAGACCCTGACTCAAAAACTTAAAGAACAAATAAAAGGACTGAAGATGTAGCTTAGTGCAAAGGTCCTTTGTTTGACCACACACACACACACACGCACACACACACACACACACACACACACACACGCACGCACGCACACTCACACACCACTACTCTCCATTTTCTCCTTGGAGACCACTAATGAGAACCACTGTGGGAAGGTTGCAGCATGACGTTAAGGGGCTGAGGTGATTCAGCAGGCAGAGCCTCCAGGAATCTTGGGAATTTGGAAGGGGCTCTTGATCTCAAATTGTTACAAAATCTTTCCTGTTTATAAACAGAAAGGTTCTTTACTTATATTTTGAGTTTCTCATATAAATAAAAGCAAGATAAGCAATAGAGAATAGAAAGTAGAGAGATAGGTCATTTCCAAGTGGGAAGAGAATCAAGAGATGGATGTGGAAGGAAAGGGGAAGGGAAGGACAAAAGAACTGAGATGTGTCACATGCACACAACGCTCCCCAAGAGGAGCATAAACACTGTACACTACAAACATGTACTAACAAAAGTAAGTAAAAAAGTAATAAAGTCAAAAAACAGATATGCTTTTATACATACACTGCGGAGTATATACAAAAAGAAGAATAAATGGTTCAGCCACAGTCAGGGAAAGGGGTTGTTTCCTAAAGAGAGAGATAACTTGGGCAGGAGCAGCAGAGCCTGCTGATACCCTACCTTGGTCGCCTCCTAGGTGGCCTCCTCTGGGTGTCCTGCACACATGGTGGACTGGTCACCTCCCTGAAGGAGCTCACTGTCCTCGGCACCACTCCTAGGCCCCTCTGTCCAGAGGAGACCCTCCCTCCACCTGGGCTGCCTCCCTAGTCCACAGCAGCACCTTGTGCCAGGACACAATTCATCTCTGCAGCCTCAGCACCCGCTCCTGAGCCCCCCACCTCTCATGTCCTGAGCCCCCTTATTGATTCTAAACTGACTTCCTGTCTTAAAGGGCCATACCTTCTTACACAGCTTTTTGGTATTGTAAACAAATGATTAGATAGCTAAAACCTGGGATGCAGGTTCAGTAAGCTTGTTGTCAGTGGAATAGGTATACACAGAGAGAATTGCAGAAGGCCAAATTCTTGCTCCCTATTGGAGAGTGAAAATGTAGCCAGTATCAAGTTTTCTTTTTTAAACTTAATGTAATGTAATTTTGAAGAGTATAAACAAAAGCAAAACAAAGAGCAAAAACAAAGACAGAAACAGGATAACATATGACAGTATATCTGTTACAGATTTTCAAAACAAGAATAGCTAATTAGCAATGGTTGTTATATTATCTATTTTATTGCCAAATCTGTTAATCAGATTAACAGATATAGTTATGCAAAATTGGACAAAAAACTGAATAGTAATGCTTGTTTTCAAGAAAACTTAATTTTTGTCTCTTTAACTTTTTTTTTTTTGTGGTATTGGGGATTGAACTCAGGACCCTGTACTTACCAGGCAAGAGCTTATTCTACTGAGCTATCTCCCCGGCCTAAAAATTATTTTAAAGAGATATAGTAACAATTGATAAGGCACTAGAAATGGTACACATTTAGAAGACCAAGATGAGAGGTATTCAACCATGGTTTTTGTTTTATACACTGCTGTCCTCAATGTAATTGCTTAGATGGCAGATATCAGCATGCAAAGTTAGTGAAGGTGAAAATTCTGAATGACATCAGTTTTTCAATGTGTGGTATGTAGTATGAAATCATTCCTCTTAATGCAGGTTCATATATAAACTTTCTTCAGATGTCAAAACAAATTACTTGCTAGAAAAGATGTTTGTGATCTATGCAAGTTTAAATAGAAGACAAGATCCAAAATTTCCTCCCAAAGGCTGACCAAATAAATAGCTCAGAGGATTAAAGCACCTGCTTAGGCAGATGCAGAGGCTGCAAGTTCGATCCCCAGGTCTGCCGCGCTGGCCCTGCCCCCAGGGTTCCCTGAGCTGGCTGGCCAGTTGAGACTGGGCATGGTGGTGCTTGCCTGTAATCCCAGCACTTGGGAGGCTGTAAACAGGAGGATCACTACAAGTCTGATCTATGCAATGAGACCCTGTACACCCTGTCCTAAATACAAAAAAAAAAAAAAAAATCCTCCCTTCACAGAGCATATCCCCATCCGTTGGCCACACGAGCTGTGCTGAGGGCCTGGGAATGAGCACTGGGGGTCCACCTGGTTGCCGACTCTCACCGCAGCTCTGTAGGTGGAATAGCCCACTACCCAGAGTGAATAGGAGGAACACACGTGAGCATGAGAGAAGTGACTCTTGGTCACAGCGGTCCTAAGGACACAACACTTGGCAGCGTTAGGGACAGGAGGTGCTCCTCCAGTGTGAGAACTGACTCACTCCATGGTCCCAAGTTCAAGTTCTGCTTGTTCCAGTCCCAATAGCCAGGGGAGGCCAAACACCCAGGCCCTGCTTGCTCTCCTGCAGGGTGGTCAGAGTGTTGGACACAGTCCTGGACTGGAGCATTAGAGCCAAGGAGACTCCTCCTCAGCTCAGCTTGCTCCCTCCTTACCATGGGTGCAAGTGGTGAAAGTACCCTTGTGAATGGGCAGGTGCAGCAGTGCCTTCGCAAGCGTCACACCCTACTGTGGGTTGCACTGGTCGGAATGTACCTGGATGGAAACCACCACCATGCACCTCTCATTCCTCTTCTGAATCAGAGACCAACTCCAAGGTGGGCTGCTTTGGTGGTGACGGTTATCCATTCAAGTTTCCATTTCAAAGAAACGCTTCTGAGGTGATCTCTACCTTGACAAAGGAAATAACAATTTCCTGCAAAAGATCACCCCTGCAAATGGCAATGTGATTTGAGATTACTGGAACAAAATTAGCTTGCAATTTGTCCAATTCAAGACACTGAGGAAAGCAATGGATGACAGATGTCAAAATACTAAGCCCCTCTGTCATCTGTGTGACATATGACCCTCAGGAACAGAATGAGTTTGTATGCAAGTTGCATTCTCTGGCATGTTTATGCCTCTGTGAAAATCATGCAGATGATGGTGCTGGAAAAGTCACTTAGAGACATGACCCTGACTTCTGAGAGCTGAGGATGCAGGCACAGGGACAGAGTCCCAACCATAAAGAGCCTGTTCCTAGACCCTCACACCGAGACAGGTCCAGCTGGAGGGGCTCCTGAAGGAGGCGCAGTTTTCCTAGGCACAGAGTCAAGGCAGCTTTGGAGGGGTGAGAAAAAGACAAAGAACATACTGTGGAGAAAATACTGTTACACTGTGAAGCTGAAACGTTCCCCCAAAGTCTCACGGATGAGAGATTCCACATTCGCTTGGAAGGAGGTTGGATCGCAGGGACACTATGCTCATTAATGTAGTCTTCCACTAGTGAGTTCAGCAGCTGAGTGTGCTATTGGTAAGCTGGCCCTGGTTGGAAGAGGCATGTCACTGGGGGTGAGACCTGGAAGGGCCTGTCTCCCAGGCTGGATGGTCTCTCCCTTCTCTCTCTGCTTCACAACTGCTATGACACTGCACGTTCACCATGCTGTGCCCCTCTGGAGGTCCTTTCTGTCCTGCTATGCTGCTCTGCCATGCCAATTCTGCCCTGCTACGCCCCTCTGCAGGCCTTTCCTGCCCCGCTATATCCCTCTTCTATGCCATTTCTGCTTTGGAACCAGCCAATCGCTGATGGAAACCACCACAAAGTGGCTCTGAGAAGGATTTAAAATCAACCAGTTGGCTTTCCTTCTTAACTTGTGAACCTGTCCAAGGACTAGGCCCCTTGCCTGGACACAGGCAGTGGGCTCACAGTAAGTGCACCTCTGAGTCCCTGCTCCTGACTGAGGCCTGCAGTGCAAAGAACAAGATAAGGCCATGGCTGAGGATACCTGGCTCCAATCCCGATTGGTCACAAAGAGACACAGATGCCGGCTCCACACTCCTACAATAAATGCCAACCTAGAGATAAGGTAGTTTCCTAATTGGCATGCCTTACTACCGAGGGAAATCTTTGAACTGTCTCCCAAAATCTGCTCAGATTCTATCATTTTCTTCAGCATCCCCCTCCTTTGTTTGAAAACCAAATAAAGACAGCCTCCAGAGGACCTCAGATTCTATTAGAGGGTTTTGAACCTCCTGCAGCCCTAATATCATACCACTTGACTCTTTTATTTAAGCCTGAATCTTGTTTGGCCCAATCAGTCCACAATACCTAAGCGATAATATTAACCTACTGGGCCACACAACATAACTATGAGCCGAAATAAATCTGTCCTTTATGTGGCTGGTGTTGGTTATTTTGTCCTGCATAAAGTGACCAAAACAAATGATGAGGAGCCAGAAAGAAAGCCTTAGTGTGAGAGAGCAGGAAGAGACCAGACCATATGGAAGGGGACATCTTCCTCCCAGATTTGGGGATAAAACTGAATTACAAGGTGGGATTCAACTGTGATCCTTTAAATATTCAGACAACCTTGAACTTGATGTGATTAGCAATAGGAACTGTTTTAAGTTAATCATGATGAAATTAATGGATTGTGAAAGATGATTCTGGAAGAAGAATATGAATAATCTGAAAGAGGAAGAGAGGGAGTCCTACAGGGACAATGGCTAAGCCACTGGTTTACATACTGTGTGCACAGTGTCTGTGGTAGGCAGCAGAATCACCCTCACAGATGTTCACACCCTAGCCTGTGGGACCTGGAAACACTATGGCTGGTGCCTTACGAAAGGGATATGACTGAGTTGAGGATCTTGAAGGTTATCCAAGATTATCTGAGTGGCCTAATGTCGTCCCTAGGGTCCTTATACGATGGAGGCAAGAAGCAGAGAAAACATATGAGCACAGGAGCAAGATATAAACAGCCAAGTCTGAAGATTGCAGTCCTACATGAAGATGTAGACACTGCCAGAGCAGTGCTTCGCAAAGTCGGAGTGAAGGTGAGAGCCAGAAACAGAGCAGAAGTCAGACACCACCGGCTCCAGCATGGCTGGTGCTATGTCCCGAATGGAGGGGACTTCGTGGTGTAGGAGATGATGGGAGAACGGGTCATCCTCAGAAGTACAGGAGCTGACTCAGGGGACACAGAGAAGTCTCCCCTCTGCCAGCCATAAGCATTGAGGCTGCTGCAGGCCCCAGACTATAACTGCTGTCTAACACTGACAGATACTGTTTGGGGTTTGGAGGGCCGAGGCCAGGAGCTGACGCCTGAGAATGGCAGACCAGGTGCAGAAGGAAAGAGGGGCTGGTCAGAGACACAACAGGAGGAGAAGAGGATCAGAGCATGCAGGGTACTGAACATAACAGGAAATATGTCAGCAATGTCACTGGCTTTATCAAGAATTCCAGGAAGGTGGAGAAAAATGACACTGACCCAGGGAAATTAGTCACAGAGCCATAAATATCTAGGTTCAGTTTCTTCATCTGTAAAATCAGAGATTTGGGGAAATCCCTTAAGATTTCACTGAGCTCCAGAAAGCTGTCATTCTGTTAGTTAATGAAAAGAAACTTGGTGTTTACTGAGGACCAGTGAGAAAATACATTGAAAATAGTACTTGCCCAGTGCTTCACGAGATACAGTAATAAGAAGAAAACTTCAGTAAACCAGGTCACCACACCCTTCAAACACACTGGAAAAGGTCTCATTTACTTCAGGCAAGATGTTTCAGTTGGGGAACAGAGCTGTGAGTGTCCCCACCTTCCCACCCCACTAACAGTTGCAGGTGAGGGGTGCAGTGGCCCCCCCTGAGGGCCGCGCCCACCAGCCACTCTCTTCCTCCCTTGTCCTTGGCCATAGTGAAGTCTCTCTGCATCAGGTGGAGGTGAGCAAATCCTACCTCTCAGCCTCTGAGCAGCAGCCCGGAATCTCTCCTCAGTCCACAAATGTGGGGCCAACATGAATGTAGCTTCAGCTTTTGTAGGAATGAAGATAAGCTAAGAGGGACATTTACCTGATTGACAAAACATGACTCCTTTCAGCTATCTCGCTGGTCTTCCACTCCTCTGGGAGGCTGCTTTTTAGTCGGCAAAGCCTGACTCATGGAGCGCTGCAGCTAGGCAACCGTAGCCCTGAGTGGCCTTGAGCCTGAGAAGAGAAAGATGTGGGTGACCCAAGTCAGTGTGAGGGCCCAGGCTGGACAGGAGCTGAGCAGACCTGACCTAAGTCAGACTCGCAGGAGGTGAGCTGCAGTTAGAATGAGAGGGGCTCCATTGTGTCTCCACTTTGCAAGCCCCTGGCACAGGTTCTGGGCTACCCCTTGGCAGGCCATCCTGGACAGTTTGCGCGTGAGCCTGGGCTGGGGCCTGCACCTGCTGCTTGTGTCCCGAGTGCAGGCTCCTGCCACCCAAGAGGCACCCTTACTCTTCTGCAACACTTCCCAGGTGCTTTCTTCTTTTAGGCTTAGTGCACCTAGATGCAAAACAAAGAAACTCTAGAATGCCTCTTGTCAAATTATACTTAGCTGTTTAAAAAAGCAAAACAAAGTTAGATTCAAGTGCACCTCCTACCAGCACCATCCCAGCCTTTGTTGCAAAGGCAGTTCATGGGCTTCTTCATAAAGCCAGGGCACATCCATGTGGACATTCTCTGCCAAATGTTCAAGTGCTATGGTTTCCATACTGCAAATACTTCAAAACATACTGATATGAGAAACTAGGGTAACCGATCCCTGGATAAAAGAAAAGCCACAATGCAGGCTCCATGTCTAGCAGCGCCCTAATTAGATTAATCATATGAAATACTGAAAGGAAATTTACTGCAATCTCAGCAAACCCACTACTGCGTCTCTGTAGCAAGATTACAAATGATTCTATCTTAGGTTATGCCTGCCTGTATTTCCTATAACAGAAGACATTATCTTTATAATCAGAAAGTAATTATAAATTTTAAAGTTAAATTTTTAAATTATAAGTTGATGCATAAGAATGAATGACTCTGTTTGCAATAGTCCAGTTAAGAGCAGCAGCAGACGCACGGGGGCCAATAGCCAACTATGTTCCAGTGGGCAGAAGGCCCTTTTGGAAAGGCAGGACCCAATTCAGGGGTTCTTCCTCTTATACCAGAAAACATAGATCATGCTTTAAGGTGACATAAGTATGATAACCTCAAAGACATTCATGTCCTAAGCCCCTGGGCCTACCTGTGAGTGAGTGGTGGGGTCCCCAAGATGTGATTAGGTTGGGGATCTTAGGGCAGGGAGGGGTTCTGCTATGACCCAGTGGGTCTCAATGAGTAAAGGAGGGTGGAAGGGTAGTCAGACTCCAGAATGAAGGGGTGCAAGATCAAAATGAGATTGTTTACATTTTTTCCACCTTGCAGTGCATTCAGATATCTCACTTAAAAGTGCTTTAGGATACTTTCACTTATTCTTCCAAACAACATTACAGAAAACTCTTCAGAATCTACAAAACATGCCACATGGCCTTCCTTTCCCATGCACTCCTGTCTGTATTTCCACATGGACATCTAAGTCCTGCCTGTGACCCCGCTCTAGAAGACCCCAACCAAGATGTGGATTTGCTATTAAAGACCTGCGCCTGCTGACAGCCTCCATCCCTATCCCACTCCTGGCACTCAGACTGCAGCGAATCCCTAACTCCAGGAGTGTCCAGCCACCCTGCAAATGTGGCTGCAGCCAGCGGGTCCTCCTCCTGCCCAGCCGCACCCGAGGCCTGAGCTGTCCTATGTGGAGCAGGACTTAGTGTACCGAGTAAGTGAGTGAGCAAATGGAAATAAAAATTTTAACTTATCCATTTCACACACAAAATATAAACACTGCAAGTTTTGATACCTTACACTGATTTCTCCAGAAGCACTGAGCCTTAAGGAATCCCTCTTTGAGACTGGCCTCTGTCCACTGTGCTGTCACTTTTACTTCTGTTTGTATCTTTCTCTTCATGCCCACAGTGGAAGTGTGTTCTGGGGTTTCCCATGATTTTAAGTTTGAAACTGTAAAGTACATTTGGAAGCAATGAGTAAAGGCTTTTTCTACTAAGAAGCACATCTGGATGTATGTGCAGACACAGGGTTAGAGTTCCACTGCAATCATTTTACTTTTATTTAACTTGTATGTTCCAGGAATAAGTGGCTTTCTAGCATAATATGATTATGTTCAAAATTATTTCTTATATATGAAGTTTTGCCTTAATTAATAATTCATTCATTTAACTACAGTCATACTGTCCTAAACTACTAGACTTGTCTGTGAATGGGGAAATTCTGATTTGCTAAATTCTTTTATTCCAAATCATGGGCTGGAACACACTCTCAGGTTGTCCTAGAACTCTGTCACTCTGTCACTCTGTGTGACTTCCTACCTCTGAGATCATACTTCTCTTTCTAAAACTGATTTTGTCCTAGTTATTTTTTCACTGCTGGTAGACAGTACCAGGTACCCACAAGTGACAGTCTGAAAGATTTGTTCCAGCCCATAGTTTGTAGAGTTTTCAGTCTATACTCAGCTTGTTCCAAGGCAGGGTAGCTGGGCAGAGGGGCAACCCAGAGGAGAAACAGTTCATGATAGAGCAGGCTGGAGCCAGCAAGCAGCAGGTGGCAACTGCAGCAAGTCTTTCCTTTCCCTTTTATCTCTGCAGGGCCACAAGGGCCTCCACGGCAGTATGCCTGCTCGTTATCCAGACCCACAGAGACGCTAACCCAGTAAGAGGACTAACCCAACGATTGCACCTTTTACCCACATTCATTCACCCTCGATCCAGCCACTTTTCCAAAATCCTCCATGAATGCGTGAGGATTGGAGGGGCTATCCAAATACAAGCCATAACAGATTCTATTTTTCCTTTCTTGTTTTCTTTCGGTACTAAGGATGAAATCCAGGCACACGAATAAAGAGCTTTACCACAGAGCCTCCAGCCTATGGGTCTACTTTTCTTGGAATGTCATTGTTTCTTTCTCCTTAGACTCAACCTCCCCATGGCCAGAGGTAAAAATAAGAGAGCAGGAGTAAGAGGCTGCAAGGCAGACCTAGGCAGAGCCAGCTGGAGTAGTCAGACTTCCCAGAAGCTGGAGGAGCAACAGGCAGTGAAGAGGTTGGTGGTGGGTAGGCGTGGAATGAGTGAAGGTGAAAGGTGACACAACCTCCAGAGTCAACGTAAAGGCCACCATTCGGGCAGCTGTCAAAATGCCACTCATCCTACACGGGGGCCAGCAGCGTTCCCTACCCTGAACTCACTTGTCACCGCTGACTTGTGTTTTTCTCCTTTCCCACCTCATTGTCATGTGCACCACAACAACTGCACCTTCTCAAGGGCCCATCCACCACGATCTAGGCCTCCTAAAGTCAATAAGTATCATAAGTAGCACAAGGCTTTGTATTCTCAGCACAAAATGAGTCGCCCTTCATAGTCTCCAAGTGCACTGAACAGAGGACTGTGGAGACTATTCCTGAGTTGTCATCCCCTGAGCCATGCCTTCATGTACAGAGATGTGATACCCACGCCCTTGGAATGTCACACCTGATAGCAACATCCTTCTGTGTCTGAGGTTATACAACAGGCAGCCAACGACAGCTTGCATAGGGGCAGTGGCTCTAGATCACAAGGTGATACAGTGGGCTTCTGATCATGCAGGATCAGCTCCACCACAGACAGACTGGGACAGGGTCAGCACAAGAGTGGTCAGCCATGCCAGTGGACAGGGCCTGACAAACCCTGGATTCTGAGCTCAACTTCCCAGCTAGCTATATTCTGTGTCAAACAGGGAAATTGAGGAGCTGTCCCAACTCCAGGGAGGGGACGTGAGAGCTCCTGCTGGACTGTGTCTACACCTGTTCTATGTAGCTGCACTTGGCTGCCTCTGCCCTGTGTCTTCTCCCCATAATAAACAGTAGCTATGAGTAGCGTTGATGGCTAAGGTGCTGGTGTCAAGTGTTACTAACTTTGCAAAGGTATAATAAAGGACTGTTTCTTTGTGAAAAAAGAGAATATATATATTACATATATTAGGATAGATATACAGCTATTTTCTCTTAGTTCATTGAGAATAAAAGCTTGTACTAATATTGTTTAGACAAGATATCCTGTCTACATCTTCTCCTCTGAATAACTACTATGAAAACAACAATATGCAATGTATTAATTATTGTAACTGTCCTACTAACCTATTTTTAAACTGTTTCATCACTATTTTTTTTCTCGTTAAAATGAACAATAATAAAAAAGAACACTGTGTCTCATGGAAACTACAGTATCCCACTAGGGCTGGTCACCTTGCAGACAAGTAACAGGAGAGTGTAAGTCAGAGCCTTACTCAGGGTCTCAGTTACTCTTCCCTCGTTGCTGGGACAAATACCCAACAACCAAAATGAAGGAAAGAAGGATTGATTTAGCTCACAGTTACTGGAGGTTTCAGTGAGTACTCAGCTGCCTCCAAGGCAGACTGGCCCATGGCAGAGAGAACAGCTCATGATGGCGGCAGAGAGCAGGCACAAAATGGAGGAGCAGCAGCAACAAGGGCAACAGAGAGGAAGTCTGTCTCTCTGTCTCTCTTATATTACATTCAGGCTATCTTTCCCAGGCTGGTGTATCACTCACACCCATAATCCCAGCAGGACTCAGACCCATAATCCTAGACTGGGATCATCCATAATCTCAGTGGATTATGAGCTAATCTCAAACTCTAGAAGTCACCACCCCATGACTGCATGAAGCTTTGGGGGGGTGACACCTATACACAAATCATAACACTCAGCTTGTGAATATAGCTACCTTTCTGCTTGTTGTCAGCCAGAAAAGAAATGCAGAAAAAGAAAAACACACAGAATTACATTTCCATGTTGGCTTAAAGCAATAATTCGGTCTTCACTTAAAGTTAGAAACAAATGTGTTTATCAAACAACGTGTGCACAAAATCATAAAGACTGAAGTGAACTCAGTGTACTAAGAAGGTGGAGTATTAAGTAAACAGCATGGGATAATAGGTTTTCTGGGGATAAGGCTTGATATGGCAATGTGCATAGGAGAGAAGCTCAGATACCTTAAAACAGGTGACGTGAAGAACAATTCAATGTCTTTCAAAGGCAGGAAAGAGAAATCAATGTGCTAAGAAAAAGAATTTCTCTTAGGATGGAAAATATTTGTTGGCAAATACCTATGTTGCCAGTTGAGCAAAGGATTGATTTTGAGTTATTTAAACCAAAATCTGGAATTATAGTTCTTAGTGACTGTCAAGGTTTTCAGTGCATTGAGATAAAGATTATTATTATTTTTTTTTTTTTTGCTACATCTGTGCAACTACCCTTCCTGAAGGATTGAATTGGTTACCTGCTCCTCTGGCTGTCACTGTGTGAGGCAACATGGTCACCAGCTGCCCCTCACCTGTAGCTCAAGGTTGCATGCCAGCCTCTCATTCTGAGGAGCTGTTCTGGAGAGAAGCCTACCACGGGAGGACCCTTGGTCATGATAGGTGCCAGAGCGGGGTTTGCCTGATTGAGATGTTGGGAAGACTCTCCAAAAGAGCATCTTCTTAGAAAATCAAGAAGCAAGGGAACTTGCATCCCCCAGAGAGGGAGGGTGTGATTGGAGGCCTGGGAAGGAAAGTGCCTGGAAGAAGTGAAGTAGGAATACACACCAAGCCATCACATAACCAGGGACCCAGTGGGTTTCCATCAACATGGTCTTTCGCTGAGCTCAGAAATGAAGTCTGACTCCCTGCACTGTACATAGGGCGAATGTGGAGCAGTGTGCTCTGGCTCTGAGCTGAGAGGGTCCTGGCCCCAGCACTCTTTGGCCTGTGACCCTCCCCAGCCTCCTGCTCCTGCTTCTCTTCCTCCTTCTTCATTTTTCTCCTTTTTTGAGGCAAGATTTCACTATGCGGCCAAACTGGCCTTAAATTCACTGTATACTCTAGGCTGGCCTCGAACTCACAGCAATCCTCCTGCCTCTTCCTCCTGAGCGCTGAAAGTGTACACCACCACACCAGGCTTCCATTTCTACTATGGAGCTTAACACTGCATCTGCTGCCTCTTGTTGCTGAATATTTCCTGAGGTAAGTTAGCTCTGCTCACTAAATTTTCTCAGCACATTGGGGCCTTGGCTCTGGGGCCAGTGATGAGAACTGAAACAGGATCTCTCTTTTTTAGAGTAAAACAAAACATAGCAAAAGTGTAAGGGACTTCCCTCCTCCCCTGATGATCCTCTTTTCTCAAGCAAATTTTGGGCCACCCTGAACTCAGTTCTATTGCTGGTTCAGAATTTTTTCTCATAAAGAAAATACAGACCTTGTCTGGTCTCCTTCTCTTTAGGGGAAAGAGTGCAGCAAAGTCTACTCGCCGGTCACTCTGCTGAAGTTTCCCCAGCACTTGGTCAGGTCATGGTGCTCCCCAACTGCTCAACCACCAGCCCCATGGTGGACACAGCTGTGGGCACCCTTCTGGCCCTGGAGTGTGGGCTGGGCCTGCCAGGCAATGCCATCGCCCTGTGGACCTTCTTCCGACTCAAGGTGTGGAAGCCTTACGCCGTCTACCTATTCAGCCTGGTGGTGGCTGACCTGCTGCTGACCACCTGCCTGCCATTCTATGCCACCTTCTACCTGACTCACAGGGACTGGGGCCTGGACCTTGACACCTGCCAGGTCCTGCTTTTCCTGCTATCCTTCAGCCGGGTGGTGGGGGTGGCCTTCCTGGCTGCAGTGGCCTTAGACCGTTACCTGCGTGTGGTGCACCCTCGGCTCAAGGTCAACCTTCTGCCCCTGCAGGCGACCTGGGGCATCTCAATCCTTGTCTGGCTTCTCTTGGGCGCCCTCACCTTCCACAGCCAGTTCATCTCCACACCTGCCTGGAATGCTGCCAAGTGTACCAGCTTCTATCCTGTGGCCAAGACCTCTGGCATCACCTGGCAGGAGGGTTTCTTTCTCCTTCAGCTGCTCCTTCCCTTTGGCCTTGTTGTGTTCTGCAATTCAGGTATCCTCAGGACCCTTCAGAGGCGACTGCGAGAGCCTGCCAGGCAGCCCCAGCTGCAGAGGGCCAAGGTGCTGGTCGCCGTGGTGCTGCTGCTGTTCATGCTGTGCTTCCTGCCCAGCGCGCTGACCAGTATCCTGGTGCACATTCTCAGAGGCTTAGGCCACTGTGGGGTCCTGCGTGTGGTGGTGCACATGGCCAACATTGCAGGCAGCCTCACCTACCTGCACAGCGTGCTGAGCCCCGTGCTGTACTGCTTCTCCAACCGGGCCTTCACTCACTCCTACCGCAAGGTGCTTCACAGCATGCGGGGCCGGAGCAGGACCACCAGGGCCCCCAGCATTGACAAGGACTCCTGCTCCTGATGCAGCTGCTGCCTCTGCTCCTGCTCATGCAGGACTGCCTGGGGTTTAAACAAGGACCCCTACAATTTGAGGACTGCAGAGGCAGGGGGATCATGGACGTGCTAGAGCTACTATGGTTGTGATGTGCATTCTCAGGACGGAGCTCTGCTACTTTGCAAGCAGTCAGCAACCAGAGCCCACTTAGTGCAGAAGCTGGGCAACTTCCCTGTTGCCAAGTGAGAAGCCACACTTGGAGAAGCAGAACGGCTGTGTCTATAAGAAAGAGAGGAAGGCTGAAAGCTGGTACTTCCTAATGCCATGGGCCTCGCAAGTCATTTTCACTTCATTTTTTAATTGTTAAATTGTATATATGTTTCTATTGGTATATATTTATGATACATGATAATTCAATCATCTTGGGAATTTGGCACATGTACATATTATATCTTGATTATTTTTATTTTTTGTGCTTCGGTTTGCCACTGCAGTTAGCTGTACTTTCTGTCTACCTACTGCATAGACTGTGACAACTAATGCTGGCAACGCCCAGGCTCTGAGGAGCTTTGAACTTACCTATGTTATGACAGTTTGTGCTCCGCTCATTTTGTCTGTAAAATTTCTGTTTCTATAAAAATTCACTTCACTTTATAGTTTATCCATTGTGTTGAAGACAGGGCATTTAATTCCCTCATTCAATAATAAAAGCAAATACTTTTCTGCTAAATTTCTCAAAACAGCCTCTTACTTCTTGCTGAAGTTTCAATTTCAAAATACTTTTAAAACTGGCTTCCACCCATTGAAGGAAAGTCTCCCAGGAGAAATGCACAAGTAAACTATGGACTTGCATTTAAAATGATCAGCTCCAGCCTGATTCCCAGCATGACTTACAGAGGCCGCAGGAATTGCCAGACTAGCAGTCCCCCCAGGAAGAGGAGGCCATGGTGTCTGGCTCTCACCCTCTGAGGCCTTTGCAGTGCTGTGCTTTTTCATCTCATCCCTGGGAGACTATGCCCTGAACTTGTAGCTCAGCATGATAGCATAAGACTTCCAAGTTACCTTCCTGTCTGCCAAATCTCCAGCTCTCTGCTTATACCAATTAGTATGGGCAGGACAAAAAGGAACCTCCAGTGCTGGGCCAGGTGGGCAGTGGCTCCACCTTCCTCCCACGTACGTGCCCCACACTGTGCCATCCTTAGAGTCAACACTGGTGGCACTGGCCTTAAGAAATGTCAAGCCACCTCCCACCACAAGGCCCTCTCTGAACAGGTAATTCCTAATCAGAACTCCATTTGAAATGCTGGCAGCGTATGTTCTTCCTCTTTGCTAGGAAGTGTAGAAAAAGGGAGTGTGCTATTTTCTTGGACCAACCGCTGTGGAATATGCACTCAGTTAGCAATCCTCGTTTCCCTAAGAAAGCAGAGTGCCAAAGGGCGGAGAAGGAACCTCGATCAGGTGAAGACACAGGCTCTGACACGCCTGCTGACTCCCCTTCCAGATGAAAAGATGTACCCCATTTCCCTTCCCCAGACCTAATGCGCACTCTTAAGTGCTGCTTTAAGGAACCTAATACTACACACACACACACACACACACACACACACACACACACACACATCTGTATAATGCCGCAAACCCAGCACAGCCTGCTGCTTGGCCACACGATCCTGCATCAGAAGTTTCTTAACCTTCCCCTGCTGCTGGGCAGTAAGACTGGTGACTACAGCTGAAGACAGGTGTGGCACACTCACCGTCAGGCACACTCAATGCAGGGCATGCTCACCATCGGGCACGCTCACTGCAGGGCACACTCACCATCAGGCATGCTCACTGCAGTGCACACTCACCATCGGGCATGCTCACTGCAGTGCACACTCACCATCGGGTACACTCACTGCAGGACACACTCACCATAAGGCACGCTCACTGCAACACACACTCAGAGTTCCTCTGCCAGTTTCCTGGACAGAGATACAGTCGAGGTATCCAGGAACTTTGAGGCAACCCTGACTCCTCAGTCACCCCCAACCTCCTGATTCAGCTGGTCTGGCTGAGGAGGGACCTAGCACAAGACTTCAAATCCTCTCCTTGATTCTACGGATAGGCAGTGGACAAATGGCCTGGGGAGTAGTGTCCTGTTCCATCATTTGTTGGCTCTGAGACCACTCTCAGTGTCCTTCAGCTGTCCTTCAGCTATACAATGTCCTTCAGCTGCCATTTCCAACTCCTCAATAATTCTCTTTTTTCCATTCACTTCTCCAACCACATGGTGGGACCTAGAGACAATTTTTACCTGTCTGCCCCATCACAGGCCTGGCATAGGATGGATATACAGAGACCTGGATATTGAAAGGGGGAGATTAATTAAAGGCTTATAACCTTCTTTCTGTCTAGTAAATCCTTTGGATTTATAAGGATTCCATCTGACTCATTTTATTCCTCTCATCTGTAAAGTGGGATGCTTTTGGTCTAGAATTATGTGAACAGCCCTGAGATGGGGCCTAAGCACCCAGTGTCACCTTGTCAAGAGACAATGCTGAGGGTAGGCGTCCTCATTCTCTCCCGAAACATCACCTACTGATAAGGAACGACCCCAGGAAACAGGACAGGTGTGACAGTGAAGTAGGTCTCTGAGCACAGCCGTTTGGCCAACAGTAGTAGGTTTTGATTTCTCTCTTGCCAGCGCTGGCCACTTGCCACAGCGAGGGAGGCTACAGTCCAACCAGAGAGCCCTGCTGACTGGCCTCTGCCCTGGCTAGAGGCAGGCCTAGCCAACAGCCAGAAGCCTCAGATTCTGAGTGCAGAGTTTCTCTTCCGTACTGAGATGGGGCTCTCACTTGGGCAAGTTTCTGTTGCACTTGCTCTTTCTCTTTCCACCTCTGCTACGCAGCGGGCCCCTCCTCTGCAGCACGTGGGTCCTCTAGACGCAGGGCATTGGTTCAGACCCCTCAATCCCATCCTATGGTCCCTACCTGTCTCTGTGGTCTCAAGATCTTCCTGCAAGACCCCCTCCCCGTGCTGACAGCAGCAACACCCAGCAGCCTCCTACCCTCTGTGTCTCTCTCTGTGTCCTCCTAGCCCACCAGACCCTCAAAGCTTTAAGTGGGTGACTCACCTTTAGACCCAGCACTTTGCTGAGAGCCTGGCAGACACTGGGCACTTCATAGACAAAGGACATATGGACATAAATGAAAGCTTCACCTCACTCAAAATTAACAAAAACAACAACAAAAACTATTATTTAATAGCTTGGCTTTTGAAAACATAATCTGAAGTTTTGGACCCAGAGGCAAACTTAAAAGCAGTGTCTTTTAAAATTCTCTAGGAAGCAGTTAGCACAGACAAGGCTGTTCTTTACTAAAGAAAGCTTTTCCTCTGTACTTCTGAATTATTTCTGCCAGTAATTTAATCAATACTATGGATTCATTTAGGATAAATCGGGATAAGGAATATTTCCACCTTGGTCTTTGAGCTTGCGCAGGAGTTAGATGGCTTTCAGAGGCTTCCTCTCTTAGGAGTGCACACATATGAGGCGGTCTCCTTCAAAAGGCCACTTGTAATGTTTGAGGGTAAGGCACAGCTCAGGGTGGTGACAGCCTCAGGGGCAGTAAGCATGTCCAATGTCCTGGGTACCCCCACCTGTCTCCAGAGCCCAGGACACTTCCTATTGCGTGAAACTGAAACTGTCCCCAGCCCACACTCACCCATCCCCCGCCGCCTTTCCCTGTCGCCATCCGACTTTCTGTCTCTGACTGTGGTGGTGCTGGGGATCTCATGATGGAAACTTACAACATGTGTCCTTTGTGACTGGATTCTTCCGCCTGCACAGCGTTCTCAAGCTCCATCCGTCAGAATTTCCTTCCTTTTAAGATGAAATGATGCTCCACTGCATAGTCAGCGTGCATTCGGCCACATTCACCCTCTGATGGGAACTGGAGCAGCTTCCATCTTCTGTCACTTGAGGCTAACGCTGCCGTGAACGTGAGCACACATGTATCTGGTTAGATCTTGCTCCGCGTTTGTTCAGGTGTGCAGCTGGGCTCAGTGATCCTCTGGCTATGTAGTCACTCAGTTTTTAATTTTTCAAGGGCTCTCCACATGGTTTCCCACAGGGACTGACCCACAAGCAGTGCACAAGGGCTTCAATTTCTCTGCATCTTTCCTGACACTTGTTATTTTCATTTATTTTCTAGTTTCCATCCTAGGGGGTCTAAAGAAGTTCTTTCTTGAGAGTCACAAGACATTTAATGTCTTCAGAGGCTAAGAAGAAAGCCCTACACTTAGATCCTGGGTACACCACTGGGCTAACATTGACTATTATTTACCTACTTTCTAGTTTCCTGTATTAGCCCACTAGGTAGGTGTAACAAAATACCTTAGATTGGAGGACTCACCAGCACAAATTGACTGCTCACAGTTCTGGAGAAGCCAAGGTGCTGGAAAATTTGGTGTCTAGCAAGGGCGGTTGACTGCTTCAGAGATGGAGTCTTGTTGCTGGGTCCTCCAACGCAGAAGGGGTCAGGGTGCTCCCCAAATCTCTTTGTCAAGGGCACTGATCTCACATGTGATGGCAGAGCCCTCATTGCCCTGTCATGTCTCCCCAGACACACCTCTTAGCACTCTCTTGCTGGGTACTAGGTTCCAACACAGGTTTGGGGAGGAGGAGACTCACCTTCAGACTGCAGCACCATTGTTCTCCTTACTGCCTTTGCTTTGGCCTGTTTCCACTTACCTATATTTTGATTTCTCTGATATCCAGTTATGCACTGGTAAACTTACCCTCTGAGGAAAAAAAAGCAGAGCAAATTTTGATTTGCAGCACTTGCTAATTTACATGGTGTACATACTTCCCACCAGGGCTGATTTTAAACTACTGGCTGTTTTCAGAACTGGCTTGCCAAGCTCCTGAGCACACATGGCTGGCTCTCTCGAATGCTGTGTCCTCACTTCTTTGCAGCCTGACCCTCAGTTCCTGAAAATGACAAGTATCTTGCTCTCTCCCTGGTGTCTCCATGTAGACAAGTATATGTGGGCAGAACTGAAGTACACAAAGGCAATATAAAGGCCTTCCTGCAGACCCTTGTAGGAAAGGGTCCTCAAAGCGCTGGCAAGGAGGACAGGCTCAGGGTTCAGCTTGGGAAGCACGAGGGCTCCTGGCCTCAGCCCCGTCCATTTAATCCTGTGCAGCCCTGCTTCTGGAACCTTGCAAAAAGGCCCTGCATGAAGCTTTTCCTCTTTCCAACCACCCTATGCCAGCATACTCAATCACAGAACACAGGCAACCCAGTGGCCAGAAGACAGTGGGTGGAGAGCTGGAGGAGTGAGTTGGTAGTAACTGCAGGGTACTGAAAACAGGGGCTTCCAAAGACCAGACAAAAAGACCGGGGCAGGGTGCAGGAAGCAGAGCCTCCACCTCCAGAGTAACTCAGGACGCTAAGCAGACAGTGCACACGTGTCGCCTCCATGGCAAGGACGGCTCCAGTCCACTCCTCTGCCTGGAGGCTCCCAACGCAGCAGTGCATGAGTCTGTTGGTACCAACAGTCTCCTGTGGGAGGCTCCACCAGGCTCCAGGATCGCACATGACTCACGCCGCTCCCTGCAATGAGCCAATTTTGTAGTAACACACAACCAATAAGGGAAGTTAGTGCTGCTCTTGGACAATGCACCAGAGGAAAAGAAAACTTGTAAATCCAGAACATGTTAACCAAAAACCCTACAGGATTTCCCCTCTATATAGTTTATCAAAAAATATACAATAACAGGGTGTAATTTTTCTTTCTGGTTTCAACGTTCTTGTCAAGGACAGAAGCACTAATATTGGATTCAAACTACACTGTCACCCTCTAAACTAAACCCATGAGA
Organism: Octodon degus; assembly: GCF_000260255.1. Classification (NCBI taxonomy): domain Eukaryota; kingdom Metazoa; phylum Chordata; class Mammalia; order Rodentia; family Octodontidae; genus Octodon; species Octodon degus. The sequence goes on along the minus strand of NW_004524837.1, from coordinate 1,899,946 downwards.
TACAGCACAGAGGAAACCAGAGGAAAGGCTGGCTTTTGCCTGCCTCATCTGCCCAGGGTAGCAATGTGCACCTGTCCACAGGCCTTCCTCTGCACGCCTGTCTCACCAGCAGTGCCTGGGTGAACCCGTCTCACAGTACAGTGATTCCATCAGGGAGCCGAAACAGTCCTGCACATCCGGGATCAGTACTCAGTGAGCTCACTCCACAGCTAAGCTGCTGGGCCACGCACGGGACAGCTCACCCACCCACCTGCCCACCAGCCACCCCACTGGGATTCTTATCTCAAGAGCAGCTCCGGCTTCTCTCTTGTCTACTCCAGAAAGCTGGGGACAGCTGCCTGCTGCTGGAAGTCTCCTAACAAATTAAATCGGAGCTGCAGAGAGCAGAGTGGGCAGAAACCTACATTGTGCTCCACCCCCGATGCCAGCATGGGGAGGAGGACAGCACAGCGCCTGGCCTCTGGCTCCAGGGTACAGGTACTCCCTGGGCATATGGAGTGAAAGAGAGACTTATAGGGTCCTAGACACATGGGCCACCGTCACCGCACATCCCTGGCAGTATCTGATGACAGACATGTGATGGAGATGAGACCCAAGGTTCTCACTGTCCCTTTCCACTGAGGCATCCCTTCAGAGCAGACATCTAGAGAAGGAGAGGAAGGTGAAAGAACTGTGAGCCCTGTGGCACAGCCCTGACAATCTGGCTGCTAGAAACTATTGATTGCTGGTCCCTGCAGGCACTAATATCAACAGCCTATGCCTTGCTATGTTCTTGTATTTTAATGTCCCTCCCCCAGTAAGTGCGAGGGTTCATTTATGTGTCTACTTCACCGACCAAACATCATCCAGATGTTGCTGTGAAGGTCTGTTCTGACCAGGTTGGTCATCAGTGAGCAGCTGGCTGATTTCAAATCAGACAGATGTGCCTCTGTGGCGTGAGTGGCCTTGTCTAATCAGTGCAAGGCATTCAGGCTTTAGGAATGCCGGGGTTTCCTGAAGAAGGAGTCCTGGCCAAGGTGGAGATGGGAGAGGCTTCCAGCCTCCTCTCCTGCTCTGTGTGTATTGGGACTGCCAGTCCCTATGCCCATCCTAGCAGATCTGCTGCTTTGGGGATCTTGGATGGACTGTTGGAAAAACAAGCTCTGTCCCACCCTCCACTGTCTGAGGCTTGCATCTGTCTGAGGCAGCAGTGTCAGTGACGGCAGGTGTCCAAGGCCTATTTTTGTTGTATTATTTCCATTTTTGTCACCTCCTGCGTCTCTCACACCTTTCATGCCTCTCAACCTCAGACTTTCTCCTCTGTCACACAGCAATTACCCTCTCTTCTCGGAAGAAGTCACATCCATTTACCCAGCCCAAAGATTCTTTCTTGTTTTTGGTCTTTTCTTTTTTCTTTTTTTTTTTTTTTTTCCTTTTGAGACAAAAAGACAGCACTATTCGCTTCAGGCTGGCCTTGGGCTCCCTTTGTAGCCCAGGCTGGTCTCAAACCCTCGATGATCCTCCTGCCTCAGCCTCCCAAGTGCTGGGATTACAGGTATGTGCCACCATGCCTGGCCCAAACTTTCTTACATGCAGTGGTCTCAGAGTTTGCTTCAGTTCCACATCAAACTGGATGATTCCCTAGCTATCTCACCTGCATCCTGAGATTGTATATTGCTATTAAGAAAATAGAAATTCAGCAAGAAAAGGCAGGTTTCTTTTTGACTCCTGGATAGGGCAATCTGCTCTATTGTCTGCAATCTTATAATTTTTCCTTTAGCATCAAAACCAAAGCCAACTTGCAGCAGACCTACAGCCACTTAACACATACATGAGACCGACTGGTGCTGTCAAGGCCTTTGGCTGGCAGAGCCACATTGAAAGTTCACTTAGTGATAGTAAGTGTGATTAAATTTTAAAACTACCAGGAAAAGAAATGCCACTTAAACCCAACTGAGAACTTAGGGTGGGAATGCACTGGGTGTTCTGGAGATAGGATTCCTCCTCTAAACGCAGGGGGCGTTTGGCACATGTGGGGGAGCTGAGGGTCAGAGTTCAGGGTCCTAAGGTACACATCAGTGATGAGAGGAACCCGTGTGGAGGAAATCCCCCCGCCTCTGGGCTTCCTTTTCCTCATTTTCCATGCACCTGAAGTATTCAGACATCGTTTGGGAAGGGCTTTGGTGCAGCTACGTCCCAAGCCCGTCATGCTGGGAACCTTCTCCACCTAATTGCACTACCTACAACACACTGAAAGCAATTAAAACTTTTTTTTTTAAATTCCAAAACGTCTTGTCTCTTTGATTCCCAACACCAGAATTTTAGGACTTCAAGAGTGGGCTGCCTAGAAAGTGCATTATATATATATATATATATATATATATATATATATATATATATCTTTGTCCAAGTACAAAAGGAAAAGTGATTGAACACAAAAGAAGGAAGCAGAGGGTAAAAATGACGCAGGCAAAGTTGCCTGGAACCCGCAGCATTTCCGCGATCATGCGGCCTGTGTAGAAGGTGGGCAGGCAGGGAGGAAAGCATTGGCTGCGGAGGTGGACAAGGGCACCCCATCCTTCGTGGGGGAAGTGAATGCGGCTTCAGACTCCATCCAGAGACAGCAGGGGCTCTGCGCTGTATGGCTCAGCCTGCCCTCGTTACCATGGTAACTGTAAGCCGTCTTTGGGATCTCAATGAAAAGGATGTGCCTGGCGTCCTTTGTTCAGTGGGGGAATATGGGGAGGGTCTGCCAATCTCCCGGAGAGGTGTAGGACAGCAGACCAACAGTGTCCACGACATCGGAAGGAAGGCTCTGTGCCAGCTTCCTCAAGAAATAGGCACTCACAGCCTCGGGGCTGAAGCACGTGGCCTTCCTCTCATTTTACACTTGGGGTCCAGTCGTCCTCCGTCTGGGCCTGTGACCAGGCCTACCCATGCAGGCAGGGCGCTGCTGTGACATTGCCGAGGCAGGACAGACATTTGCAGAGAGACAGCAGCAGGAGTGAGTGGCAGGCCTCCAGGGGGTGGCAATTGTAGGAACCAAGGGAGCACATTGCTCTGCTTCCTACATTGGTAATTTGGAAATGATCCCTGACCAAAAAGCCACTTGCGTGGGTCTATGAGCACTCACGCAAAAATAATGTGGGGAGCCTGCAGGCACACAGTGGGCATCCACGCGGCAGGGCGCTCACCTAGTGCGCCAAGGCCCTGGGTTAGTCTTCAGTGCTGTGAGTGCAGTGGAACCGCAAGTGCAACTCCAGGCGAGCAGTCAAGACAGTCCATAGAAAGGACCCTGCGGAGGTCTAGAGAGCCTTGGCCTTGTCTGTGAAGGATAGCATGGCATTGTCCCAGCCAGCCAAGGAGGGGCTGAGTGGGGCCACATGCTGCAGAAGACAAGAGAGAGCAGAAGCGTGCCTGAGCATGTGGAGTACCACCACAGGAAGCCCACCAGGGCAGAGCACAGGGCCCCTGAGAGGTGGCCCTCGCCATGCCTGCAGATTGAGCTAATAATGACCCCCGCCACAGGCACCAGATCACATGGGCAGAAGGACACCCAGCTGGAAGGTACACCTCTGGGAAGAAGGAAGGCGGGATGTGGGGGTGGGACTTGGTGATGGGGGTCTTCGCTGTGGAGGGGGTGGGGGTACAGCTGTCACACTCGAGAGCTGCTGAGCCCCGTGCTTGGGTCCACTGGATAAGGAGACCTTCACAAAGACAGTTTAAGGGATGACAGGACAAGGGCCATATGTCAGGGTCCAGGGTAGATATGGCACTGCCTACATAGGGCTAAAGGTGGAAAGGAGGGCAAAGAAAGAAATGGGGGGGTCTCCTTGCCTGGATGTGCAAGCCCTGGGTTCAGGACTGATAGAAAAGCAAAGAAGAAGGAAATGAAAAGAACAGAAAATGAAAGAAGAGAGGATATGAAAGAAGAAAAAATAGAAGTGAGGACTTTCAGTTGTGTGATTCATTTTGTTTTATTATTGGGTGTGTACAGTAACAAAATGCTTTTCTGCCTGACCATGCAGGAGGAGCCAGGACAGGAGGGAGCGTGTGACCTCACTGTGGGGAGTGAAGGACCAGGTAAGAGGGCCTCGGGGGCAGGAGCCCAGGACCAGGTAAAACCTCCTCTTTCACAGGGCTGCAGAAGCTGAGCAGTTGAACACCAAGATTCCAGAGGGCGACAGAGATGGTCAACTGCCACCTGCTGGCCTGATTCTCAGTGAATATGTAACAATAAGTGTCAGCACCATGTTATGCCTAAGATGTTTGATATGCAGACAGATAGTGAGATTAAGCTTAACAGCCTAGGTTGTATGGTAATAACAAGAAGCTTGTCTTCTGGATGGTTAACAACCTAAGTTTGCAGACCAAAATTAGAGAAAAAGGAGGGCCATAAGGAAAGCCAAGATTTTGGGCCTAGCCTGCTAAGGTCAATTAAGACTCAGGACATATGAGAACTTGTACTGTAATGACATGTAACTCAGTAGTGTCCCAAATTTTCTGATCAAGGAGATTATGGGGCCAAAGAGGAAAGTGATCAATGATGTAGAGTGTGCCTAAGGAGAGTCACATGGAGAGAAAACATTCTCTCAGGCTTTCACAGAGAGCACATTGGCCAAGCAATAGCCGTGACTCATCCACATGGTTGACACGGACAAAGGATCTGCAATCTGAGGTACAGGATCTCAGGATAAATCCTGAGGGGATTTCACTGACCTTATCAGACCCAAAAGCTACAATTCTTGTTACATAGGTCTTGCTTTATCTTTTTCTTAACCATCCAGCAGAAAAGTATAAAAACGGAGTATAAGAAGTAAAGCCATGCTGTTATGTTGAGCTGTAGGGGATTCAGATCAACAATTTCTGACATTGCCAGTGAAATGGAAGACCCAATACTATTATGGAATACAGGACTCTTTTGGAATATTTTGCTGAGTTCACACACCTATAATATTCAAATAACGGAACTAAACAAAAAAGGGGATATAGATGAATGTCCATTTTGTATCTGTGTCCATTTTGTATCATAACCATTCATACAAAATGTCCATTTTGTATCCTGACCATTCAAAATGGTTAGGATAGATATATCGTTACATTCTGTTAATGAATAGAGGGATTTGTTCTAATAGTGTTTGTAAATAGGATATCATGTCTGCATCTTGTACAGCAATTAACCACTAGCAAGACAGTATGCAATGTGTTAATTATTGAAACTGTCCTACCAATTTGATTTGAAAAAAAAATTCAGAAACCTTCCCCCCCTAAAAAAAAAATAAATAAAACAAAATAAGTGGCAGCAGCCAAACACCAGTCAAGTGGAGCTGAGCCAC
>NW_004524837.1:1882076-1894294 GCF_000260255.1 Octodon degus | reverse complement strand
GGGGCAGTGTGTCCCGTTACATGCAGAAGGCCAGCTTGGTGCAGACGATGGCCTGGATTGTGGAATGCTGAGCGTGAAGATGATTACAGTTCTTGCTGGGGTAGGAGATCCTTGCCATGGGGGAGGTGAGAGGGTTTTCATCCTAAAACTGCTTCGGCTATTCAATCTATACAGGGTTGGGGTTTTTTGTTTTGTTTTTTTGCAGAACCAGGGATTGAACTCAGGCCCTTGCACTTGCCAGACAAGCTCCTATTCTACTGAGTTATCCCCCTGGCCCCTCTATAAATGTAATATATTTGTTTATCCAAATAAGCGCTTAAATTTGCCCACTGAGAAAGACCTCAAGTAGCTCTGCGAAGTTAGCTCCTGCCACCAGAGGGCAGCAGCGTGCTGTTGGCAGAGGCGAGGCCGCCCTTGGGCGGAACCGGAAAGGGTCTCCTTAGGCTACATCTTCCCCGGGACTGGGCCTGCTCATCTGCGGCACTGCAGGGGTCGGAAACCGGCACAAAAAGGTCATCTTAAATCCAGGAGTCCGGTACATTTTTCAAAAAAAAGTTTTTTTGAAAATCTTTTTTCAAAAAACAAAAACCAGGTTTTCTTGTTCAGATGTCCCAGGCATATTGCTGGCTTGCTTGTGCTTAGAGAGGCATCAAGGAAGAAGGAGCTTCCTATGTGCGGCAAGGGCGGTGGAGGCAGGGCGTGATGGGCAGCCTGCAGCGGGCTCTGTCCCCTGGATCCTCAGAGAAGCTCGCCTCTGCCCCCCCCCCCCCCCCGAGAGCAGCAAGTGGGGTCCTGCCTTCCCTCAAATGTTTCCTCAGCGTCCTCACCCCATCTTACACAGCGTGACGGTTACTCTGTGACTATTGTGCGGAGACAGGCCCCCGCGCCCTTACCCAGGCTCTGACCTCCAGCTCTAATCACAAGACTAAGTTAAGGCCAGTTGCCGTGGAGCACAGTGATTTCGACCACATTCAGGTTTTGCCTTTAGGAAGAAAAGACTGACTCCCTTCCCAGGGACTAGAATGGAAAGGGGCAGGGAGCTGCTGCGGTCCGTGTGAGCCACGAGGAAGGCCTGCAGGTGGGGCAGTAGGACTCTGCCAGTGTTCTCGGTGGACTGTAGGACTCTAGCTGGAGAAACACACCGACAGGTTAAAAACATCAGCGTCCTGCCGTCGTTAGCCCTTGCTTGGGTTTCCCTAGTGCAGCCCAGGAGAACTATGTTAGGATGCATGCTAGAGTCAGAGATGAGGAACCTCTCTGGGCTCCACAACCATGCCCGCGAGGGCCGTGCTCATCCCCACCTGCACAGCTCCGCTACCTGGCGGATCCCTGAGCACAAAGACCTGAGTCCTCGCAGACAGGCAGTGGAAGGCAGAATCCACCAGAGCCTGCCTCCCACCCCACCCCAGCCCTCAACCCTGTGGACACGCAGATCCAGGTTGCCATCACTCTTCATGGAGTCACAAAGGGGCACAGGCTGCACCAGAGACTGGGTTAGGATGGTGGACATCAACACATGCTGAGAGTGCCCATTTCATATAGAGGGGTGGGCAGGGAGGGTCCTGGCCACACAGCGCCGTCTCACCTGCTATCTGCTGCCGTGGAAGGAAAGGAACGTCTCCACACTGGAGATGAAAGCAACCCAGGGCTGGGGAATTCTGGCCCTTCAGGAAACATGGTGAGAGGAGTGGCCAAGAGTCCAGGAACCATGCTGTCTAGGCAGGGAAGAGCTGGTGTAGGAGTCGGAGCTTGGAGACCTTAGAGAAGGTGGTGGGAGTCAGGCTTCAGGCCTATGGGCTTGAAGAGGTCTCCTGAGGGACCCCCATCCTTTGTCACCGCTTTGGGGGGCACATGCATCTAAGAAACTGAATGGGATAAATACTCAGAGTGCAACCTGTAAGAAAGGAGGCAACTAATAGCTATTATATAGAAATAAATTCTTCCACACTTACAATTAACCTTTATATGCAAAGTTGCTCTGTTTGCAGAAGATCATCTGCGCAAGCCGATTTGTCTCCTCCAGATTCTCAGGTTAACGCCATCCTTCCATATCTCAGAAAGGACTACACCGAGCCCCAATATGATTGGTGTCCTCATAAGAAGTCATGCTCCCAGAGAAAAGGTCATGTGGAGACTCATACAGGAGGTGCCATCTGCAGACCTCAGGAAAGCCCTGCCCTGGACACTCTGCCCTTGCACCCCCAGCCTCCAGGACTGTGGGAAACAGCTGTCTGCCGTTTAAACACCCAGTCCATGGTACGTACGACGGTGCCTCTGAAGAGCTATCATGCTAGCATACTGTAAGCGCGTATTTGTATTCACATAGACTATGTGATTCTTTTTATTTCTATATTTTAATGAAAAATATACACAGTGAAACATACAAATCTTAAATGTGTATCCTCAAATTTTGAACAAATCCCCAAGTAACCCAAATTCCTGCAAGATGCAGGGCGCTGAGGACCCAAATACCACTATTGCAGGAGACAGGGTCCTGAGGCAGACACTGAAGTGCAGACAGACGAGGCCACAGAGCCTGACAGGGAGGAGCTGCTCTGCAGCCTGCAGGAAAGGCATGAGGCTCATTAGAGAGCCACCAAGAGCCACTCCAAGTGGTTGCAGTGCACCCCGTCCACCTCAGCAATCACAGCACCTGAGCATGAGGGGGCTGCCCTAAGCCAACTCAGAGGCTAGAGACAGAAAGGAAAACCTGCTGGCTTAAGAGGTACAGTGTGTGGTACACTTAAGAAACATGCTTGTAACTCTATCCACAGGGCTTAATGGATATTGTTTAAAGAAGCTGGCTTCATTTATGTGGAAATCACATCTACACAGAAGAGCTTACTCCCATCAAGCCAAACAGGCAAGGCTTTGCTGAGCCTGCTGTCAGAGAGGAGCAAGAACGCTCCCAACCTGCTAGGTGTCTGGTGCAAGCTTATGTCCTCTAAAATTGAAGAATGAGTCTTTGGAACCAGGGAGGTTAGGAGCTGAATATATTTGTTAGGAGAAAGGAAGATTCTGTCCAAAAGAGACAGAAGAGGTCCCAAGTGAATTGCCAGGAGCCTTGCCTTCCCTAAGGGTTTCTATAGAGCAAATCCATGAATCGAAGTGGGTCCAAAGTAGGAAAAATGGGAAATCTCAAGGTGGACATGAGGTGGGACAAAACTATGATCAACCAATAAGCTTATGTGTCTAAATGCTCAGGTAAGATGGATCAAATCAGGATCGAATGGAAAAGCAAGTTATGTAGCAACATACACGAATTCAGAATGCAGGCTTTCCTTGTAGGGGGTTGGGCTAGTGGCTCTCCTTGGCTTTCTCAAGGTGAGAGAGACTTATTTAGATTATCAGCCCCAGTGTTTATCCTTGGGAAGTATGTGGGTGCGTTTGTTTTATCTTGCATCTTGAGGTCTGGCCCACGGGGAGGTGTCTGTCTCTCATGGTTGTAAGCTGTCTCGTCCTCTGCACCAGCTCCTTTGGGCGCCTAGCACTATCTGAGAGCCTGTAACATTTTACCTGACTTAGATGCCCGGAGCATTATCTTTGCAGAACCTGCCATCAGGGCCTTGATTGAACCCTCTGCTTTGATTTGTGGAACTGAACATTAACACATTTGATGGGCACGAGCCACCCCAAGTACCACACTGGCCGGGCAGTGGGCTCCTCTGGCTCAACCCTGAAGCTAGGAGACGAGCCCTGCTTCATGTAAGCACGCCATTTTATTTTGCAAAGCCAAGTAATGCTTTAAAACATAAACTTTGTATCTGAAGACATCATTCTGCATTTCACAGAGAGGTAAAGCTTACAAGAACCCTGTCAAGTTTCAGATACCACTTTTGTCAGAATTAAACATGTCAGTATTTTTCTAATCCATGTCAGTACTTTTCTAATGCATGTTTGTATTTTTGTAATGCAGTTGATATTTTACACTTATATTCATATATTTGTACACGATAGCACTTTAAAAACTAGAATTCTAAGCACTTGCAAAGTTGATGAGAATTGTTTAATTGGATTCCACTGCTAGCCTCAGATTTGGGGCAAACTCACATTAAAGTCCATCATGGAGGTTGCTGTGTTTCTGGCTGCACACCAGCTAGTCCTTAATTCTTTATATACAGACTCATCTGCCACACATCCTTCTTTAAGCCCAGCACCGAAACAGTAAAAAGTACTTTCTGCATTGTCTCAGTAACGTTTCCTTCAGCTTCTCAATAAATTACTCTATTTAAAAATATATAGCCCTTCAAACTGCATAATAAGCTCCAGTTTCATTATGACATACTGAAAGAACATCTCCTGACCCCTCCTGTGGCTAAGAGCTCCACCAGGGTTGGGAAGCCAGCGAGCAACAGGACCACAGCAGAGTCTGCCTCAGGGCAGTTACAGGAAAGTCTAATCACAGGGGGACAAGAGCCAGCAGGCCACCCCTGGGGACAGGTGTCACTGACACTTGTGCCCTGCTTGCTTTTCCAACTGGAGGCCATTGAAACTTCTCTGTCTCTGCCCCCCAACAACCCAGTGCTTGCTGAGTGCACCAGAAGGAAGTGAAATGGCAATTACCGCTGCTTACCGTCACCAGCAGGAAACACTCGATAGCAAAATGTTTAAGAATTTCCCTAAAATGAGTTACAAGAGGGCTTCTGGGTATTTTTAAAAAAATGTGTCTTCTTGGGGCTGGGGATATAGCTCAGCGGCATAAGCTCCTGTTCGGCAAGCGCAAGGTCCTGAGTTCCATCCCTGGCACCATTAAAAAAAAAAAAAAAAAAAAGTTTTCTCCTATAACCAAGAGATTTGTAGTCTATGACTGCATCACAAATGTTTCTAAACTCTCTCATACACATAAATATTAGTTTCAATTTAACATTTCCCACAACCTGCTTTGGGGAAGGCAGCCCTGTGAGGCTCTAGAACCACTGTTTCTTCTCAAGCAGATTTGTGGAAAACTGCTTTCAGAACCCACCCACCTCCCACCTCCCACCACCCACTGCGGAGATTTTCATGGCTGAGCACAGGAAGTCCCTGATCTGAGAGAGAGAGACGCTTCCTCATTTGGTCCAATTTCCACATTTGCATATTTGGCCATGGAGGTCTATGTGTCCGTGTGCATATGTGTGGATCTTACTCTTCAATTAATAAGTTTCACAAAGCCTCTCAGGACATTTAGCCTGCTCGTCTTCATCACATAGTGAAAGATGATGCATTGTCATTGCCTATGATCTCAGTGGTCTGCCTGGAAACAAAGGCTTCTGAGTTCACCCTGGCACACGGGAGGCTCAGCACCTTGTGCTTTCTTCTCACACACCACATGTCCTTCATTATCTTCAGGAAGTAGTTCCTGAACCTCTGACCAATAAATGCGTAGAGCACAGGGTTCAGGCAGCAGTGGAGGAAGGCCAGGACTTCCGTGACATTTTTGATGTATCCCATGAGCTTTTCATTGGCACAAGATCGGTTCACTCTGCCCAGGTTTGCAGCAGTCATCAGAAGCATTGTGTTATGAGGAATCTGGCAAGCCAAGAAGACAAGGACCACCGCGATCACCACACGGATGGCTCTGTGCCTTTTAGAATTCTGAGCCTGCACTAAGGTCTTGACAATGAACATGTAGCAGAACACCATTAACACCAGCGGGACAAAGAATCCGAACAGCAGCTGCAGCACCAGCACCAGCAGCTTCCACATGATAGGGTCTGATTCTTGGCCATACTTGGGCTCACAGACATAGACATTGCTGTCTTGCATATTATATTTCTGGTTGAAGACAAATGTTGGGCTGGAGATGACCAGCGACAACACCCACACCACAAGGCAGATTATTCTGCTGTGTGCCAGAGTCCTGGATCGAAACCAGAAAGATTTGGTTGCCTGTACAATGGCAATGTACCGGTCCACGCTGATACAGGCCAAGAGCAGCATACCACAGTTGAAGTTGACAGCATAGATGCCTTTCATCAGCTTGCACAAAGCATTGCTGAAAGTCCACTCTCTGGTGGCATGAGTCACTGCCCAGAATGGCAGGGTGAGGACAAAAAGTATATCTGCAATGGCCATATTCAAGAGGTAAACGTCCGTCATAGACCTGGCCTTTTTATAAAAGGCAAAAGTGATCACCACAAGAATATTACCCAGGAGGCCAAAGACACAGATCAGAGAGTATGCGATCGGCACAAACTTCCTGGAGAACTGCCTGACCTCCTCCTGGAAGCACAGTAAGTCACTCTCCTCAGGTGTATAGTACATGCCACTCACTGACTCAGTGTAATCCATGGAATACTCGCTATTGCTGGAATTCATTGGTAGCTGGGAAATAAAAAAATGGAGTTAGCGGTCGTGTAATATCCACGGAGCCACCATTAACTGAAATTATACTTCCTGCAAGGAAGAAAGTGGTCTCACCTCAGCACCCATGGTGATCCTTGCTCTGAGCTGAAGATGCAGGCTTGGCAGAGAAAGGGAGTCGCTGGTTCCTGGGGCCAGCTCACCAGCAGCAGTGCCAGTAGAGGGGGCGTTAGCTAGGGAAGGAAAACAAATGCACTGAGATTGGCAGAGCCGGCAAGTGAGATGCAGCACTCTATCCCAGCGGAGCGTGGTGAAGAACCCGCGCTCTAACATAGCAGTACCTACTCAGGACAGGCTCCAGCCTGCAGGCTGGGTGGGCCCATGATATCTGTCACAACAGCGTCAGTCTACCTTGGCAGTGCGGAGGCAGCTATCCACCCTGCACGAGTGAGTAGGACTGACAGTGTGTGGTTGGCCGTGCGCTGGGCTTCCACCAATCTTTGACCTATGGTTCAACAGAAGGGCCATACCCAGAAAAACCTCGGGTTTTGACCAGTGAAAAATCTTCATACAAACTTCCATTTAATTACATATAATGGAATTCTACTGAACAAAATCTAGAGAAATATGGATGTGTACAGGATTTCAGATTTATAGTTCTGGACATAGTGATTTTTCACTCTTATGCTCAAGTGAGTTGCTTAAGGTTTGAATGTGAGCTCTTAGTCAAGATGCCAGAAGTCCCTTGGCTTGGACTGAGTGGGCAGGTACGGGATATTTCTTAACAGGCCTAACAATACCAGTCGACAAGTGTTGATGTGCTGTGCGTTGACACAGGCAGTGACCTGGGGGCAGGAAAGGAGGCTGAGGCTGGTCGATAGGAAAGCTGGGGTGAGGAGGAGGAGGTACTTCCCTGGGGCCCCAGTGGGCAGATGGCCTGTGAGGAAATGATCCCCCAGTGATGATATCAACCATAGCCCAAGCGGAGGAGCCCAGAGGGAGAACAGGGAGGATTTGTGAGACAGGAGCACCATCAGGCTGGAGGAACCAACTAGATGTTTACTCAGTCTTTAAAGGCATGTAACATGCTAAGGATGCCAGCGGGACTGAGGCCATGTATAGAGTGCAGCTACAAGACGAAGAGGACCTGGATGGGAAAGATTTTGAAATCTACCAATCCCCTCATTTTTATTAGTACATCTTTGCAATATATAATGATTGCATTCATTGTGAAAGTTAGCAAATGTAGGTAGAATACCTTATTTCCTTTTTTATCCCCTTCTCCTCTTCTTTAATCCTACCTCCATGTCTTGGTCCTGTCCTTTTCCGAGAAAAGGAAGGAAGGAAGGAAGGAAGGAAGGAAGGAAGGAAGGAAGGAAGGAAAGAAATCCCAACAAGTCAAATAGGATATAGATCTTTTTACTACTCTAACCACTGCTGGTTTTGCTGCTCATCTTCCTGCTTGCCCCTTCCTTCCAGTAAAATCCATTCCTGTAACTGTTTACCACTGTGTTAAGTTGCTTTCCAGCCACTCATTAGGCCTGGCTCTTGCTGAGGGCGCCTGGGGAGGCGAGAAGGAGTGAGAGTGGAAGCACAGCCTCAGGGACAGCTGCGGCACCACCATACTGCCCCACCAGTTGTGTACCCACACTCAGGGAGGAAGTCCGCATAGCACGAGCTCACCCTGAGAGACATTCTGAGCATGTTTCTTATAGCTACTGGTTCTCGTCTTGTGTTTACCAAGCCCATTTCTTCATGGATACCTACAGTCACACATCAGAGATGGGTTTTTGCTGCCTTTTGGCCTCTGCCTTGGGCATGACTGGAAGGAGGAATAGAGTCACCTCAGCACTTTGCAGGTGCCTGTAGGTGACAGTTTGAATGCTTTAGAGCATGCAGAAGCAGAGCACAGAGGAGACAGTTGCATCAGCAAGATTATCAGATGAAACTTGGCATCGAAGCACAACTACAAGCACACAGCATGCAGGCAGTGTGGGCCTGCGAGGCCCCACTGTGCCCTTCCACCTCGCACCAGTCAAGGTGCAGTGCCTGCTGTCAGAGCTCATGCAATGGGTGCTTCAGGCCTGGAGAACAAAGGACGAGAGCGAGGATGAGCTCTGAAGTCCTGACACACTGCAGAGTGGGCTGGGGGCCTCCAGGAGCATGCAGCCTTCCTGAGCAAAGGCAGGGAAGGAGGCGTGGGCAAGAAGTTAGAACAGCAGAGGCTTTTCCACCAGAGGAAGTGAGTCGAGGCTGGAGGAAGAACTCCAGAAAGGAGTGGGCAGAGGCTCCAGCTCCCCAGGCCGCACCAGCTGTCCCCCCGCAGCATGAGTAGCAGTGCTGTCCCTCACAGAGGGCAGGACAGCGTTCTGAGAAGATGCACCACAGGCGTGTGGACTGACACAGCTCTACCCTGAACGTGCTCTGAGCGGAGTAGGCGCTTGTAAGAAAATCTCAAGAGATTCACCTGATTCCAGGAATATAACGTGTTTGCCAACAAGCCCAAAAGCATGTAAAGAAATAAATTCATATAAGGGAAATTTACATAAATTTAAAATTCATATCAGGCAACCAGCTGGGTGTCATGGTGCATGCCTATAATCCCAGCATTAGAGGCAGAGACAGTGTTGTCCCAAGCTTGAGGCTGGCCTAGGTTACATAGTGAGCTCAAGAGCAGCCTAGACTACCTCGTGTGTCCGTGTCTCAAACAGCAAAACAAACAAAATGAAAACTTTTTAAAGATAAAATAAAGAAATCAAACAACCAGAAATTTCTGAACATTGGTAGAAATGGGAAACTATGGCCCATAACTACAGAAACAGAGGACTGACAGAGACAATATAATTAACAGAAAAGGTTTTGAATAGCCACTATAAGTATAGTGCACACATTTTAAAACCTTGAGCAAAGCATAAACGTGGTGAAAAAGTAATGAGAGGTATAAAAAGACTAAAATAAGGCTTCTACAGAAAAAATGTGAATACATAAACTGAGAAATGCACTGATGGCAATTAAAATCTGATTAGACATTATCATATGAATAAATTGGTTATAATTCTATTCTCTAGCAACACAATTTAGGTTTAAAATATATGTAGATGATATGTAGTCAGACAGACACACAGACAGGACGGCTTCCAAGAACATGGAATGCTTTTTAAATGGATACACCCAAGAACATTTAAATAAGATTCATGTGCTGCAAACTAGAAAACATCATTGAAAGAAACTAAGTGAGGACTGGAGGATAGCTTGGCAGCCTAAACCCTTGCCTGGTAAGCTCAAGGACCCCGGCTTGATGCCCGGTACTGCATGCTGTGCTGGTCCTACCCGGGGCATGCCATGCAGGCAACCAAAACCAGGTGTGGTGGCATATGCCTGTAATCCCAGCACTGGGGAGGCTGAGACAAGAGGCAAAATCCCTGCAGTGGGGAAGCTGAGACAGGAGGTTCACTGTGAGTCAAACTACATAGTGAGACCCTGTACCAAATAAATAAATAAATAAATAAATGATTTTTTTAATGCTTTTAAAAAGAAACTAAATGAGACCTACATTTAGGGAGAGAGATACAATGCTGAGGGTTAAATGATTTGATATTCAGATGTTAATTCTCCCCAAATTGATCTATAGGTACAAGGTGAAAAAAATCAAAATTATAGCAGTTTTTTATATAGATATTGACCAATTAGTTCTAAAAAATACATAGAAATACAAGGGGGGGAAAAAGAAAGAAAGAAATTCAAGGAATTTCAAACAGTTAAATTAATCTTGAAAAAGAGACCCAGTTGGGGGCCTCACACAGCCTGACTTCTGCACACCGAAGCAAGATCCATGGCGGTGGCGGTGTGACGTAGAAGGGAATGGTGGACATGGGTGTGGGCGGGACAGAGCTCGGGACGGAGCCGCACGCTGAGGATCAGTGGCCTTCGGTTCGGGGCCATGGTGGCTCAGTGCCAGGGGAGCACTCTTTTCAAAAAGCGGTGCTGGAAAAGCAAGATTTATGATACAAGAGGTTGTTCCTTGCCTAGTGCCTTACATATGTCGAAATTAACTCCAATAGATTACAGTTCTAAATGCAAAAGCCAAACACAAAATATCAAAAAGAAAACACAGGAAAAAACATTTGTCACCACCGGAATGAAGTATTCTGTTCTATAAATTGTAAAAACTGAATTGTTAAAAAATGATAAATTATGTTTGACAGAATTTAAAATTTCTTTCAATTTTTAAATAAAATACAAAAATAATAATAAACAGAATCAATACAGAATTTCACTAAACAGAAATATTTTTAAAAATAAAATAATTCAGATGCTGGATAACAAAAGAATTAAAATTTTCTACTTTTTGAAAGAAGAAATAGGGAAAAACATAGAATTGGAAAATAATATTTGTAAACTCAAATAGATGCTAGTAGGCTGCACCTGAATGTGCAAAGAATTCATAATATCCAAATGGTAAACATCTCGATTAAGAAACAGAGAAAAAACCTAAGCAGTTCATCAAAGCAAATATATAGATTTAAAAATACAAAAGAAATGGTCAATGTCATTAGGCATTAGGGAAATGCAAACTAGAATGGATATGAAATACCATTTCACACCCAAGACTGGCTAAAATTAGAAAGGTAGACAAGAAATGTAAATCTTAGCAGGCTCAGCTCTCAGGTTTTGATGGTGGGAATGAGGAAACACAATGCCACTTTGAGAGAAGTGTGTTAGTTTTTTATAAGTAAGACATGTACTTACCACAGGAACCACAAACTGACTTCTACATATTTACTAAAGAAAAGAATATATATATGTACTTGAACATCCACAGCACTCATTCTGCCTTTCCCGTCAGAAATAAGAAGGAATTAAGGGAAATTAAGGGACTGCTTTCTGAACAGGACATGACTGACCAAAGCCACACTTGCCCCATCTCTGCCAATGATACCTCCCCAGGCTGAGCCCCTTGTAACTGCCCTACCAACAGTGACTGGTGATTGAGCCATCACTGATGACCTCTGCACCAAGAGCAAACCACTCTCACACCTCTTACCATCTTGTTGGGGTCTCTCAGTGTTGTAAGCATGGGCTTACCTTACCTCTTGACCTAGAGACTCACTTTGTTCCCACTCCTGAGCTTATCCTCACAAGATATTTTGTAAACATGGATTGAACTCAGTGAAATATGTTTTAAAACAGTATCATATATTGTAATGTAGGTTAAAACTTTTTTAAAATTCCTTATCTCTTTAGATTATGTTATCAACCCATTGGGTAAAACCATGTAGAATTCTGGGTAATGACGAACTGAATCCTGTTGAGATTGAGAATCACTGCTTTTGATAACAAATTGTTTTTTAATTTAAGTGTGTGTCAGGTTTCCACAGCAGCTGGAAATGATTCAGCGTGAAATGATTCAAACTACTGTGTTCACCACAAAAAAAAAAAAAAAAGAAAAGACAATGTGCCTTACTGAAAGGAAATTGTACTTGTAACAGAGTGTCATCACAATGCATAAAGTAATGGACACATTACTGTTGCCTCAGTCTTGAACAGGACTTATCAGCTCTTTTGAGAAATAAAGTAAGGCTTCACTGTTATAAGAATTACAACTTTGATGATAAAATTAATGAAAAATTTTTAAATAGTTTTTTCTGTACTTCTTTAATGAGTTGAGAGCAAAATATCCTGGTAGTCATCAGCAGTAGATGAGAGATGTCGTGGAGGGTGCTAAGTTTTTGATCTATTTCTTGGTGAAGCAATGATTCAGTAGTAGTCGGGCCATCTAATCAACTTGTCTTGCCCCATCTTGCTTTGAGACTTCACTTTCTTTCTTACATGTACTCCGTCCTACTGCCAGCTCTTATTTTGATGTCTCTTCTTCTCCTTCTTCTTCTCCTCCTCCACCTCCTCCTCCTCCACCTCCT
Source organism: Octodon degus (assembly GCF_000260255.1). Classification (NCBI taxonomy): domain Eukaryota; kingdom Metazoa; phylum Chordata; class Mammalia; order Rodentia; family Octodontidae; genus Octodon; species Octodon degus. Next base: position 1,882,094 of record NW_004524837.1, on the reverse strand, counting down.
CCTCCACCTCCTCCTCCT
>NW_004524837.1:1850371-1881976 GCF_000260255.1 Octodon degus | reverse complement strand
CCTCCTCCTCCTCCTCCTCCTTCTTCTTCTTCTTCTTCTTCTTCTTCTTCTTCTTCTTCTTCTTCTTCTTCTTCTTCTTCTTCTTCTGTTTCTTCTTTTTGTGGAACTGGGGATTGAACTCAGACCCTTGTGCTTGCCAGGCAAGCACTTATTCTACTTAGCCATCTCCCTGGCCCAAAGTGTCATTGTTTTTTACTTAGTGGGTTATTGTCACCCTCACCTGATAGTCCACCTCTCACTGTACATTTAATCTTTCCAGCCCACCAGGATCTTATGAGGCCACAATATGCATTGCATTTAATATTTAGATTATATAGTGCTCATAATCTAAAATGTTCTTCCATATTTCATTTGTCACAAGGCTCTGTCTCATAAAGTTTTACTACACATTCAAGAGAAAGCAGATTTTTCAATTCCACTTTGTTTCTCTCTACTCTGAAAAAACATTTCAAGAATATTTGTAGAATTTTGAAGCCAGGTTGCCCAGTTCCATGAGTGAAGCCTGTGGACTCCAGGAGGACAGAGATGAGAAAGAAATGTTATGGCCTGCTGCAGAAACACGAACGAACACCTCTGGCTGAGGGGCAACACTTGTTATCCATCCCAGCAGGGTGCTGATGCTCCTCATGAATTACAGGAGCCTCGCAGGGAAGCCAGGGGCTCTGAAGTCAGCATGGGTTCACCGACAGTCATGTTTGACTGACACCCAAGCCATGGTTTTCATGATCTCCGTGTTGCAGATAAGGAAATGTGGCAAATCTATGACTCAATCTGAAACTTATAAGTAATGGGGATAATGATCTATAATCTCAGTGAGACAGCTTGCTGTACACTACATACAGTTTGCTACAAACTGTACATAGGACAATTTGCTAGTCATGAAACAACATAGACCGGTCTGCTAGTTGTCCATGGAATGGCTTGCTCATTTGGATGACTGCCCACATGGTGCCAGCTCAAGGGCAGGCTGTAACAGAACTTCCCAATGTTGTACTTGTCTTAGTCTCCCAGCATGCTGCCCACTGCTTCTGACAATGGAGGGGACCCAAGCTTTTTAGGTCTGAAGACACTGAGAATCCAAAGACACAGTATATTGGGTGAGAGAATCAATGGGCAGAATGTAAGCACAGAATCAAACACCTTGTAGGCCCAGTCATCCATCCAACTAGAAAACTACTGCACTTCGCTTTCATCCAGGCATTTCTCTACTCCTTCATCTATGACTTTCAGACATAAAAAGAGATGCTTAGTGCTGATGAACCTGACCAACGAAAGTGCCTATAGTCACCAGAATCACAGCCCTAAAGATATCCTTGCCATAGTCACTGTGACATATGAATGCATCACCTTAGACAGTAAAAAAGGGCTTTTGAGGTGGCATTAGGCTGGGATTATCATAGACAATGTAAACTTCAAACCAAGAATATCAAACAAGCTAAAGAAGGTCACTACATGCTTTTAGGGGAAAACTTCAGAAGGAAAATGTAACAATCATAAATATATTGCACCAACAGCCAGCCAGATAGCTCAGCAGACTAAAGTGCTTGCTTAGGCAGTGCACAGAGGCTGGGGTTTGATGAACTAAGACCTGGCATGATGGTACGTGCCTGTAATCCCAGTGCTTGGAAGGCTGAAAACAGGAGGATCACTGCGAGTCCAATCTACATAGTAAGACCCTGTAGACATTGTAGTAAATACATAAAAAAATAAAAAGGAAATAGAAAAATAAAATAAATACATTGCTCCAAATGTGGGAGCACCCAACCATATAAGACAAATATTAATAGACATGAAAAACCAAATAAGCCATAACACAATGGTAATGGAGGATCTTAATATCCCCTTATCACAAACAAATAGATCGACTGAGGGGCTGAGGAGATGTCTCAGTGGAATAAGCGCTTCCCTGGCAAGTGTAAGGGCCCGAGTTCAATCCCTGGTTCCAAAAAAAAAAAAAAAAAAAAAAAAAAGAAAGAAGAAAGAAAGAAAGAAAGAAAGAAAGAAAGAAAGAAAGAAAGAGATCGACTAAGTGAAAAATCAGCAATGAAATATTAGAACTAAATCAGACTCTTGAAGAAATGGATGTTTATACAGTGTTTCACCCAACAATGTCAGAATGCATATACAATTCAGCTGCACATGGATAGTTCTCTAAAGTAGATCATATGTTAGCCTATAGAACACACTTAAGTAAATGCAACGGAACTGAAATTGTCTCATGCATGATGTCTGGCAGTAGTGCAATTAAAATGGAAATTAATGGGAAAACAAACCACAAAAACTCCATAAATACATGGAAATTAAATAGCACCCTCCTAAACAACCAAGGGGTCACAGATGAAATTAAACAACATCTACAATCAAGTGAAAATGCAAGTGCACAATAGCTGAAGCCATGGAAAACAATAAGGCAGTCCAAAGAGGGAAGGCATTTTATAGGGGAGAATTCTCACATCAAGAAAACAGAAGGAACACAATTGAAAAAGCTAATGCTATACCTCAGAAAAAGAAGAACAGGTCAAATCCAAAGCCCATACAAGAGAGAAAATTATAGAGACCAGGACAGAAAATAACATCATGGACACAGAGAAAACAACACTATGAATTAATGAATTGAAGAACTGGTTCTTTGAAAGAATAAATAAAATAATATTGGTAAACCACTTGCTAACTTTATCAAGAAAAACCTGAAATTCATGCAGTGGGGAATGAAAAGGGTGAAATCACTAGAGATCCAAGAGAAATTCAAAAGTTCCTCAATAGCTACTTCAAAAATCTTTATTTGCATAAGATGGAAAACACAGAAAAAATGGACAGATCCCTAGAAACCTGGGAATTACCAAGGGTAAATTGAGAAGATATAAAAATTCAGAATAACCCAATATCAGTTAATTAAATTGAACAGAGTCAAAAACTTACCAACAAAGAAAAACCCAAGTCCTGATGGATTCACAGCTGAATTCTACAAGAAATTTAGAGAAGATTTAATGCCAATACTCCTCAAATTCTTTAATGAAATTGAAAGGGAAGCAATCCTTCCTAACTTATACCTGGAGGCAAGTATTACCCTGATACAAAAGCTAGAGAAAGACCCAGCCAAAAAGAGAGAACTATAGGCCAGTCTCCCTAATCCACATAGATACTCTCCGTAATGAACATAAAATCTTCAATAAAATACTAGCAAACAGAATGCAACAAATCGTCATGAAGCTTATATACCATGACTCAGTGGGATTCATCCCAAGAATGCATGGACGGTGCAACATATGCAAGTCAATAAATGTAATACACCATATAAACAGAGCCAAAGACAAAAAAATCATGTGATCATCTCAAAATGTGTACAGAAAGCTTTTGATAAAGTCCTACACTTATTTGTGATCAAAACCCTACAGAAAATTGGAATAGATGGTCTTTGTCTCAAACTGATAAAAACCATCTACGACAAACCAATAGCCAACATCACACTAAATGGGTAAAAACTAAAAGCTTTCATTCTAAAATCAGGAGCAAGGCAAAGATGTAATACAATTTAATACAATTGTGTAAACATTAGCCAGAGCAATTAGACAAGAGGAAGAAATAAAAGGTATAAAGATAGAAAAGGAAGAAGCAAAATTATCATTGTTCACAGATGACATGATATTCTACATAGAAGACCTCAAAAACTCCACCAAAAGACTTCCAGATTTAATAAGTAAATTTAGTAGCATATTTAGATACCAGGTTAACACTCAAAAATCAATAGCATTCCTATACATAAACAACAAACTCACTGAAAGAGAAATTAGGGCAACCACACTCTTCACAATGACATCCAAAAAGTGAAATACTTAGGAATTAACCTAACAAAAGAAGTAAAAGACATATATATTGAAAATTATAGTATTCTGAAAAAAGAAATTAAAGAGGTTATCAGAAATTTGAGAGATATCCCTTGCTTATAGATAGGAAGAACATTGTGAAAATGGTCATTCTTCAAAACTGCTATACAGATTTAATGAAATCCTGATTAAAATACCATTAGCATACTTCACAGAACTGAAGAAAACATTTCTGTAACCAGCAGAGACCTGGAATAGCAAAAGCAATCCCAGGCAACAAAGGATAGGCAGGAGGCATCACAATCCCTGACTTGAAATTATATTACAAAGCTACTGTGATAAATTCAGCACGGTACTGGCAAAGAATACACCTGAGCATCAGTGGGACAGAAAGGAACATGCGGACAGAAAGGAACATGCAGACACAACTGCCAGTACATTCGGCCACCTTGTCTTTGACAAAGGGGCCAAACATTTTCACTGGAAAAGAAATAGCTTCTTTAAAAAATAGTGCTGGAAAAACTGTCTTTCCACATGCCTAGCACTAAAACTAGACCTGTGTCTATCACCATGCACTAAACTAAACTCAATATGGATTAAAGATGTAAATATTAAATTAATATGTACTGGAAGAGAAAGTAAGTAGAAATCTTGAAAGCAGGGTTAGGTAATGAAGAAAACCAAAATTGCACAAGAAGTACTTCAAAGAATCAATAAATGGGATCTCATCCTAGTAAGAAGTTTTTGCACATTAAAAGAAATGACCAACAGAGTGAAAATAAAACATACAGATGGGGGAAAACAATTTAGTCAACTGTCCCTCAGACAAAGAACCTCTATCTAGAGCATATAAAGAATTTTAAAATATCAGACTCCCAAAATTAAAATACCCAATCAAAAAATTGTCATCTGAGATAAATACATACTTTTCAGATGGAGAAATACAAATGGCAAATAAATATATGAAAAAATGTTCAACATCATTGGTCATTCAAGAGATGCAAATTAAGGGCCGGCCAAATAGCTCAGTGGATTAAAGCACCTAAAAGCAGGCCCAGGGGATAGAAGTTTGATCCCCCAAACAGGGGCGCACTGTGATGGCAATTGAGGCTGGGCGTGGTGGCGAATGCCTGTAATCCCAGGTCTTGGGAGCTTGTAAACAGGTGGATCACTGAGTCTGATCTAGTAGTGAGACCCTGAACACCCTGTAGACCCTTCCCTAAAATACAAAAAAAAAGAAAGAAAGAAAGGAAGAAAGAAAGAAAGAAAGAAAGAAAAAGAAAAGAAAGAAAAAGAAAAGAAAAGAGAGATGCAAATTAAAACAACACTGAGATTTCACCTCACCCCAGAAACAATGGCTACCCTCAGGACTCAATCAATAATCAGTGCTAGTGGGATCGGGTGGTAAAAGGACACTGGTAGGAATATGGACTGGTATAATCACTATGGAAGTCAGTGTGGAGATTCCTCAAAAAACTACGATTATGGGTCCCATTCTATCCAAGTGTTCCCTCCTGGATATTTTCTCAGAAGAATTAAAAACATCATACCCCAGCACAATTTGTAATAGCTAAATTTTGGAAACAATCCAAATGTGCATCAGCCAAGAAATGGCTAGAAAAGATGCAGTTTTTTATACAGTGGAGTACTACTCAGCTATAAAGAAGGATAAATTGAAGGGTGTATAGATAAATGGATACAACTTGAGACTATATTCATAGGTGGAATGAATTAGACTCACATGTGTAAGCATCATATTGTCTCACTACTGTAAGATCCAAAAGGTACAATAAAAAGGGAAGACTTTGCTCAAAAGGAAAGAAAACTGGGGCTGGATGGGAAAAGGAGAAAAGAAGGAAGGTAAAAGAGATAGATAGATAGATAGATAGATAGATAGATAGATAGATAGATAGATAGAGACAGACAGACAGACAGACAGACAGACAGACAGATAGATAGATAGATAGATAAAAAAAGAGCTAAGATAATTATACATTATTTCATTTAAAAGAATGGTTTGGGGCTGGGAAGATATCTCAACAACATAAGCACCTGCCTGGAAAACGCGAATTCCTGAATTCAACTGCTGGTACCAAAACAGACAAACCAGGGTTTGTGTCTATTGTTTGATTTATTTTTCATGACTATATCTTGTAATATGAGTAACTACTTTGAAGATAACAATATTCAATATATTAGCCACTGTTAATCTCCTATTATCATGCTTTAAAATTCTGTATCATTGTTTTTATTTTTTTCTCATTAAAGTAAAATTTGAAAAAAAAACACAATTAGCCTGGGCTACCCTGGTGGCCTGGTATAACCACAAGGATCCTCAGAAGTGGAGCACCCTTCACCACAGAGGTGCAAGGGGAAGGGACCCCAACGCCCGAGTGAGATTCGATCTCTTGCTGCAGAGACCTACAACAAAAGAGGAGCTACAGTTGAGTGACAAGAAAGGCCCTCAGCCAGCAGCTGACATGCAAATGGGGATTTCAGTCCTACAGCTGCAAGACCTGGGTCCTGTCCACATCAGCCTGAGCAGGGAAACATCCTCCTTCAGAAACCAAGAGCATCAGTGGTGCCATCACTTTGAGGCTTAGCCTGGTGACACCTTGGCCCACAGAACGATAACACAGCCAATCTGTGCTGTGGAAGCTGCTGGCTTCAGGGCAGCAATAGGAAGCCACACGGTGCTCACCAACTACACTTTGTTAAAATTAACGCACATTGCATTTTCAGGCTGCATTATTAACACTAGCAGGCTCTCTGAATGAGGTAAGTGATAGTCCCGGCACCACAGTTAAGATTTCATAGTAATACTGAGCTGTGCCACAGGGGCATGACCGCTGGAATCAGAGGGCGTCTAGCAACCAACCCCGCCCACAGGTGAGCACAAGGGAGTGGCTCACCCTAAAAAGTGAAGGAGAGAGGAAGGAAGGGGTAAAAAAAAAAAAAGCAAGATAATTGCTTTATTAATTTCTATGGATTTATTGAAGGGAATAGTTACAGCTTAATTGTCTGATCAATGGTGCCTGCCTCTATCTGGTAATCTGAGCAACTACTTTATAACAATATGCAATGTAACAACCATTGTTGCTTTCTTATCATCTTGCTTTGAAATTCTGTAGCATTTTTATTGTTTTTTAGAATTCTCTTTAAAATAATAAAAAAAGTAAAGGGTCAGGTGGAAAGGAGGTTATCACTGGATCCAAGGCTGTTGTTTGTAAGAGTCTGGGCTGTTGTTTCATCCTCCACCAAAGAGTAGGAAGATGCCCAGGGAGTGGAGACGATATGAACAGATTGGGGCACAACAGGAGGCAGGTTGGACGCTGCCCAGAACTGGGGGCAGGGGCCCTGCAGGACATGGGTGGCCCAGGCCCTATCAGGACCACTGGACACAGCACAGTGCAGAGCAGAGGGTGAGCTGTAGGCCATAAGCCACCCTCCCAAGCTGTGCACTCAAGAACCTTGAGCAGGACGGGCCACCTTGCCATGTGCCGATCACACTGCCTAGTGCAACCGAGCTGGGGACCCCATCAAACAGTAAGTGCTTGCTTGCCAGCAGAATATCTCCACATGCCTAGACTGCTTCCTGTGTGCAGACCTGGGACCATCCACTGTTGGAGCATGGTCCCCAGGAGAGGGGAGGTAGTCACGTGGGCATCATCCCTCTGGGTGACGTAGTAAGTGGGTGCAGACTGGGAGCCTTGGGAGCAAGGTTCTCACAGCCTGTTCGCGGGGCTTTGTATCCATCTGCAACTACACACACCTTTAGTAAAGCGCCCTCATGTGCTGGGCCTCCTGAGAAAGGCATGTTTCCTGTTCCAAGTACTTGCTGTATCTTTGGGGTTATTAGTAATCTCAGATGTTAGGTAGGATCTATAGAGCTTACAGACATGCTTTGATAGGTCAACACTCTGCATGAGCACAATCTCTGTGATCATGTTTAGGAACTGATACGTCATAGGAAACTCAAATGACTAGATGTTAAGAAGTGGGTTACCAGAGGCAGTCTGCAAAGGACGTAAAGAGGGACGGATGAGGGCACAATGAGGGCCAGTGGTTACATCATTTTGGAAAATGCCAACCTGCTTCTCTCTAACTGTCATGGTGCAGCCTGCTTGTCAGTGGCCTTGGGGTCCTGCTGGCACAACTCACTGCCTCCCAAGGCTGCTTGCCACAGAACCTTTTGGGTCCTGCCAGTGTGCAGGGTGAGCAGGTATGCCAGTCACATGCTAAAATCACAAACCGCTGTAAGAAAGCTGAGGGACCCCAGCTACCAAAAGCATTCTTCGGAAAACACTTGGGGTAATTCACATCTAGGGGGCACCCTTTTTTTCATCCAGAGATACACAGTTTTGGGGTGCCAGTGCCCATGCCAAGCATAACAGGACACCACAGCCACACGCAGATGGACCCAGCAGCTCACAGCCTCCCTCCAGCATGCCACCCAGGGGGTGTCACCAAGGCACACAGTGACTAACTTCCAGGCTCCCTTGCCAGCTAACTCAAAGCACTCAGAAACTGCACAAACATTATGCAAGCCTCACTAATTTCCAGCTGGTTCTCTTTTACTGTGATCATACTAGGATTTATAAATCAAATTTGATAAAAGGTGTGCCCTTGAAGCACTTTTCTGTCTTTCTAGAAGGCACCTCATGGGAAGCTGAACTTGAGTTCTGAACATGAGAAGATTTGAAGTCATATGAAATGGAATGCAAAGATCTCCCCTGATGAATCATGTGCACATCTCATAACTTGGCTTCTGCTTGTCAATTCTAACATTGAAAAAAAAAATGTTAAAAGATAGGAACACAAATGTTATGTCAGGAAAATCTTGATTCCAGAGTAACATTTTTAACGTAGTACAGAAACCTAATTTTTATTGCAATATAGTAACATAACTTGTTAGAGGCACTATTATTAGACACAATGTGCAAAAGCAAGTGTCTCAGAAAGTAGTAGCTCATGGAATAATTCATTCCAAAACAGAGAAGAATACACTGACATGCAGCTAGCTAGGGAGACCGACAAGTGGTAAGCTCGAGGGGAAGGAAGTGTCCAAGACCAAGAGGCTACTGACAAGGCAGAAGGGCTGCAAGAAGCCTGTGCCCACTGCTTGCCTCTGCCCAGGCACAGCTCCTCCCAGGAAAACACAATGCAAGCAAGACGACAAACATGTTCATCAGAATACTAGCAGTAAAGAAACTGTGCTGGGGGCTGGTGAGATGGCTCAGTGGTCTAAAGCACCTACTTAGAACAAGCTCAGCAAAGCGCAGGGACTGCGGTTCAATCCCCCAGCACCACATGCCAGCCAGCCCGCCCCCTGGTGGGCTGAGCTGGCCACACACACACACACACACACACACACACACACACACATAAAATTAAAAAAAGAAAAAAGAAACTGTGCTGAAATTTCAATTTGGGGTACTTTTAGTATCAAGCTTAAAAGTTTATTAAATTAAATCAGATTTTAAGTTTGTACTTTCTTTCATAAAAAGAGATGGCTGTGCAAGACAAGGAGCAGAAAGCAAATAAGAGCACATATGTATTTGTGTGTGTATGTGTGAGTATTTACACATGCAAGTATACATATATATGTGCACATGTATATTGTGTGCATATGTGCAGTTGTATGCTCAAGGTTATCATGAATGTGCATACGTGAATGTATGCATATACTTGTATGCATGTGTATATGCTTATGTACATGTGCTGTAAATTAAGTGTAAGTCATGATGGGGAACAGATCGCTAATTGACATCTACTACCTCTGTAACCTCACAAAAACTCCTTAAGGAGGATGGTGTAGCCATCTCTTAGCTGGGAAGACTGCAGCCCATCTCCTCCCATCTTTGTCTTTTACCTGCTATCTGACTCACTCGGCCCTACCAGGACCAAGTGAGGTACTGCAAAATTCCCTTAAATTATACATTTATTTTAAAACTTTTCAATATTAGAATGTTCCTTATTCAAATGATTCAATAAATGTATGTCCTAAATTCATTTGAATTGTGGGTGCACTGGCTTGTATGCTTCTTTATAAACATCAGTGGAGCTGAAACTCTAGGCCAGCTTCCTTCTGCTTTTCAACAAACGTGGTTAAGAAGCCAGAAGGTTGTTTCCAGTGATTTGGTTACCGGTTTATATATATGTTTTGGCTTGGTTTGGTTGCTTTGGGGGTTCTGTTCCTTTTGCTAATTTACAAGATCACTTTTATGTATTCTTTTTTTATGTGCAGACATTCTATTTTTGACCATTCTAAGTAGAGCTTTAACTTCATTATGCCTCTCGATCACCGTGCTAGTGCTTCCTGCTGCTGCTTGGGCACTGGCGGTGACAGCCTCACCCTCACTGGCCTGAGGCCATCACTCTTCTGTGGCCATCAGTCTTGACCTCTTAATGACCACTGCATCTGCAGCTCGTACCAGGGCTTTACTTGGGTTCTCCTGACTCTAAATTTTCCGTAACATTGGTCCTCTGAAATAACTCCCAGACGAGTTCCTGCCCACCGGGCTCCAGGGTGCCAAAGCTCCTGACTGCTCCACTGTCACCTACTGCTCACAAAACATTGCTTAGCTTAATCTTCATCTTGTAGATACATTCTCTTAATTAAATGAATAGAAAGATCTGTTCTAATAGTGTTTGTGCACAGGATATCATGTCTGTATCTTATACGATGAATAACCACTAAGACAACAATATGCAATTTATTAAGTATTGAAACTGTGCTACTAATCGGTTATGAAACTGTCTCATTGCTATTTGTTTCTCAATAAAATTATTTTTTAAAAATCTTCACTTTGTGTACTTGGTCAAATTAAAAAGTTGCATTTCTAGGGCTGGGAGTATCGCTAAGTGATAGAGCACTTGCCTAGTATGCATGAAGCCCTGGTTTCATCCCTAGCACTGAAAATTTTTTTTTTGCATTTTTCTGCAGGCAGCCAGCCATCCCACAACTGCTCCCCGTGTGAGGCCCAAGCCATTGCCCTGGCTGTGGCATGAGGCGGTGAAAATAAAAGCAGTCACTGTGCCCATAGAGGAGCAATGGGTTTCTGGACAACAAGAGCCTCTCCTAAAGCCTCAAGGATGGTGGGCTTAGGAAAGTGGGAGGTTCTGGGTGAGCCATGTGAGCAGGGCTCTTTGTCACGTCCCAGGACCATTTCCATTCAACATCCTTGTTGTAGGCTGAAGGATGCAAGAACCTCAGAAAGCTCAAAAGAAAAGCTGCTGGGAGGCAGAGAAGACTTGGGTATGCTCACCTCAGGAAATGCGCTGATCCTGGGTGGACTGTCGAGCTACACTCACCTAGGTAGTTGTCCTGTCCCCTGCATCACCACAGTGAGGACCACTCTGTCAACAAGAGGCAGTTGGCTGTGTTCAAGAGTGGTGAGACACTAGAATGGTCAGGAGAAAGTGCTGTATTATCACTTCCTATTTAAAAGCAACGCCTAGCTGCACAAATGCACATGGTTAACCATATATATCCCAAAGGTTATATAAAAACATGAAAAACAATCATATGACCCTTGGAATCAAAGACAAACCAGTGGTACAGTGGGTGAACCCATACTGCAGCTCCTCAAAGAAGAGAATCTTTTTTCTTTTTATGTATTTAGTACAGGGTCTACAGAGTCTCATTACACAGACCAGACTTGAAGTGATCCTCCTGTTTTCAGCCTCCCAAGTGCTGGGATTACAGGTGCACACCACCACAACCAGTTTCAATCCCTGTCTCAGCATCCCCTGGGGGCAGGGTCAGCATGGCACTGCACATTTGGGGACCAAACCCCAGTTCTTGCACCTGCCTAAGCAGGCGCTTTAGTCTATTGAGATATCTGGCTGGCCCTTAAAGAAAATAATCTTAAACCAGGGCCAATGGTGCACACCTACAATCCTAGCACTCTAGGAAACTGAAGCAGGAAGTTCTCGAGTTTGAGCCCAGCCTAGGAGCTGTAGTCAGGGTTTGCAAAGGAAACAATTTAATACAAGACACAGGACTAAAGATTATTTTATGTTAGTCACCCAAAGAGTCAAGTGTAGTCACAAGAGTGCAGGAAATCTGTCCACACACTAACGATCAAAGAATCCAACTGGGAAGACTGAGTGCCAAGTCCCGTGGTGGTCAGAGTGTGCTGCAGGGCTTGAACCGACACTTTTTCCTTCATATATAATTATGACTTGAATAAATAATGTTGGTAAACTCTCCCATGAGGAACAAAATTCCTTTTTACAGAAAGAATTCCAAGCTGTGCTCACACTCACATTTTGGAATTTACAAGGACTTCAAGTTGCCTATCCTTTATGTTCACTGCAAAGGCTATATATAAGTTTGGCAGCTGTCACTCTTTGCCCTAAACTGAAGACTGTCGCCCACCGTGGTGGAGCAAGGGCATCAGCCCACCTGCCTTCTGTGTGCCTAATGTTGCATGCGCGCTCACCTCTGAGACACTGGCAAGTGGCAAGCATGCCTCACTCAGTGTCTTCAAGGAGTGCACGCAGAGAGGGAGCTGGGCACAGACGCTGGGTTTCACAAAGGCCATGCAAGGAGTAGAGGAGAAGTTGAGGAAAAGCCTAGAACAGTGAGAGCAAACTTTTCAGAGCTCTAGCGCCCGAACTGCGACCACAAGCCTACTTACTGCAAAGTATCAGCACTGCAATTAAACTTGAATACTGAGGTTTTAGTTTAAAAAAAAAAACAAACCTGTTATCTAGGGCTTGACTGCTGGAGCAGCTTGGCTTGCCTGCCAACGCAGAGGGCAACGCGTGCCTGCTTTGACCCATGTACCATAGTTTGCCACCACTTCCCTAGAGAATGTTAAGGCCTCACGGGTGAGAGGTCCTGTCTTAGCTACTCTTCTCTCATTGCTGGGACAAATACTCAACACCCAAAATGAAGGAAGGAAAGGTTTATTTAGCTCACAGTTACTGGAGGTTTCCTAGTGTAAAACAGCCTAAATTACGTAGCAACACCTCGGAGCCTTAATCGCAGGCGGCCTCAATCACAGACACAACCGCCCCAAGCTACAGGATCTGGAGGAGAGTATGAGACGCTGCATCGCCCAGGATAACTTGCTCCACACCTCCAAGAGAACGCCACTCGGGGTGGGGGTGGGGACAGCGCGTGCTGTCAGCTTAAGGGTTGGCACCTCTCTGGCCCCGCCCCCTCGCGCTCCGCCCTGATCCTCTGACCCCACCCCTGGAGCCACTCACTGCTCCTCCTGTCTTGTCTGCCCTATGACTACATGAGGCTTTGGGGGGACAACTGATCACAAACCATAACAGGTCCCAAGGGCCTATCTCAGCCCTGTGAGAACAGAAAGGCTGGAGCTAGGCTGGGAGGATAAATTAGACTGCCCAGGAAGTAAGGCACGGGTACGCAAACAGGAACTGTGCATGAGCACGGTGGAGCAGGCAGGAGCCACTGACATGAACCAAACGAGGGTCCAGGAGGAGAGCCTAGGAAGATGGGACGAAGGGCTGGAACTTCAGTGACAAGGTGAGGGTATGGATTTTACACTGTGAAGTCAGGTAGCAGGTCCTGGGGGACAGGCAAGAGGACACAGCAAGCAGGTATCCATGGTGGCACTTCTGCGCCATGGCCTCAGCCAGTGTCCACTCATTGTTCATTAATTGTCACAGGGCCTTGATGGCACTTATCATGGACGAGATAATAGAAACTTGGAGGCATAAAGCCACTTCTCAAGTCTACTTGCCTAATACTTTGAACCATCAGGGCTCATAGCCATGTAGTTTAACCCTGAAGTCCATGCCTTTCCAGGATAAGCTTGAATAGGAAGTACTGTTAGGGAAACACCTCAAAAAATTAGTAAGGAGCAAGATGAGGGAGAGCCAAAAACAATGCCGTATGCACCATCCAGACCAAAACAGGGAAATCAGGACTGGAAACTTCTCTCTAACTTATTTCCACATGGAAGAAAAGTGATACTTACGGAAAGTTAAGGTACAAATATCTGACGAAACAAGTAACCCAAGAAAGCCTCAACTTCCTGGTGTAAAGAGAAGATTAGTTTCACTGAACATACACCACACGAGAGGAAGTTTAAGCCTGTGGACTTGATAATTTGATGGCACCTTTTAACATCATGTACTATGAAGGTTTACTAACAATAAATGAATGAATAAATAAAATTTTAAAGACAAAAATAGTAAAAAAAAAAAAAAATGACATTAGAAACGATATAGAATTCCACTACACAAAATGAGGGATTCAACAGTGCTTGTTATATTTCATATTGCTGTCTTCAAATTAGTTGTTCAGATTAACAGATATAAGCATGCAAAATAGGTCCAAAAATTAAAAACAATGTAGAAAGTAAGCACTAACTGCTCTTTTCAATAGACCAGTAGAAGTCAGCAGTACAATTATCCAAGCTATCTTACGTATATACATATGTAAATTTTCCCCTCCTTCTTTCTTTTTTCCTTCCCCTCACCCCAGTTGTTCCTTCCCTTTGAACAGATTCTTTCCCTTCCACAGCATGTATTGGATCTTTCAGATTGTATTTACTCTTTCAGGTTCTTACACTAGGGAGAAAATATGTTTACACATGCAGGTCTGATTTATTTCAATTAAGAGTGTGGTCTCTAGTTGCATCCATTTATCTATAAAGGCCTCAAATTCATCTTTCTTTATAGCTGAATAATATTCTATTGTATAAAAATAACATATTGTTTTTCTCCATTCCTCAGTTGATAGACATTTGGGGTGTTTCCAAGATTTAGCTATGACAAATTGTATTGCTACAAACATAGGTGCATATATATCACTGTTATATGATGTTTTCAGTTGTTTTGCAAAAATAGCCAGGAAGGGCGCTCTAATCCTAGCTTTTTGAGACTCTCCACACTGATTCCTATAATGGTTGTACTAGTCTGCACTCCAGTGGAGAAGGGCTCCTTTTTCCCCACAGCCTCTCCAGCATTTTTTATTGGTTGACTTCTTGATGACAGCCATTCTTTCTGGAGTGAGATAAATTCTGACTGTCGTTTTAATTTGCATTTCCTGAAAGACCAATGATGTTGAACACTTTTTCATGTATTTATTGTCATTTGTATTTCTTCATCTGAGACGTATGTATTCATCTCAGCTGCCCATTTTTTGATTAGGTCTTTGAATTTGGGGGGGGGCTTGATTTTTAAAAAATTGTTTATATCTTCTAAATGCAAGTCCTTTGAGGGACAGTTGACTAAAATTTTTTTTCCAATTTGTGGGTTTTCTTTTTACTCTGTTGATGATTTCTTTTGATGTGCAAAAACTTTTCAATAAGATAAGATCCCAGTTTTTGGTTCTGTAAAGTATTTCTTGTGCAGTTTGGTTTTTTTTCATGAACCTCTACCTACCCCTATGTCTTCAAGATTTCTACTGACATCTTTCTTTCAGCACATTTAGTGTTTCTATTTTAGTATTTAATTTTTTGAAGCATTTTGACCTTAGTTTAGTGCACAGTGATAGACATAGGTCTGATTTTGGCCTTCAGCATGTGGAAAGCCAGATATTCCAGCACCACTTATTAAAGAGGCTATGTTTCTTCCAGTGAACATGTTAGGCCCCTTTATCAAGGATAAGGTAGCTCAATATTGTTGTAGTTGTGACTGCATGTTCTAATATGTTCCATTGATCCTCAGGTCTGTTTTTCTGCCAGTACTGTGTGATTTTACCATAATAACTTTGTAGTATGATTTCAGGTCAGGAATTTTGATTCCTCCTTCCTTTCCTTTGTTGCCCAGGATTACTTTTATTATTCTAGGTCTCTTGTGGTTCTAAATGAATTTTAGGAATGATTTCTCTAGATTTAAGTTTTGTCTTTTGTTTTTTGAGTCAACATCCTACTATGTAGTTCAGGCTGGCATTGAACTCACTACATAGTGCAGGCTGGCCTCGAAATCATGGCAATCCTCCGCCTTCTGCCTCCCAAGTACTAGGATTGCAGGCATATGCCACCATGCCCAGCTTGAGAGCATTCCACACATAATTTTAGATTCTTATCAGCCATGAATGAGTAATTTTTCAAATTAATTCTTGGATGTCTCTCTCCAGATGTGCAGGATATGGGTTGAAGATTCATGAATAATGGACTTGTGGATCAGAGACACATGGAGGGCCTCTCACAGCATCAGTGTGCAGTAGCAGCCTGGTTTTATTATGATTATTATGTTGGAAGATACACGGGGACAGCAATGCACAGAGAGGTTCTAACTGAGCTCCACGATGTGGGCCAGCTAAAGGAAGCAGAAGGACACCTAGAAATCAGGAACAGAAACAGACAACAAACAGCCTTGCAGGAATAGTCACAGAGGCGAGGAAGAAGAGGGCCTAAAGCAGAGCCTGTGGGGCTGAGGACTAAGGAGACACGAAGCCCCATGTCTCATTGCTCTGGCTCATTGTGCCTCTGAGATAAACTCAGGAGTATGATGCGGGCTGTCCTCCACAAAGCATGAAGGACCTTGAGGAAGTAGAGACCATGGATGTCATCACGGCTACTCTGTGGAAGATGGATTCTGTGCAATGAGCCATTGTTCTCCTTATGATTGAAACAGAACAGGGAGCTTCAAACTGAGACCACAACCCTTTGGGGAAATACCTTTGAGGTCTTGAATTTAAACTTTGACCATAGCATCCTTAGCACTGCTATGCTCTTACCAAGAGGTATAGCTAAAGCTAAAAATGATAACAAACCATGCCCTGAATATACCCCAACAACAAATTTATTAAGTAAATCACAGTGGTGTTTTGGGGGAGGTATGAATATAGGAATTGGAGCTTACAGTTATGTCTTCATGCTTTTCTCATGTTTAATAATGAGTCCAACTGGCTGGAGGGATTGACTGACTGTCACCAAGTTGCTGGTGCCCATGCCTAGGAAGAGTAGCAGTGTGCGATGCCCCAGGGCCCCCTTGCACCCCGATGCTCTTTCACTGTAGTCTCTTCCCCATCAGTTCCCAGAACAGGGATGCATGGTTGCCCTCAAGTCAGTCAGGAAGTGGTAGAAAGGGAGCCACACAGCTGGACTCAAGACTTGCCTAGACACAAGGAAGTGGAGCCACTGCAGACCCAGAGCTGAGGAGAACTTCCTGGTTCCAGGGGGACTGGCTGTCCTTGGGCTGACTATATCACAGTTATACAAGGAAGTTGGTTATGCCAAAATGGCAGGTTAGCTCAGAAAGAGTGAGCAAGGCCTCTGTGCCAGTTCCACCAAATCAAGACTGCAGAGCGCACTGTAAGCTGTCCACATGTCCTCTACTGTGCTGGCCTCCATCTGAAGAGAAGCACATGGAGGACACCTGCAGCCAGGGTTCATCCCTGTGGGTGTCTGTGTAATAAGATCAGCATACCTTAGATTCCAGAAAGATTGGAACTAAAAAAATGACCAGAAGTGGCTGATTACATGTTCCTTACATTATACTCACGAGGCAGTATTTTTAGACTTGCCAAAATGTCTTCATCTACCAGAAAGCCATGTACACTTTTATGTTGGGGCCTTCAAGTGACTGACTCAGACACTGCATGAGCACACACATTCGTGCCCCTCCCTTGAAGCCGTGAGGAGATCATTTTCTCAGTTCCTAACCTGAGAGGCAGCCGAAGGGCCCGGGCCTCTAAGGGAACATGGCCTTGCTCGATGACTCAGATACACTGATTCGTCACCTCATTCTGTCTGATAGGAAAGGGTCTGCTGACATTAAAGCTGCTACAGAAATGAAAAGGGTTGGTGATGACAGAAAAGCTGGCTGGGTTCACCTGTTGCCACAGAAGCAGCTGTTGACATGGTCTGATGCAGAAAGGGGCCCTACTTCTATGCCAGAGAGCCAAGTTTACACCACACCACGGTGATCCCTGCCTAACACTAATGGCTGTGGGGTCAACACCTACAGGAAGGCTGTCTGGGCTGCGCAGCCTTGAAGGTCCTCTTGGTGACGTCAAATGGCGAGTGCTGGAGATGGCAGTGAACACCTGCAGGCTCATCCCCTGTGCCTTGGGCTGGGGTACTGCCTGGTACACAGTACCCAGGCAGAAGGGACTAGAAGGCCTGCTCAGTGCAGTTAACTTGGGAAGCAGGATCTCCAAGCCCAGTGCAGTTCAGAGTGGAGCAGAGCAGGGTGGAGCACAAACAGGAAGGATGAGACCTTATACCTTCAGCCCCACTGAGGAGGGGGCCAGGAAAAGGCAGAGGTTGCCACAGAAGCCTTCCTGAGGGACACGGCAGATCCCTACCTAGCAGCATGTCTGTTTGCTATGATGAACTTTTATCCATCCCAAGGTCATTTCCAACTGGAAAGCTGAACAACATATGGCTTCTCTTATATGAGAAATCCAAAATACAAATAAATAAAAGAGTAAAACAAAGAAGAGATGGAAATAAAAAGATAGACTTGGAGATGAAGAGGCTCAAGCCAGGGGAGGTTAAAAGAGAGTAAGGAGACTGAATATGAGCAAGATAAGTAATATACATGTATCAATCTTACAAAATAAATGTAATGATGAGGTATTGCTGACATACACTAATAAAAAAGGGTTTTGCAATCTGTGCCTCACCACCCTCTCCCTGAGCTCTGGGTAATGCCTTGCAGGCTTGGTGTGGCTTATGTAGTCCCACAGCAAGAATAAGCTTTGCACTTAGGGAAGCCTATTCCAATTAACTGTCAGCAAAGGCTGATCATTATAAACATTTTACAGTGTGAGGCTTGATGAGTGAAAGTGCTGCTCTAATGCGCGACGTGGTTCCAGGTCACCGAGGAAAATCCCAGGTCTCAGCCACCTGGCAGTCCTGCTTGGCCACTGTTTGGGTGTCTGCTCTTCTCTTGAGCAGCAAAGGCCCAGTGTCCATGCTGCAGACTTCAAAGCCGTGGGCTCTGTATATAGAGGCCACATGGAGTCACCCACACTGGATGTGGGGTACCCTCTGACAGCAGCCCTGGGTCTCCTGCGCCTGTGCACTGCTTCTGCCATAGTAGCTGTCGTCTCCACTCCTAACCTTCTGCTCCTAAGAGCTCTGTGCTGGGAAATCAGACAGTCCTATTTATCAGAACTGTGCCCAAAATAGGAGACAGCATATCTGAAAATGCACCTGAGGGTGTCCCCTGGGAGAGAAACGCAGGACAAGACTTGGGCTTGTGGTCTCTATTTTGGCTGCAGTCTCTTTTCTGCTCATTTCCTCTTTCTCTGTTTATCTTAGAGGAAGATATTATTAGGTAAAAGATGTTCAGGTAAGTGAAGGTTCAAAAGACATCATGCAAGATTAAAGCAAATGGCCCCAAATGATTGCATTCTGAGGAATTGAGGTTAACATTTCAACATAAACATTTTGAGAGGACACAAGGTGGCTTATGACTTAAAGGAAAGCAGTGGAGTTTTCATATAAGACATGAAGAGGCTCTGTGTGGAGGGCCACCTGTCTCAGGACAAAGAACACAGAACCATCTATCAGACCAAGCAAGTCAAATGATTCTGAAGTTCTGATGCTGCACACCTTCTATGTGCTGTGTACAAAGTCAGTCTCAGGGCCCAGGTGGTCTGATTGTTGCTTTGCCTGATTAGGCAGCAGCACATCTGGGTGCAGGTAGCCTTCAGGCTGCCTCACGTTCTGGAAGCCACAAGGGGCATCAGGCTGAAGCTTCAGGCTGCCTTCTCTCATTATCCCAGCTGAGCAGAGTCCTCAAGGCCTGGACTTAATGTTCCCTCATTCCCACTATGCTCGCTTACCTGGGTGAAGGATCTATCTAGGATGTTCCACTGGGGCCAGTGACAGCTACATTTAATACTCCTTGCCTAGGAGAGGTTGAAGGCTCAAATGAGGGGAAGGAAGAGAGCTGGAGGAACAAAGCCAATGCAAAGGGTAATATAATCACCGGCAGCTGAGAGACAATGACATTTTTATAGACCTTCTGGCAACAGTGGAGTGTGAAAGAGTCTGACAGGTACTTGATTGCCACAGTTTACAGTGCAGTTATGGCCAAGCCCAAGAACCACTCCACCCACAACCAATCCCAGAAATGGCACAGAAATAGCATTAAGAACCTCAGTCACAAAATATGGGTCTCTGAAGGGGTTAGACCCAAATTCCTTAGGAACATGCATTTTGCCAAGAAGCACAACAAGAAGGGCTTCAAGAAGATGCAAGTGAACAATGCCAAGGCCATGAGTGCATGGGTCGAGGCTATCAAGGCCCTCCTCAAGCCCAAGGAGGTCAAGTCCAAGATCATTTCAAAAGGAGTAAACTGCAGGCTCGCTTGACTTGCCTATATTGTCCACCCCAAGCTTGGGAAGCATATCCGTGCCTGCATTGCCAAGGGTCACGGGCCTTGCTGGCCAAAGGCCCAAGCTCCAGCCAAAGCAGATGCTCCAGCTTCCGCTCCAGCCAAGGCCCAGGCTCCAGCTTCTGCTCCAGCCCAGGCTCCAAAAGATGCCTAGGCGCCCCCCCCCCCATGAAGGCTCCACAGTAAAAACCTCTTATCTGCTGATATAAAAACAGAAGGACTGGTGTAACCCCTGGGGTGCCATCTGTGGGGGACTGGTGTCCTCCTGTACTCTTTGTACAAATAAACCTGAGGAAGGATAAAAAAAAAAAAAGAAGAAGAAGACTGACTCAGAGTGTAAAATCATACACACAGAAAGATCTATTTAATTATTTCTCTTTAAACTCAATAAAATCAAACATTGAACTCTGAAAAAAAAAGATTAAAGCAAATGACTCTGCTGTCTCTTATAAAGGGAATAACATAAATACATTACGCAAGAGTGAACTGATTCCCCCCTTGATCACTTTCACTTGGAAGAGGATGTTAAGAGAACATCCTGATACTGCATCGCACATTCTTTTGAAGAGCCCTGTAAGTGGGCTTCCTGAATTTGTGTCCTCAGATGGATTTGTCCATCCCATGCAGCTGGCTCCAGGCTCACCTGTTTCACACTCCTGCCTCCTCAGCCTGCTTACAAGCCCTCTCAGCTCTTCTCTCCGTCTACCCGAGGCTGCGCTGCTCTTCTGTATCCATGGACCACCCAGTGCCCGGCTCTGCTGCAGCCGCAGCCCCAGGATGAGGGCACTGGCATTTGGTTTGCACCTGTAGAATCTGAAGCTTTTTCCTCTACCAGCTTGGAGAGACAGTTGCTTCTCCAAAGATGGTTATGCTGTCCATTAGAGTCTTTGCAGATGTTCCCTTCATTCTTAGCAATATCTGGCCACAAGTGTATCAAAGATCATAGTCAATATTTGTGTGAGTCAGGAAAAACCCAGACAGACTGGAATTTGAACATGATGAACTCAGTTTCCTCCACTGCCACAAAGAACTTTATGAGAGTGTGACTTTTTCTGTTTAGCTCTTTACAATACTATTGTCACTGGAATTATATAAAATGACATGCATGAAGCACTTAGAGCAGTGCATGGCACACACTAGATTCAGCTAAAGCAAGTGTTTCTTTTCTCTCTCTCCATGACATGACCAAAGGAATGTAAATAAGCAAGTGTTCAATCCATGTAGGACTCAATAATATAAACTTTTACAAAATTCTTTTGCTTTCAATGTACACAATTTATAATAACAATAGATATACAGTATTTCTAAATTCCCAGACAAAACAAAAACTTACCTAGAAAGAAGTAGATCTCTGCTCCAATCCACAAACCAGAGGCCAAAGAGTTTGTCTCTTAAATTTCAGATACTTGAAGTCGTCAGTTTCCTTGCGTCGGGGTGAAGACACAGGCCCTCTTTGCATGGATCAGACAGGACAGGTGTGGTGCCACTCAGCGGCGTCTCTCCCCAACGTCCTCCCTCTCGCGGTGGAGCCCATCCTCAGACTGTGCTTGCGCACTCTGCACCCTCCTGGGGCTGGTGTGGTGAGCTGCTCACCACAAGTTTTATTCCTCCAGCACACACTTCACATCAAGTAAAGGTAACAAATAAGGTGGAGGAAGGAAGGCAAGCTTATGTAACTAGGTCACTTCATAATTTCAATTTTAGATGAAATTTTTTTGTTTCAGAATTATTAGTCGGCAGAATGTTTCTTGGTTCTTCTTGGAAATGACAAGCTAATTAGAATAATCATAAAGTTCTTTGTAAAGCACCATATAATACCTAATGATCTTTGTGATCAACCAGTCTTACTATTCTTAAAAGAAAAAAAACCTGAGGACACCAATAAACATTAGTCAAGCTAAAAATCCCCCGAGAAAAGCCCCAAATTGTCCCTTTGTGGAAAACACTCAGGAATCCACTCTCTCCTCTTTCTTAGGATTCTAAGTACACTGTTTTGTTCAGTCAAGGTTTATGTTTAGTTACAGTTCCATGTGCGTCATATTATTTACTCCTAACCCATGATGCTGATAAAATAAATATTCTTACCCTTCTGTTAATATAGGAAGAACCAGGCACATGAAGATGTTCAGTAATTTGTTCCACCATAAACAAAGAGTCATAGATGCAAAAATAAGACCCAGGTCTTCTAGGTCCTCCTGACACCCTACTCCATTCATTTCTTCAGCAAACCCCTATTAAATGCGAATGATGCTGGGGCACTGCTCCAGGCACTGTGAGTATAGCAATGAATGAAACATAAAATCTCTGGCCTCGTAAACTTACATGAGGGTCATGAGAAATAGCAAAGAGAACTTTAAAAGGATCCATGGAATGGCAGATGGCAGAGCGTGCTGAGGAGGAGACCCAGCTAGGATGGGGGGCAGTTCAATTTTAATCTGAATGAAGAGACAAGGCTTCACTGAGAGGGCAGCATTAAAACTAAGGCAGAGAAGGGAGGGAGGGAGCCACATGCTCCTTTGGGGGATGAGATCTGCAGGACAAAGGGACTGCAAAGGCGGTGTCCTTGGGGCTGGCTGCTGTCTAGCAGGCTCTGAGGACCCAGCTGGGCCAGGCTGGGGTGAGCTGAGAGTGAAGGTAGAAGGAAGCCGGTGCCTGGTTCTGGGGCCTCGCCTCCCTCATTGTGCTGTCATCTTCTTCTCCAAGAGGGTGCAGAGACACCAGAGGCTTTTAGGCATGTTTTCTGACTTACACGTTAAAGGGCATCACTCTCCAGCAGGGTTGCAAACGGCTGAAGGTGGAATGGGAATGCCCTCCAGGGACAAGTGGGACACATTTGACAGGAAGGTTTACTGGCAGGCTTGCCTCACATGAGAGGTAAGACCGTGTGGAGCACCAGGAAACCCTACAGGACAGACTGGTGCGGGTGGGGCCAGAGAGTCAGTTACAAACTTGAAAAATAGAAGACACTTCAGAAACTATCTCAGAGCAGATCACCCTGCTGAATGTGATCCGCAAAGGTGAGCTGTGGACCAACAAGAGGCCTGTGCCCAGGAAGAGACGGTAAACTAAGGTCAGAGCTGCCGCAGTCCAGGCCACATGAAGCTGGACATCGGTCCCTGGAGCAAGCAGTCCAGAGATCCCTGTGATCTTGATCCAGTTTTTGTGCAGTGCTGTGGGAACCAAGCTGGCTGGGAAAGAAATAAAGGGACTCCCCAGGGAGTGTGCCAGAGGGGAAGCAAAGGAACAGGCAGCAGCCAGACATAACACTGGAGTACGGCAAATATTTGAAGACAGGAGACATCAGAAGGGTTCACACAGGGGGGCGATGGGGGAGCCATGGGGAGATGCTGGTGACTGCAGGAAGGAGAAGGGAGGAGAGTTTGCTCCAAACCCAAGGAAGCTTAGACAGAGCACCACCTCCTTTGGATACAGGGCCATGCCTAAGTAACCTGCAGCTGAAGGCCAAGCCCACAGCTTCAGCAGCCAGGGGTGGGAGACTACAGTGCTGAGGGCTCAAAGTGATGCCATTCTGAAAGGGCTGCCCTCCTCCCCACAGCAGGAGCCAGGCATCAGCTTCACGTGAAGAGAGAAAAGGCGCATCAGAATTTTGAGAAGAGAGGACAAGGTATGAAACTAACCCCTAGGGAGAAGAAGGCCTGGGCTGGAGGTCCAGCAGTGCGGGCAAGCTGCAGGAACACTCGGAGATGGTCACTGCGACCACTTGCTCTCTTCCTCGAGACACATTCAGGCTGCAGGTGCAGTAGCTGAGTGGGAGAGAGTTGAATCTAACCTGAGCAAGCTGTGGTTTAACCACGTAAGAAAAAGAGAGGCCCGGGAACTTGAGGTGGGTGCAGGAAAGCACTGCCGGGTCTTCTAACTCCACTCATAAAGCCCTTACCACCACCCAGGCTCGGCCAAGTGATCACCCATGGGGCCCAGCACAGGTTTGCCGGCATCGTGGTACACAGGAGCACACTTCACTCAGACGTTCTTGTCCTCCTTGGTGTCAGTTACTAGTGCCAGCTTGCCCTGCTCAAAGCTCCAATTCCCTCTGGCAATTGATGGTGGCTGCAAAACCAGTAGTTTAAGACTTATTCGTTTAATTAATTTGATTCTGACACTTCTTAGGACAATTAATTGGGTGGATTTTTTTCAATATTTTTATTGAGAAACAAATAGTGGGGCTGGGGAGATGGCTCAGTGGAATAAGCACTTCCCTGGCAAGCGCAAAGGCCTAAGTTCAATCCCCAGTTCTGAAAAAAAAGAGAGAGAGAGAAAGAAACAAATAGCAATGAGACAGTTTCACAACCGATTACTAGTACATTTTCAATGATTAATATATTGCATATTGTTGTCTTAGTGATTATTCATTATACAAGATGCAGACCTGATATCGTGTGTCAAACACTATTAGAGTAAACCTCTCTATTCACTGAATTAAGAGAATGGAGCTGTATATCTATCCTATTTTGAGTATACAGATACAAAACAGCCATTCATTTGTATCCCCTTCTTTGAGTTAGTTTTGTCAGAGAAGGGCACTCCACTATCATTTAAATACTGTAGGTGCATGAATTCAGCAAAATATCCCAATATAGCCCAAGTCCATAGTACAATTAATTGTTGAATTTTACTTTTGACTATAAACCCACTACTTTCTAAAAATAAAATCTTAACATTTTCTTTGATGTATCAAGTTCTGTACAGTCTAACACTCTGATAATTGGTAATCAACTCTATGCTTTTTAAAAATTTTGTCTTAAAAGAGATTAAACAAAATCAATGATACAGAATTTCAAACCACAATAATAGGAGATTAACAATTGTTAATATATTGCACATTGGTATCTTCAAAGTAGTTGTTCAGATTACAAGATATAGGCATGAAAAAATAAACAATACAGATACAAACCACTTTTTAATGAAATAAGAGAAATAAATAATATAATTAGCGACCTTGTGTTCATATCTGTATGTGTGTATATATATATATATATGGTATTACATTACATTATTTTATATTATATTCCTTTCCTTTTCTGGTTGCCACCATCCCAGTTTTCTTTCCTTTTGAGCAGTTTCTGCTCCTTTCACAACATCTCTTGTACCTTTTGGATCTTATTTACTCTTTCAGTTTCTTACCTAGGGGGACACTATGATGTTTTTATGTGTGAATCTAACACATTTCACTTTTTAGTATGGTCTCAAGTTGCATCCATTTACCTATCTGTAAAAGTTTACCCTTCTGCAGAGCTGAGTACTACACCATTGTATAAAAATTCCATATCTTTTCTAGCATTCCTCAGTTGATGGGCATTTGGTTGTTTCCAAGATTTAGCTATTACAAATTGTGCTGCTATAAACATGAGGGCACATAGATCTCTGGAGTACAATGTTTTTAGTTTTTTCTGGAAAAATACCCGAGGGAATAGCTGGGTTCAATGCAACCTCTAATCCTAGTTTCTTAGCTGTTTTGAGGAATCTCCACACCAACTTCCAGTGGCTGTACTAGTCTACACTCCCACCAACAGTGGGAAAGCTTTCCTTTTCCCCCACAGCCCCACTAGCATTTGTCATTGGTATTTCTGATAACAGCCATTATTTCTGGGGTAGGATGCAAGCCCAATGTTTAATTTGCATCTCTTGAATGACCAGTGATGTTGAACATTCTTTCATATATTTATTTGCCATTTGTATTTCTTCATGTCAGAAGAGCTTATTCATTTCAGATGCCCATTTTTGAATTAGTTCTTTGAATTTGGTGCACTTAGTTTTTGTTGTTCTTTATAAGTTCTAGATAGAAGTCCTTTGTCTGAGAGACAGTGGGCTCAAATTTTTCCCACCCTTACAGTTTTCTTTTCACTCTGCTGATGATTTCTTCTGATGTGTAAAAACTTTTTACTACAATGAGATCCCACTTGTTGGTTCTTTGAAGTACTTCTCATGCAGTTAAGGTTTTTTTGTGAAACCTCTGCATGTCCCAATGTCTTCAAGATTTCTACCTACTTTCTTTTCTAGTAGCTTTAGGGTTTCTGTATTAGTAGTTAGATCTTTGACCCCTTTTGACCTGAGTTTAGTGTATGGTGAAAGACATGGGTCTAGTTTTAGTCTTAGCTTGTGGAAAACCAATTTTTCCAGCACCATTTATTAAAGAAGCTATCTGTCTTCCAGTGAACATGCTTGTCCTCTTTATCACAGATAAGTGGCTGAGTGTATGGGCAGTTGTGTCTGTGTGTTCTTATCTGTTCCATTGATCCTCAGGTCTATTTTTTGCCAGTACCCTGCTGATTTTATCACAGTAGATTTGTAGTATAATTTCAAGTCAGGGATTGTGATGCCTCTTGCCTTCCCATTGTTGCCCAGGATTACCTTTGCTATTCTAGGTTTCTTCTTGTTTCAAATGAATTTTAGGAATGTTTTCTCTAGTTCTGTGGTATGCTAATGGTATTTTGATCAGCATTGCACTAAATCTGTATAGCAGCTTTGGGAGTTGTTTACTTTCATGACTTGAAATACTTTTGGGGAATATTTCACAATGTTCACTTCTTCCTATCCACAAACAAGGGATATCTCTCCATTTTCTGATATCCTCTTTGATCTCCTTTTTCGGAGTGCTGGAATTATCAATGTACACATCTTTCACTTCTTTTTTTAGATTGAGCCCAAAATATTTCTTGGATGTGATTTGGAAAGATGTGGTTTTCCTAAATTCTCTCTCAATGAGTTTGTTGTTTATTACAGGAATGCTGTTGATTTTTGAGTATTCACTTTGCATCCAAATATGTCACTAAATTTACTTATTATATATAGAAGTCTTTTGGTGGAGTTTTTGGGGTCTTCCATGTAGACTATCATGTCATCTGTGAATAATGATAATTTTGTTTTTTCTTTTCCTATTCTTATTCCTTTTATTTCACCCTCTTGTCAATGGCTCTGGCTAATGTTTTCAGACTGCACTGAGTACAAGTGGTGGCAGTGGATGTCCTTGCCTTCTTCCTGAGTTTAGAGTGAAAGATTTTAGTTTTTGTCTATTTAGTGTGATGTTGGCTATTGGTTTGTCATAAATGGTTTTTATCAGATTGAGACAAAGACCATCTATTCCAACTTTCTGTAGGGTTTTGATCACAAATAAGTGTAGGACTTTATCAAAAGCTTTCTGTACACATTTTGAGATGATCACATGATTTTTTTGTCTTTGGCTCTGTTTATATGGTGTATTACATTTATTGACTTGCATATGTTGCACCGTCCATGCATTCTTGGGATGAATCCCACTGAGTCATGGTATATAAGCTTCATGACGATTTGTTGCATTCTGTTTGCTAGTATTTTATTGAAGATTTTATGTTCATTACGGAGAGTATCTATGTGGATTAGGGAGACTGGCCTATAGTTCTCTCTTTTTGGCTGGGTCTTTCTCTAGCTTTTGTATCAGGGTAATACTTGCCTCCAGGTATAAGTTAGGAAGGATTGCTTCCCTTTCAATTTCATTAAAGAATTTGAGGAGTATTGGCATTAAATCTTCTCTAAATTTCTTGTAGAATTCAGCTGTGAATCCATTAGGACTTGGGCTTTTCTTTGTTGGTAAGTTTTTGACTCTGTTCAATTTAATTAACTGATACTGGGTTATTCTGAATTTTTATATCTTCTCGGTTTACCCTTAGTAATTCCTAGGTTTCCAGGGATTGCTCCACTTCTGTGTTTTCCATCCTATGCAAATAAAGATTTTTGAAGTAGCTATTGATGAACTTTTGAATTTCCATTGGCTCTCGAGTGATTTCACCCTTTTCATTCCTCATTGCATGAATTTCAAGTTTTTCTTTCCTTTTTTCATAAGTTTGGCTAGAGCTTTATCAATATTATTTATTGTTTCAAAGAACCAACTCTTTAATTCATTAATTCTTTGTGCAGTTTTCTCTATCTCCATTATATTATTTACTGCTCTGATCTTTATAATTTCCTCTCTTGTGTGGGCTTTGGGCTTGACTTGCTTTTCTTTGTTTGAGGGGCAGCATTAGGTTTTTTAGTCATGCTCATTCTGTTTTTTCTGATATGGGAATTCACCCCTATAAATTTCCCCCTTCAGACTTCTTTAATTGTGTCCCACAGTTTCTGATGTGGTGTATTTGCATTTTCATTTGATTGCAGATGTTGTTTAATTTCTTCTTTAATTTCATTTGTGGGGCTGGGGAGATGGCTCAGTGGAATAAGCACTTCCCTGGCAAGTGCAAAGGCCTGAGTTTAAAAACAAAATTATCTGTGACTCTGTGGTTGTTAGGAGGGTGGTATTTAATTTCCATCCATATACGGAGTTTAAGGGGTTTTTTGGGTCTCACTATGCAGATTGGACTCGTAGTGATCCTCCTGTTGTCAGCCTCCCAAGAGCTGAGATTACAGGCCCATGCCACCAGGCCCAGTCTCAATCACCATCTCAGTGCCCCCAGGGGTAGGGTGGGCACAGCAGGCCAGGGATCAAACCCCGATCCATGTGCTCTGACTAAGCAGGCACTCTAAATCGCTGAGCTATCTGGCCACCACTTCCTCCCACCTTTTTTTTTTTTTTTTTTTTTTAAGCAGGACTAGGAATCAAACGCAGGACCTTTTGCTTGCCAGGCAAGTAGTTAAGATGCTGAGCTATCTCTCTAGCCCTATTTACAGAGTTTTTGTGATTTCTTTTGTCATTACTTTCCAATTTCATCACACTACAATCAAATGATATGTGTGGAATACCTTCAAGTCCTTTGCATTTACTTAAGCATGTTCTACTGACTAGTATATGGTCTACTTTAGAGACTCTTCCATGCATACCTTAGAAGTATGTGTATTCTGATGGTTTTGGGTGAAGCACTAGTTCATTTGTTCAAAAGTTTGGCTCAGGGGCTGGGGAGATGGCTCAGTAGAATAAGTGCTTGCCTGGCAAGCTCAAAGGCCTGAGATCAATCCCCTGTTCTGCCAAAAAAAAAAAAAAAAAAAAGATTGGCTCCATTTCATATGTCATTGTTGATTTTATTGTCTCAGATCTATCTCTGTGAGATAATGGAGAACTACTGTCTTCCATTACAATTGTGCTATTCCTTATTTGATTTTTTATAACTATTAATATTTATCTTATATAGATTTATGCTCCCATATTTGGTGCATATGTATTTATGATTATTATGATTTCCTGTGGAAGTTTTACCCTAACAAGCATATAGTGAATCTCTTTATTTATTTTGATCATTCTTGTTTTGAGGTTCACATTTTCTTCAAACAGAATAGCTCCCCATCCTTATTTCTGGATTCCTGCTGCATAGAGTACTGTTTTCCATCCTTTGATTTTCAGTTTATTGGCTTCTTTTTTAGTTAAATGTATTTCTTGTATAAAACACGTTGTTGAATCTTGTTTCTTCATCCATTCTGCCCACTTAGCTCTTTCAAATGGTAAATTGAGGCCATTTACAGTGATGGTTATAATTGACATGTATAGCCTATCTTTTTCATGTTATTTTCCCGCTATTTATTCCCTGCTTTTTTCTGTTTAATTACTTTCCCTACTTTGTGGGGTTTTTTTCTGTTGTTCTTACAGCTGTGATCATTTTTATCTCGGTCTGGAATATCTTTTAGTACTCTTTGTAGAGTTTGTTTCAGTGGTTATAAGTTTCTTTAGTCGTTTTTCATCATAGATGTATCTCATTTCTCCACTAATTTTGAAAAATAGCTTTGCAGGGTATATCAATCTGGGTTAGAAGTTGCTTTCCTTCATGATTTGTAATACTTTGCTCCAAGTGCTTCTTGACAATGGTTTGTGTTGAGAAATCTGCCATGATTCTGATGGGCTTTTCTTCAGAGGTGATCTGATTCTTTTCTCTAACAGCTTTTAATATTCTGGCTTTTTGCTAAATTTCAGGGATCTTGATCATTATGTCTGTGTGTACATTTATTTTGGTTATGGCTAATTTTAGTTCTATGTGCCTCACTTATCTGTATGTCAGATTCCAATGCCATACTTGGGAAATTTTCTTGTATTACTTCTGCAATTAATTTTTTTATGTCATTTGTGTTGCTTTTCCATTGTCCTGCTTTTCATTGGAATAAATTATTTTATATTATTTTTCTTTGAGTTGTCTTGCAGCTGTTGGATTGTTATTTCCAAATCTTTTGTTTTTTTTTTTCAAGAGCTCTTTCCTTTCCTGATTACTAACCACAATAATGTTTTCAAGGTCTAAAAGTCTGCTTTTGTTTTTTCAAGCCATTTTACCAACTTTTAATGGTATTTTTAATTTCCTGAATATCTGCCTGAATCTGATGCATTCCATTTCTCTTCTATATTGATCATTCATAGTTTCCATCTTCTTCCTATCCTCATCTATTCTTTTTAATCTATTGCTATTCTAGCTTTGCTGAGCATTGCCTCTACAAATAGTGATATTGATTTTTTTACCTGAGAGATTATTTCTGATCTGATTTCTTCTATAGTGTCAATGATTTTGTTTTTCTAGTTCAGTTGCTATTATTTCAGAAATGTATGTGTCTTCGATTGTCCTTTGTCTTGTCTCCTGGACTTGTTCTGGGTGGGTTGGAGGTCTAGGTTGCATTTTGCTTTTGTATCTTGTCCTTTTCTATCTCAAAAGTTTTTGTTTTGTTTGCTGTCTTGATCCTGGTAAGTTTTCATAGTAGCTTTAAAGCTAGTATTAAGGCCTCTATAGGCAACGTTAATTCTTCAGGATGTCTTCTGTGTGTAGGAATTCCATGCTTTGTATGCTGAGAATTACTAAGAACTTCAGTCATCTTAGGTTCTGTGTACTACATATCTGCACATTCAGAAAAGTAAAACTGTTATTTAACATTCTTAGGTGATTCAATAAATAAGCCATTTTGGGATTATCTCTCTCTCTTATTGATAAAGAACATTTGGTAATAAAAATTTTAGGCCTGGAAATTGATCAGGCCTGGAGCTTGGAAAGTGCTTACTCTGCCTCATGAAGTAACATGAATCTGACAGAAAAATTTCTGGTGTTTAAGTTTACCTTGCCATAGTCTTTGCTGTAATGTGGCCAGTATGTCAACATCCATGCAGCTAAAGTGAAAGTCACTTGAATATACAATAGCCACATGCTAATAGGGCTTCAGAGGAAAGAGGAAACCTGTGGGAATCAGAACCAGGTACAGGCTGTGAGGACAGCAGCATGACCTCAGGTCAAGAGAGTTCTCAGAAACAGTAGCAGCGAGGCCAAGGGGCCAGGGCCACAGTACCTGATGCCTAAAATTTGGTGTCATATTTACTTTCTTGTGGTTGAGACACAAAACTCAACACTCACAACTTAAAAGAAATAAAATTTTAGTCAGCCTCACAGCTATAACCTTCAAGGTCACACCTACACTGACCCATATCCTTCCAGCATCACATTTAGCTAAATAGTTAAAAGGATGAAATTCCAATGGATCTTTTTGTCCTCTCAGAATATCCTTGAGTCATAATGACCCAATGGGAATAATTTCCCAAAGTGACTTTAAA
>NW_004524837.1:1822605-1850271 GCF_000260255.1 Octodon degus | reverse complement strand
TATATTCTCCTGCCACTTGCATTTGGGATCACCACCAGACCCAAAGCCTTCCTAAAGCCACAGGTCAGGAGATAGATGACAGCAGCCTGAGTCTCCTCATTTCAGTAATGTCCACAAGCAAGAGACCAGCAGGGTTGGGGACACCCTAGACACATATGGTGGGAGTATGCACAAGTCAGTCATGGAAGAAGGAAAGAGCAAACAGAAGTACAGGGAATGTGTATTCTGGGGAGAGCTGGAGATCACCAACTGAACATGAAAAGACGACACCCAAGCTATCACTTTCAGCACTGCTGGGCAGCTGCAATGTGGCCACCTGAGGCTGAGTACCATGGCACACACAAGGCTGTCTAGCCTGCTGGGACTTCACCAAGATGGAAGAAAAAGTTACTCAAAGCATTGTGAAGGCTTTCAAGCGCTATAGGCTTCAAGCTGAATTTGGAGGAGCAGTAGAGGGCACAGAGTGTTGCAGACTCTCGGGAACCACAGTTATGCAGTGCTGAGTCAAAGACACCCGTGGACAGTGGGGCCCCACAAGAAGACACATTACAGCAGCTGTCCCATGGCACTAGGGCCTGCCAATCTGTTTCTTAATCAGAAAATATACAGATTCTAGGTCCAGTGATGTGAGCTGCTCTCAGGAATCTGAATGGTCCAGCAGTTGGGGTCATGCTCAAAGAACCACAGAGATGCATGTACTTAGTCCCCAAATGAAAAGCTCAGAAGACAGCTTCAGATTCTACCTTCAGACTGTGATGAGCCATCACGTGGGAAAAAAGAGCCTTGCTCTCAGTTCCCCTAAGGGTCTCTGTGGGTTCCTGTAGGCCAGGAACTATGCTAGGTGATGAGACAAACACAGAGGGAGTGGAGCTCCAGAAGACACCAGTTCATTCAGGGAGAACTTTCTAACAAACAGGCCAGACCCTGACCACCAGCAATTCACAGGCCACTGTCAGTGCCTTGCTGTTGTGTGGCTACATCCTACGGCCCTTGAGGCAATGTGCCAAGACTAACCAGAGCCTTGAGAACTCATCATAAAATCACTCTCAGTTTCTAGGCACTTAGCACCTTGCTCTTTTCCACTAAAGAGTGAAAGAACACAGTATAGCTCAAAATCACATGAGGCAATGGATAGACTGGAAGTGAAAGAGACTGCGGGTGCTGATCTGTTCAGGTCAAAAGTCCCCGGTGCTGCCTAACCACAAGCCAAAGAGAGAGCGCACAATGTTCTCCATTGCTGGCAAGTGCATTGTTCCCCAGCTGCTGCTTAGGTTTTCCTTTTATGCTATCTGTGTAATGTGTATTGTGACTTACACTACTATAAGACAAATCACAAATGGGACCAGAATTAGAATCCAGAATTCATGGGTTTGGGGTTTTGCAAGAGCACCACACTGAATTGGTTCTGCTTCCTTTCACACAGGAGATACACAGGAATCCTCCAGGGACTCACAGTTGACACTGCAAAGAGACATGGGGATGACTGTGAGTACACTACAATGACATTCTTTGAGAAGCTGTTTACAAGAAGATGCTGAGTGCCTTCCATCCCTATGGAGGCAGCAAGAGGTGTGGGACGGGTATCAGCTCCTGGAAGGGATGAACACACAGAACAATAGGCCATAGCAGAAAGCACACGACCTTTTGTAAGGAGCTGGACCAGAGTGGCCCTTTGCTTTCCGAACTTTGAAGCTTGAGGAAAAGGGTGGGGGAAAATAAACAGCTTTGCCTTTGTGCTCTTTAGCAGGGTGGCTTCCAGTGAAGTCCACCAGTTAACAAAGCCATTATAGAGAATAGAGAGATGACAGGTACCCCAGTGTCATGCGGGGAGTTGAGCTGGGTTGAGCTCAGCACCATACTGTTAGGGAAACTTCTCTTCCCCAACATTCCTTTGCACACCAGGAATGACCATGAGTCCAGGCTGTGCGTGCGCAGAATATACCCTTGATGCAGGGTGGGGGCAACTTCCTGTGGAAAACCCCTCTGGTCTGTACACAGCTCTAGACTAACCATAAAGTCACCACTCAGAGTCCCTCCCACAATACCTGTCCTTATGACAAAGTGACAGTGGAAAATCCCCCCATCCTCTACAGTCAACCTGGGGGAAGGACCATAGTCTATCTATCGGTGACATCTCTGGCAGCTAGATGAGGCAAGAAGGCCATATGTCCCAGGACTGTTGAGAAATATAGGAGAATGGGTGTGAGCAGGTCAGGGGACAGGGACAGAGAAAGAACTGATCATCTGCTAACCTGGGAAGAGAGTGGTCAGGAAATTATGCCCAATGCTAGAAGACATTATTTATCTGTTGCTTTCTAGGAGAAAGGCACTGACAGATAGCACCTACAAGTTTCTGTGGGCTAAACTCCCCCTTCTATGGCCAGTGTCAAGCCCCAGCATGATGTCACTAAAGCAGGACTGAGAAGTGACACATAGAAGCCAGTTGCTGCACCTGTCTGGTTGCAAAACCCCAGTCAGGAGACAGAGGACAGCATGTGTGGAAGAAGCTAGGCACAGGGTGCCACTGTGTTGACTGTAGGGGAAATATCTGCAGGAAAGAAGTGACAGAAGACAGAAAAGCTGTTATTTAGAACAAGAGAGGGACAGAGTAGACAGAAACGACCCCAGGAATCTCAGGGGCAGCCGAATCCTCTATATTTTAGTTGTGGTTATGGTTCCACTGGTATACATTTGTCAAAAATCCCTGAAATAGCCCTGGAAACAAGTGCATTTTTGTTGTTTGTATAATCTCCATAAAGTTGGTATTAAAATATGTGACATAGCTTGCAAGCCAGTAGAGATATCATTGGATTGGAATGGGGCTGGGGAGATGGCTCAGTAGAATAAGCACTTCCCCGGGTCTGAGTTCAATAACCAGTTCCACAAAATAAATAAATAAATAAATAAATAAATAAATAGACATCATTGGATTGGTTTTTGTACTGAGGACAAAGGGTAGGAATGAGAGAGTTTGTGACAGTCAATTCGCCCAAAAGCTTCACCCAAACAGCTGCAAGTACTGTCAGAGTGATTTTGGAAGATTTTTTTTTTTTTTTTTTTTGCTTTTCTCATTGTTGTCTTCCCATTCTGCAGGCAAGAAGAAACTTGCTAAGCTGCTGTGCCAAGCCTCCCTTTCTTGACCCTGAACCTCAGCAAGCCCAGTTGGCCCTGTATGTCCTCATTAGACCAGAGCTTCTAATGCTAGATACAGTATGATCCAGCTCAGCTTCCTTCAAAAAGTACTTTAGAGAGGCAGGGCATGGGGTGAATTATGCAGCAGAAGTACATTGCTTCACAGAGGCCAAAAGTCCAAAATCTGTGTGCCAGAGGGATGACTCTCATGTAGGCTGAGGAGACACTGGCCACTCACCTCCAGGTGGGTTCCATTCATGGTGTTCTCCACCTACAAATGTGTGATTCCAGCCTCTGCCTCCATCTGCACTTGACCTCTCCCATCTCTCTCTCTCATTTCTGAGGTTCACTCTACATTCATGATTATTTTACCCTGAGATTTACATTTGAAAAAAACTCATATTCTGAGGTTCCTAGTGGCCATGCATTTTGGGGATCTATGGTCCATAGCCTTCTCTGGAACTCCTGAAGCACTCAGAAGACTCTCAAATATGGCAACTCACCCTTTTCCCTGCTGTAGGACTGCTCTGCCTTGGGAGCTCCAGCAGAGCTCCTCCAGCTGCCTGGCCACAAACCTTGTCATCTCTGAAATCCCGTTCTTCACATCAGGTGTACAAGCAGATCTTCTTAGCTCTCTCCAAAGGATTTAACCCCTAGCCAGTGTCCCAAATCCAGTACATTCTCTCTGTTCCCTACCAGGAACCCTCTGGACCACTGCTTTCGTACCCTAGGTGGTCTCCCTGCCTCATCATCCAACCTCCACCCACAGAGGACTGAGACTTCTAATGCTGTGCACATGACATCTGTAGTCTGTCCTTGTCCCTTCCAGACACCAAAAATCCTTCCAGATAAACTGTATATCTGCACTAGGACTTACAGGGCTTTACCATAATGCCCTACCTTCCTGACTGGCTCCCCTCTTTACTGTTTACACCAGTCACCCTGGCAACTATGTTATTCCTTGGATTTGCTGAGCCTGTTCCTGATGCAATGCCTGGCTTGCTTGTTGGTAGTTTGCCAAGAACACTATGTCTGCCCTTAACATCCTTGGATTTCTTTGACCATCTTGTGGACAAGGGCTTCCTGCTCCATCCCAGGTCTAAACCTGATGTATTTTCCCCAGTGCATGTCCCTGCCCCATGTTTGTGTGCCCCAGGATACAAGGTCCAGCAGAGAATGAGGAGACCTATTCTGTTCGCTGCTCTCTCCTATATTTGGTGCAGGGCCTAGTAAATTTCTGGTGTTCAAAAAATATTTTGTGATGAATAAATGAAGCAGTGATTGACATGAAAACTGAAGAATGTGGGTGTTTGAAAAGCTTATCTCATTTTTTTGCAATAATCTGTAGACCCGATCTTGTATCAACCTTTAGTTGATGATAGATAGGGTGAGACACAGCAATCTGGGGCAAACCAATTTTGTGATTTGTCATCTAGAAAGGGGAAGAGGTTTTAACTTGAAAGAGAAAAATAGTAGATGTCCTTTTGCAGAGCACTTGGGCAATGCTTCCTTGGTGGCCAGGCAATTTCCTCTCTAACTTCACCGTACTCGAGACTGTCTTGCCAAATAAAACCTTTTAGTTTGGCAAAATATACAAAGATGTTTCTGGCTCTAGGACAGATGCATCTCAGGGAATTAATGGTATTGTTACTAGACTTTAAACTTGCTTTTAGAACTGAAATTTCTTCTCTTGATACATCACCAAAGGACACAAACCTAAGAAGTGGAAATACATGAAAAACAAATGTTAAGCAGTGTAAGGACACAGAAGACAGGTGTCATTCGATAAGTGACACAAAACTCAGGCTCTTCCTGAAACAGAAGATGCTAAAGTCTAAACATTAAGAGCAAAAGCAGAAGAGCTACATCAGTATTTGAATCTTCACTCTACTAGGTATTAACTTGGTGATTTGTGGGAATTGCTCAACCTCTCAATCTATTTCCTCATCTAGGCATAAGGTTTATAGATATAAACTTCGTGTAACATACATAATGCCTGGTATACAGAAATTTCAAAATGTGGTAAGTGAGCTATAGAGGAATGGAAAACAAAGTGGAAATAAAACATCCCCACGAGCTAAGCTGGCTGAAAGGAACATAAGGCCAACTGATAACATCAAGTCTCTATACTGGTTACTTTACAGAAGTCAAAAACATCTTCTGGGTGGAAGAAAGAAAAATCCTTGTGCTGTTGTTACAGGGAGGGAAGGAGACAATTTCAGCTCAGACTTTCATCTGAGGCCCACTCTATTCCTCCACAGAGAACTATTCAGCACAGGCACAGTGCTGCAAGGAGTCTGGCCTTGGCCCAAAGTTCTGTAGGAGAATTGACCTCCTCCTTCCCATTTGTCTGCAATTGGCTGCTCCTTATTCTTAAGGATCAAGCCCAACACAGTGCCTTTCACTGCCATAAAATTAACCCTAGACTACAGCATAGCTGATTCAAGAGCTTTGTCTACCAAACCTAGCACCACAGAATATGCCACATTCGTGGCTGAAAGCCAACCTGAATTCCTTAAAAGATGCTGCTGATTCATGGACTCTTTCTATAGGAAAGGGTACATGGGGTCCTCTGGGGATTCCAAGTCTCCTATTCTAACCCATAGTAAATCACAGGATTCTCACTCTAATCCACAGGGTATAGCAGGGCTCCCTCTTTGACTCACAAGACACCCAAGGGCTCCCACTCTGATACTTACTAGATGCCAGGATTCCTGATCCAGTGTAATAAGGGTGTCTGTAGAGTCTAGTGTGGTCTTGATGAACCTCAAGTTCCAAAGTGACAGGTGCTTGGATTTATCAAGAACCAGTGCCTCCAGGGATTCTCCTTTCTCCATGCTTCCCACCCAATAGCACAACTTCTTATTAACAGAAGGTATTCTCCAAGACTGCTATCTCATCAGAGCCAAGCATTCAGTTTACCTCTTAACTCTGATCCATCTTGAGGCAACTCAGCTGTTAACCAGAGAATAGTGCCTCCTATTCTAGAGGGAAACTGGCACCCCCTACTTTGTGGAACCTTGCATCTGGATCTCATTACTATGTTTAATTCTCCAGGAGTGTCCCTGCAGTTCAGGTCAACTTCCTCCTAGAGAAGCAAAAACCATTGATGTGGATTCTGCTGGTTACACACAGGAACATTGCCTCAAGATCTTCATTGCCAACCTGGATTGGGGTTGGGGAGAGAAAGCTCAAGTTTAATTTTATAACACACTTTCTGGTGACAGGTGCCTTTCGATTGTTTAGGGCTGGGATGCTGAAGTTTTTCCCAGGGCCTCATTCCATGCTCTCCTCTCCACCATTCCCACGTACTCAAGCTAAACAGAAGGCTTTCCCCCTCAATTTCCTCCAGAAACCACTACTGTAGCTAGTTGTAATATTCAGTGCTAAGATGGTGGTGGTGGAAGGAGGGGTGTCCATTGTCCTGAGTTTTAGACCAACTCTATGAACATGTATCTCATAGGGTAGGGTTTATGGCATCCTGCCCTCCTTCCTGCAGAAGCCAAACTCTGTTTGTCTTGTGGTTGGCCTTGGGTGGGACCAAGTCCCCTCCCCCAGAAGCAGAGGTTTAACTGCTCTTCCCACAGGAGTTGAAGCCTTCTGCCTAACTGACAGAAATAGACAATGAGTATTTAGGTCTGCTTGTGAGTCACTATCACCACCTGCAAGACTGTGCCCTTGACGGGGCTCTGGTCTCCAGGTGCCTGTACTGTTTCCCAACCTCCTAGATCTCCAGATAGACTCCAAACAAAAGAGTGGCCCCTGAATGTGACTTCCTGGTGCTTGAGGCTCCAGCCCTGGAAGTGATGCGCCAGCCCACACATGTGCTCCAGGGAGTTTTTAAGCTGTAGCTACCTTGATCCTCCCAACACAGATAGCAGCCAACTCCTTCCTACTGGTTCTATCAATTTGGCCTGGTCTGTGCACCCATCTCCTAAAGGGGATCCCTGCTTTTGGTTCAACTTTCTTGTTTGTCTGTTTCCTATACTCTGGAGGACTCAGGAAAAATAAGTTTTTCATTTCACACAATTGCAGCCTCTTCTTATGATGGGAAGAACACTCTCTCATCACCCCCTACACTTCATGAAGCAGAAATCTGGCTTACTCTTAATTCTAAGCACTCCATGACTCAAGGGGATATGACAAATATAAGTACACTTTGATAATGTGCCCAATTTCCCTCATTCTTGAGATGGAGAAAAGTTCAGAAGGGCTAAGGAAGTGACTAAATGAGCCTAGGCTTACAGCTAGAAAAGTACATGAAGTCTCAAGAGTGCAGACCATTCCCAAGAGCAAAGAGGGCCACATGGTCACACATAGACCAGAACCCTAGGAGCAGAAGCAGCCAAAGTTGCAAGTCAAGGAAACAGACATAGAGAGTAAATCAGTAGAGTTAAAGAGCAAGAACTGGCCAGTCAGATAGCTCAGCTGATTAAAGCACCTGCTTAGGCAGATGTAAGGACCAGGGTTCAATCCCTGGCATACCCTGCCAGCCCCACTTGGAGCACACTGAGACAGCAAGGGAGGCTGGGTGTGGTGGTGCTCACCTGTAACCCCAGCACTTGAGAGGCTGAAAACAGGGGGATCAGTGTGAGTCTGATTTATGTAGTGAGACCCTGTACTAAATACATTTTAAAAAATTTAAATAAAGTACAAGCAGTACAAGGCTATGGGACTGACCCTTGTCACTTCCATTTTGTAGTTCTTAGGATCTTGCTCATGTATGTTCCTCTGCAGCCCAGTTCACACCAAAGTACAGAGATGCCTACCGTTCCCAGTGGGTGATCTTGAGCTCCAACTTGGAGAAGCGATGTACTCCAGGGACCGAGCTACATTTTAAGGAGGATGTTCACAAAGACCAACCCCCAAAGCAGCACAGGAATCATCCATCTGGGGGCATAAAAACTGTTGTCCAGCCTAGTGTGGTGGCACACACCTGTAATCCGAGCACTTGGGAGGCGGAGGCAGAAAGAATGCCATGAATTCAAGCCAACCTGGGCTACATAGGCGAGTTCAAGGCCTGGCTGAACTAAATAGTGAGACTGTCTCAAAACAAAAACAAAAACTGTTGCCTAAAGAAACAATTCCTATAATGCTTTTATGGGAATTTGAGCTACATGTATACATGAATATGTTATCTAAAGTTTCTTACCAGAATCTCAGCATCAAACGTTATATATGAAATATTTCATTGCTGGGCTGGCCAAATAGCTCAGCACCCTGAGCCTGCTGTGCCGGCCCCACCCCCAGCACTTGGGAGGCTGTAAACAGGCGGATCACCACGAGTCTGATCTAGTAGTGAGACTCTGAACACCCTATAAACCCTTCCTCCCCAAAAAGAAAATCTCATTGCTATTAGGATCAACCATACAAGGGTTTCCATTTGAACTAAGAGCATTATTTCAGGTTGCAAGTCCACAGATTCCAAACCCATCCTTATCTGGTGCTTAGTTCCTTGAAAACTCTATCCCTAAATACCACATTACATAGACATGCACGCACACACTCACACACACACACACACACACACACACACACACACACACAGAGTCATGTCTCACTTAAATTTTCTAGAATCAGAAAGCATCATGCATCCTAACATCTCACACAGTGAATGCATTTCAAGGGCAGCAGTCATGTTGTGGTTCTGACATGATATTCATTTCAGTTTCTATCTTAGATCTTGGCTTATAACTCCCTCCTTGAGGCATGCGATAGAAACTAGAATTTCTCTTTCCCAAAGCAGGTCCCAAAACCTCACTTCCCCTTCCCTACTCCGCTGCCTTCCTGTCTTTAGCTGGCCCTAAGAAGGTCACAGACCATCTTCACTCCAGAGGGGCCTGCTTCAGACCCTGGAGGAGGGAGGAGTACATGAAAAGGTCAGGAGAACTCTGGTGCAGACAGACCTCACTGGGTTCCACAGCAGCCCATGAGCACTAGACCACACCCTTTGTGCCCAGTGACATTTTGACAGTTGCCCCTGCCTCAGTTCTACCCACACAAAGGAACCTCCTCACAAGTCTAGAAGGACAGGGCTCAGGGAGCTTCCAGTAGCTGAGCAATGCAGGTGCCAGGAGGATGGCATGTAGGAGAGGCCATGGAACTCTGCATCCTCTTCCTGCATCTTGGCCTGTGTGCCTCTCAACCTTTGTCCTTTGTGATAACCAGTACAATAAACCAGTTGCTGTGCTTCCCTATGTCCTGCAGCTGCTTAAGCAAACAAGCTGAACCCACAGAGTGGAGTATGTGAACTCTGGCTGGCAGCCTACCCGGGAAAAGTACAGAGAAAACTCCCTGGGTCTTGCAACTGGCGTCTACAGAGGACTGTACTTTCAACCTGTGGGATCTGAGGCTATCGCCAGGTAAGTGGTGATAGAATTAAACTGAATAGAGGATAGCTGGGTGGTATCTGCTACTGCAGAATTGCTTGCTTGAGGGTAGGCAGACATCCTCATCAGAGGTCTTCTTTGTTGACTGTGGCATTAGAGCTGAGGAAACACGCAGGCAGGTGCTTTCTCAGCACAATGGTGAAGTGGCATTTTGTGCTCAGGGCCTGCCTTGGTATCTGTGTCCTCGTGGCAGTCTTGTTGCTCACCAGTGTTTCCAGGTCTCGGCCTTTTGAGCATGGGGCAGACTCATTTCCTCCCCCACTGAGTTAGGCATGATGACGTGACATGTGTAGTTAATGCAGAGTGACTGACTGATCATGCTGCTCTTCTGGGAATCTAAAGCTCTTGGCTCTATATCCAGCTTATACTGACTGCTCTCCTTCCACTCTCTGGTGCCATCAGCATAGATGCCCACTGCCATGGGAGGAGACCTGGCTTACTGGACCACCATGACAGTCTGGCTATCTGGTACTATGACAGAATCTGGTTTATCTTACTGATAAGAATGCTTCAATAGAGTGACAAGTTTGGCAAAGGCTGAAGGCAAAGATTTCCCTGTACAAGCTCCTACATGTCCAAATCCTATAGATCACTTCTTCAAGACGTGTTGCAGTCTAATGATTTCAGATAGGATATGGGAGTCTGTGACCTCCCAAACTTTAAGTGTTGGAATCCTAGCCCAAAGGTGACACTAGTAAGAAGTAGCCAGAGACTTTGGGAGGAAATGAGGTTAAGGAAAGAGCACTCCTGTGAATGGAATTAATATTGCCTTTACAAAGAATCCTGGAATATTCCCTCACCTTCCACCATGTGAGGCCATAAAAGACAGATGAGTTTCATGTGGCTTTACAGGCTGTATATTAGTTGGTACCATTTCAGTCTTTTCTTGTCCTTTCTAGGAGTGTGGTATTTCCGAAGTTCCTTTCATCATTCTCACCAACATGTAACTGACCACTTTGTACCCAGCAGTATGCTAAGCACTTTGCATAGATTATCTGCTATTTCTGGAGTGGGAAATATTACAGATGAGGAAAGTAGAATTGAGAGGACAGTATTCATCCAAGGTTACATGGCTTGTAGGAAATGTGCTCATAATAAAGGGTACTTGTGGAATAGCTATCTATTTCTATACCTACATCCTCTATCTGAAATTTATGCCATCCAGAGATGCTGGCTTTGTGCATTTCAGGTATCCATGCATATTAAAAATTAGAAGAATTCCTGCTATTCTAAGAATTAGTCACTCTTAATACCCAAAGATACCTTGGGAAACAAAAGGGAGAAGGAAAATAATACTAGAACCATGTACTCCATTTAGTTTTCTCATTCATTATTTACAACTTCTATGCAAAAAGTATTATCTCCAATGTACAAATGCAGGAACAGAGACTTGGAGATAAAATAAATTGGCCCTAACACAAGTGGCTTACGTCAGAATCAGACTTTAGTCAAAAATTTTCCCATTCTTTCATCTATGCTCTTCCACTCATGTCATGGTGCAAGGTCTTACTAGATGGGGTTGTGGGAGAGGCCAGGCTCTCTGGTGGTCTCTGGTGAGAAGCAGACACCAGCAGAGCTGCCAGTGAGGAATAAGCTGCAGGCATGAAAACACGCCCAAAGGCGTGCAAGAAGCTTATCTGCGTCTCACTTCCACCTCTGGGAAGCTGCATTCTCTATTTCTCGTCTCTGATTTAAACCACCAGCTTGTGTAGGTTCCTCTGAGAAGTCAGGAATTCTACTGTTGTGCCGATAGAACTGGTGAGGCTTTGTTATAGGGAGAAATGGGTAGTGATGGCCAGCTGCTCTCCCCTCCTCCACACTCACATCCATTTGTCCTTTCTGGATAGCTGGAGAACACATTTTTTAAAAACTAGAGAATTTTTTTAATTCTATACTGGTTACTTCTAATTAAGTCCCAAGAAGTTATTTTAATTTGTAGTGAAAAGCAATTCAAGCTTTTAGGAAATATAGCTGGTGGCAGTATGGATTCTTGGAGAGCTTTGCTCATTCCTTTTGCTTTCCTTAGGCATCTCATATTTCTTGTTTCTTCAACTTCCTAGGTTCTCCCCAATCCTCTGGCTCCTTCCCTAAGCTTCATGAACTTTTCTCTTGGATGAACACTGCCTGACCTCCCAGGCCTTTTTCTGAAATCTATGTGGGAGCTTTCTTGGCCCCACAACTCTTGTGATCTGTGTATCTGTAAAACCAGCACCATGTAGATGAGGCCAAAGTTTGCTGCCAACTCCAGCAGTAGCCAGGCCTCCTTGAAATGAG
Organism: Octodon degus; assembly: GCF_000260255.1. Lineage (NCBI taxonomy): Eukaryota > Metazoa > Chordata > Mammalia > Rodentia > Octodontidae > Octodon > Octodon degus. The sequence continues at coordinate 1,838,476 of NW_004524837.1, read as the reverse complement.
TTGCAGAGGTCTCTGAGTGATTATATAATTGAGTACTCTTAAGCAAATTCCAGGGAACAAATTCCCTAGGCAGCCCTGGTCAGCAGGGTGCCATTGGGGCCTCTTCAAAAACACTTTCACTTCAATTTTGACCCTGTGGAGCATGGCTGGTTCCTGATATGCCCTCGAGGCATCATTCCTATTGTCCTCTTCTAAACTACTTGGTTTCTTTTTAGTCTAATCTTTCAGCAATCAGTCTCTCCTCTTCTCCAAATATAAGCTCCAAGTTTACAGGAGCTTTTTCCAGTCTGATGAAACTCAAAATTTTTAAATCACTCACTCGTGCTATTTGCTCTTGATTCTCAGTGAAGTACTAACTGAAAACTCCAAGCAGTACCTATGACACAGCCTGTTGGGCTACACTGAAATTTCCTCCACCATATTAGCTTGCTACCCTCAATTTTAGTGTCTTGCAAAGTCTCAGAACATGAGCAAAATACAGACAAACTTTCTACCAGAACACAACACACATGGACTATAGTACAAATGTCAATGGAGTCCTTGTTCTCAGCTGAAACATCCTGAACCTAGCCTTCACATTCTCCAATTTTATGAGCATTTTGGGTTTCTGAGTTCTCACCAGAAACTAACATCAGGCTTGGCTCCCAGGATCCTAGGGCCTTTCCAGCCAGCATCTCCAAACCTTTCTAAACATCCTATCAAACTGCCAAATTGACATAAATCACATAGCAATGTACAGTCACAGTGATGGCTTCATTTCTCTGGTATCAAAATCTGTGTCACTTAGCATTCAGTAGGGACAGGTTGTTATAAAAAAACAGTCAAAAGTTAAAACTTAATAGAGTTAGTTAGAATTACACATTTCTGGGTGTCTTATTTACATATAGGCTGCAAATTAAAGATTTACTGACCACTAGATTTTTAGCCTGGATAGAATAAAGAAGGGAAAGAAGAAGAAAGCCTTCCCTTTTTTGTTTCTTAGGAGGACTACAGTTGTAGAGTCTGAAAAGTGGTGCTTGAGGGATGACACTATACATAGTTAACTTTCCATTGTTGAGAGTTGATATTCTACATTTCTAATTAAATTAAAAATCTTAATTGCCGTGTAACTTCCTTTAGTTCTGTTGGTTTTACTCCTAACATTTATGACACAAAGTATGTGGTTTTTCAACAACCAGTTCTTCATATTTCCTGACAGCAATTGGGTGTCCAAATATATATAATATTTGGTCTCCATTTTCAGGAATAAAACTCCTAAAATTCTGTAATTTCCAGAATAATATCTATGAAAGGAATAACTACTGCTATTCATAGTGAGCTTCTTTCAGCTGCTCCTGAATTAATGCTACACTAGTGACACTGGTGGCTCTTGGTGAGCTTGGTAGCTCCAGCAAAGGGACTAGTGGTTGGTGGAGCAAACCACCTGCTTGGAGTAGATGTTTCAGCTCTGCTACACCCTTGGGGAAGATATGGAGATAAAGTTAACCACCAGTGGTCAAAGATTTCCTCAGTGTTGCCTAAGTAGTGGGGCCGCTACAAAAACCTAAACAAAAGGCATTAGAGAACTTCACAGTTGGCAAATGCATGCATATGAAGGTGGTGCAGTCAAACTGCACAGCAACAAAAGTTCATGTGCTTGGGAGCCCTTGTGCTGTATACTTACACAGCTGAATGTTTGCCTGTATCCTCGATAACATAATTTAAAATATAATAATTGTTTCCCATGAGTTCCATGAAATGGTCTCTGAAAAAACAGACCTCAGTAAGGGAAGATCATGGAGATTCCAAGTTTATCCCCAGTTTGTCAGAAAGGCAGAGGGCCGGGTATTTGCAGTAGGCATACAGAATAGGGCAATTTTGTGGGACCAGGCTCTGTGAGTTCTGATGCTAAACTCTGAGTATTTCGTATCAGAATAAAAGTGAATTGTGGGACATCCAGCTAAAGTCCAAAGAGTTGAATAACTGGTTTCTGGTGTAGAAACAACACATTTTATGCCAGAAGTGCTGAATAAAAATAATTAACAGGGCCAGTGAGATAGCTCAGTGGACTTAGTGCCTGCTTACGAAAGCGCAGGAACAGGGTTTGATCCCCAGCACCACATGCCATGGCAGCCCTGTCTCTGGGCATGCTGATCCAGCCACTCAGTCCAGGTATGGTGACACACACCTGTAATCCCAGAGCTGAAGAGGTTGAAAATAGGAGGATCACTATGAGTCCAAGATGCACAGTGAGACCTTGTACCAAAACACATTTTAAAAAAATTAACAATGCATCAGTGTGCATCATACACGCTGAAAGCCACAACAAATAATGTTATAGCTGGTTTTAATCATGAAATTACGTTTTTGAAACCCAGAAGAAAATTATTCTATCACTTACATAGTTACTATTTCTAATGTTTTCCTCATTTGATATTTAACATTTCCCCCTTGAATCACATATCTTTTTGGCCAATTATTTCGGAGCAATCTCTTCTACCAATGAGATTTTTTTCCTTACTTTAGAATATGATTATTTCACTTTGGTTCCTTGTTATAACTCATTGAGGCTCTCAGTTAACCTCAGGGAAAATGTGGCAGGATGAGCAAAATATGGACAAGAGACAAAGTTGAGGTCAGGTGAAGGTCCTCTCTTGCCTGGTGGAAGGAGAACAACTGAACAACAGTAGGGGTATTTATTTATACTTTTGCAAAGTTAGTAACAGGAGACACAAGGCTGCCTAGCAACTAATGACTGAAATTGTGCAGGCAGGATTTTTTTTTCCTCAACACTGGTAGCTTGGTTGCTTTTGGAGCTTGGCCCTTGTGTTGCCTCCAAGTATATGACAAATTCCCAGCTTCAGCCACTTCCTACAATTCCTGAAGGACATTGTCACTGGATATACAGTTTTGGTTGACAATATTTAAAGATTTTTTTTTTCTGGCTTTCATGCTTCCTAGTTAGAAATTCCCATCCATTTGAATATTTCTTCTTCATATACTAAATACATCATTTTACCACATGTTCAGTAGACTTTTTCATCTAGTTTCAAAAGTTTGTGATATGTCTACACTGAGATTCCTTTGGGGGTTACTGCAGTTCTTGAATCTGTATGTGAATGTCTGCTAGATTTAGAAAGTTTTCAGCCCTTGCTTGAAAATCTTTTTTTTTTTTTTTTTGTACACACTATTTCTCATTTACTTTTTGTAGTCTACTAATGCAAATATCATATTCAGTATTAGCCCCAAACTCCCTGGCTCTTCTTTTCTGTCTTTTGTCTGTTGCTCAAAATAGATAATTTTGTTGATCAGTCTTCAAGATCAATGGCTGTATCACCTTTTGGCTGATGTTAAGCCACTCTAGTGAACATTTTATTTCATTCACTGGACTTCTTCCAGTTCTCACTTAGTTTTCCTTGATGTTTTTTTCTGCTGATAGTTTCTACATTAATAATCATTTCAAATAGCAGTGTTATTATAGAGACATGAAAATTTTCCACTGTGTGTCACTCAGCATGTGCACTTGCTGATAGTCTTTCCTCATGAAACTAGAGAGGCTTATGGTTCTTTGCATGCAATGTAATATTGAATGATGGTAGCTATGTGAATAGTCTATGTAATTGGATCTTGCTAAACTTTCATGGAGAATTCTTGTGTTATTTAAAATTAGTACATGTTTCCAGGACATAATGTTTTCATTCCTTTCATGGAGTCAGTGTATGTTCAAACATGTGTTAATTTGTTGTTGTTGTTGTTGTTGTTGTTGTTGTTGTTGTTGTTGTTGTTTTTATCCCCAGTCCCTGCTTGCCTCCATCTCTTATCTCCCCATTTGAGAAAGATCTATTTTCCTACTTCCTTTTATCTATATTGTATTAATCATTTTGTATAATTTGTATTTCTCATACAAGAGAAACCATGCAGGGCTGGGGAGATAGCTTTGTGGTCTAAGCACCTGCCTGGCAAGCACAAGAACCCAGGTTTTTAATCTCCAGTACCACATACTGATCTGGCCCTGGAACACTGGGTGTTCACTAAGTGTGGTGGTGCACAGCTGTAATCCCAGTGCTGGGAAGGCTGAGATAGGAAATCCAAGCTGTGTGACAAGACCCTGTACCAAATAAATAAATAAATGATTTCAATTTTAAAAAAAAAAAAACTGCATTATTTAGATTTATGTGTTTGGTTTATTTCACATTATGATCTTCAACTATGTCCATTATCCTGCAAATAATGGGTTTGTCTTTATAGTACTGTAACACTCCTTTGTGTGTAAATTCCACATTTTCTTTATCCACTCATCTGTGGATGGTCACGTAAGCTGCTTCCAAGACTTGGCTGTTATAAATACAGATATGCATGTATCATTGTACTATGATGTCCTTAACTTTTCTAGGAAGATTCTTAGAAGTAGAATAGCTGGATTTAATGAAATTGTTTGTTCAACTTTTTGAAGCATCTCCAAATTGCTTTTCATACTAGTTGTACTAGTTTTCATTTGCTCTAAGGGGAGGGAAAGGTTCATTTTTTCTCTACACTTGCTATTACTTGATTTCTTGGTGATGGCCATTCTGTGTGGGATATGCTAAAATATCAGAAGTCTTAATTCACATTTCTCTAATGGTCAGTGATGAAAATTTCTTCATGTATTTACTGGCCACTTGTACTTCTGTGAAGTGACTATTCATTTCACTGGCCCATTACTTGTGTCTATTATTTGAAGTGTTGAATTTTCACGAGTTCTTTACATTCTCTTTATGTTAATTCTTTCTCTAGGGAATAACTGAAAAGATTTTTATCCCTTTCCATAGGTTATCTCTTCATTCTGTTTGTGATTTTGCTTTAAAAACCCTTTAATTTTGTGTGTTCCCATTTGCTGATTCTTCGTACTTCTTCCAGGGTCTTTTCAGAAAGTCCTGTCCTACATCTATAACTTTATGAGTTTTACCTATTGTATCTTCCAGCAGATTAAGTGTTTCTGTTTCGGTTTTTGGATCTATTTTTATTCTAGTTAGTGTACTGAAAGATAGGGTTCTAGATTCAATCTTCTGCATCTTGATCGCCAGTTAACCCACTGTCATTTATTAAAAGACCATCTTTCCTCCACTGTGTTTTTGACCCTTTTACCAAAGATCAAATAGTTGAACGCATTTTTTTTCCTTTTTCTGTATATCCATTCTGACTCTCACGTGTTTTTCTGCCATTACCATGCTGTTTTCATCACTGTAGCTTTGTGATATAACTTCAAGTCCAGGAATGTGATGTCTCCCTGTTTCCTTCTTATCATGGATTGTTGTGGCTATTCTGAGTCTCAATATGAATTTTAGGATGGTTTCTTCCAGTTCTGTGAATGCTGTTGGAATTTGGATTCACTTTGCATTAAATCTGTATTCTAATTTTGGAATTATGCCATTTGATTATATTTGTTCTGCCTATCCAGGAACATGAAACATTATTCCACTTTCTGGTGTCCTCTTTAATTTCCTTTTTCAGAACACTGCTGTTCTGATTATAGAAGTCTTTCACTTCCTTAATTAGGCTCATTCCTAAGTATTTAAATTTTCTTGGTGCTATTCTGACTGGTAATTTTTTTCCTAATTTCTTTCTCAGTGGATGCATTATTGATATATGGGAACACTTCTGAGGGTTTTTTTTGTTGTGTTGATTTTGCATTCTGCTATCACCAAATTTGGTTATTAATTCCAAGAGTCTTAGAATTCTAAGATTAGACAGGGGATCTTCTATATAAAGGATTGTCATTTGCAAACCAGTGAAAATTTGATTTCTTTCTTTCCTACACATACCCATTTTCTTTTTCCATAATTGTTCTTGCTAATGTTTCAAGTTCTATGCTAAAAAGGAATGGTCATAGGGGACATCCTTTTATATTCCTGACTTTAAAAGAAACAGCTTCAGTTTTTCCACATTTGATATGACATGGGCAGTAGGTTTGTCATAATGGTTTTTATGAAATTGAGTTAAGATCCTTCTATTCCTATTTTATTCAACCTTTTTATCATTAGAGGATGTTGGACTTTGTCACAGGCTTTTTCTGTATCTATTAAGATGATCATGTGATTTTTGTCCTTCCTTCTGTTATGTGATGCATTACATTTATTGATTTCTGTATGTTAAACCATCTTCACATCCATGGGATAAAGGCTACTTGGTAATGATGTAGGATACTTTGTTAAATTTTGCACTCAGTTTGCCAGTACCTTGTAGAAGATTTTGCACCTATGTTATATTTTAAAGAGATTGGCCTATAGTTCTTTTTTAGTTGGATCCTTGCCTATCTTGGGAATCATGCTAGTTTCCAGGAATGACTTTTGGAATACTCCTTCCTTTTCTTTCTTTTTTTTTCTTTTTCAGAACTGGAGATTGAACTCAGGCCCCTGCACTTGCCAGGCAAGCACTTATTCCCCTGAACCATCTCCCTGGCCCCAGTCCTTCCTTTTCAATTTCACTAAAGAGCTTAAAGAGTATAGGTGTTAGATTCTCCCAGAAATTTTTGGAGAACCACCAGTGCATCAATCTTAACTTGGGCTTTTCTTAGTTGGTAAGATTTTTATTACTGCTTCATTTCTTTGCCTTTCATTGGATCACTCGCAATTTTTAAACCTTCTTGGTTCAATTTTGATAGTTCATATGTACCAGTTCTATCTACTTCTGAATTCCCCAATTTACCGAATACAGGTTTGCAAAATACTTGTTAATATTTTATTTCATGTGTCCACTGTGATTTTAGTTTTTTCATTTAAATTGCATTGGCTTGATTCTTTTCTCTTGTTTTGGGTAGAATGACTAAGCCTTTATTTATTTTGGTTTATTCTTTCAAGGAGTAAGTCCATTGTTCAATAGGGAAATAGTGCCTGGTAAACATTTGCCAGCTGCACAATATCGTTGAGAGTAACAAATGAGGGCCATATACAGGTAACTCGGTGTAAACTCAGTTTTAAAAATGTAATTAATAACAGCCAACTACTCCATTTAACATTTGTAACATTTTAAAAATTCAGTGACATAAAATTGTAATCAAATCCGATAGACATTTCAATTCTATATTGCTTTTCCATTTTAAAAATCTTTAATAGAAATTCTGTATATAATATGACAAATTGCATGCAAAGATATGTATGTGATATATATATATATATATAATACGTATATGTATACATACATACATACAAAGATGTATGCATACACATCTTTAGCTTTGAATGCATTTAAACATCTTAAGTTTCCACACAATATGTGATCACCTCAAAATTTCTACTGTAAGTTTGATCTTAGCTATTGAGAAACACACTGGCTATTCAAAGTTTTGAGAGCAAAAAATGGCTATATAGCTTGGGATATATTAGAAATACAAATTAGTCAAATAAACAGGATTGAAATGACCTGCTGCTCATCAAAGAAATACATTTTTGTCTGAATATTTCCTGCTAATAGAAAAAAAAATCCTTATAATGACCATACACTTTTTAGAAAGAGTTTTTTTTTTTTTTTTCTGAACCCCCTCCTCAGGATGCCTTCAGGGCAGGTCTGGTTTGGCTTGAGGATGAGGGGGTTGAACTACAGCAGGCTGAGCCTGACTGCTTTGTTTCAGCAGGTACTTAAACACCTGAGCTAATGGGCAGGCCCCTACCTTACACTTTTTAAAGCTTAATTGCTAAAGAAAAATCTCACTAGTTTTCAAAAATACTTACCATTACACAAATACAATTTTTTTTCACAGTTGAATTCTTCAGTGAGAATGTATTTTTAAAAACTTCCTTTGGACTATTCCATTTAGCAATTTAAATTTCTATTCTGCAACTCTGATAATGCAGATTTGTTAGGTTTACAACAATTGCAACCTTCAGAATTTGCTACTGTGCTACTTATGTATAAAAAACTACATGTGAGGAACTGAACCAAATTTCAAAAGCAACATAGTAATGAAAAATCCAGTCATATGTAATACCAAGAGATGAAGTATAACAGGGATTCTCTTTCCACCACATTAGTGAAATATAATCTTTTTCATGCTTTTAATGTAGTAGTGTAACTTTCATTTTTTTAACTTGTCAAGAGGATGAAATAAAAATTTTAGGTGGCCAACCTTTATTTTTTAATTAGAAAACTTAAACAGACTGAAGTACTTTTATTAATATACACATCAAGTACTGAAACGATGACTTCAGGTAATTTTCCTTCAAGATACGTACAGACTTCAGACGTTTACTTAAAAGATTCAACAGCAGTTGAAGATTCTGGGTTTCTTCATCTAACTGAAGATTCACAAATTCTCCATAATCAAACTGTTGTCTTTGATTTAGATGACCAAATAAATTTCTAGTAATCTGGCTAGGGTATCCCCAAAGAAGAGACACAAAAATAGGACGTGTCACAGGAACTATGTGAAATAGGTGGTTACTATTACAGTGATCCAGTCTGGTAAAATTAAACTCCTGAAAAGAGACACTTAAGGGTAGGTCATCCAGAACTTATATTCTTTTGGTAAGCGTCTGTATTATCAGATGTGGATAGCCCATGCCTATTATTGTTCTCAACAGAACCTTGAGAAATCTGAAAGTTGGCAATGATAGAAAAACACCATACTCATCCTGATATTTCTTACAAGATCTGTAGTAATGTCTTATGAGACAGGACTTATGTTTTGCATAACATCTGCAGCTACCAGAAAGCTTCTGCATGATGTTTCCGAGATCTAAGGCCTGTTCTGGACATCCTGTCTCTTCTAGTCACATTTCTACAACACAAGGAACAATGTATCCACTTTCTTTCATTTTGGTCAGTAAACATTTTCTACAGAACACATGCTGACAGGCTGCAGTCTGCACAGGCATCTTGAGCACCTCCTGACATACAGGACAGCAGAAATCATCTTCAGCATAGGACGTGGCTGCAGATAGCTCTTCCGCCATGGCAAGGGGTGGGAACAAGGTGATGGTAGCAGTCGGCTAAGGTAGTGGCCTGGCCCCTACTCCCTGCACGAACCTGAAGGAAGAAGGGAATCTACTCAGGAAGCAGTCTGTGCCAGGAAGTATAATTATGTTTATATTTATCTGACCTCTTATGTTCATTAGTACTTATTTTATGAAATTGGATATGCTGTTGTTCAGGGCATATATGTTAAGAATTATCTCTTCCTGATAGATTGTTCTGGCTTGAAGTCCACCTTGTCTGAACAGAGGATAACTATACATGGTTTTGTATAACAAGTTCCTGTTGCATGGAAGTTTCCATTCTTTTATTTGTCTGTTTCTACTTAGATTAGATGTGTTTCCTCATATTCAGTATATTACTGAATTTTGCTTCTTGGTCCATTCTGTCAGTATCTGTCTTTTGGTGGTAGAACTGAGACCATTCATAATGAGAGCTGTGACCAAGTGGGTTTTGACTTATTCTTATTGCCTTATTTTCTTATTATCCATTCTTTCCTTCTATTTAGGAGCTCACCCTGCCTGTCATATTGATTCTATTATACCTTTGTTATGTTAACTTCATTATCTATTCCCAGGATATTCTTTTTGTCCCCCCAGGATATTCTTAGTGTCCTCTGCACTTGTTATGGGTGGGCTTGGGTTCTGAAGTTGCATTTTGCTCCTTCTCATTTTCATTTTGTGTGACACTGTCTTCTGACCTTTGTTGTAGATCTTTGTTGCAGTTATAGCCTTAGCAGCTACTTTAGTTCAGGTGTAGATCTACAAAGTTTGGATTTATCCAGCTGTGCCTGGCTTAGGTCTGGCTGCTCTGCTCAGTTCCTTCCTGTTGCTGCCCTTGGGGGTGAACCTGTTTTGCCCCTCTGGCAAGATGTTCTGCTCCTGGACTAGCTGGGTGGTTCTGTCCCCTACAGTCTCTGCAGGGATTACAGCTGAAGGGTTTCATCCCAGGCCTGTATGCCAGGCCTGAGCTGAGTCTGGAGGGGACAAGGTGGAGTAGGGGGGAGAGGCAGCTCTCCCTACACTCACCAGGCCTGGACTAGGACTGGATCTGGGGGTTCCCAGAACACAACAAAAATTTCTACTCTGTGGGCGGGGTATGGGGGGGTACTATGGAGTGATGGGGGGCATCCCAAGAGGGTGAAAGAAGGTGTCACCCACGCTGCGCCTGGGCTGGGTCATGCCAGCACAGGGTAGCCAGAAGCTCTCCCACACACTCACTGGGCCTGGGCTAGGACTGGGTCTGGGGGTTCCTGGAATGCGGCAGAAATTCCTACTCAGCGGGCAGTGTAGAGGAGGTGCTGCAGAGTGGTGGGAGGCATCCCAAGGGGGTGGAAGAGGGTCTCACCCACGCTGCGCCTGGGCTGGAACCAGTAGGTCCCACCAGTGCAGGGTAGCCGGAAGCTCTCCACCCCCAGGATATTCTTGACATGTTTTTGAAGTGCTGTTTTGGTGGTCATGAATCTCTTTAAGTGTTCTTTATCATGAAAATATCTTATTTCACCATCAATGTTTATGATAGTTTTGGAGGATGTATCAGCCTAGGTTGGAAATTTTCTTGTAGGGCTTACAACACTTCACTCTGTGCTTTCCTGGCTTGAAGGCTTGTTTTAAGTAGTCTGCTGTAGGTCTAATAGGTCTACATTTATCAGTGATTCATTGCTTTTCTGTGATTCTAAGATTCTGTTCTTGTGTTTGACTTCCAGGATTTTGACTATGTCATGGAAAGGTTCTTTGATCATGGCCATTTGGGTTCTACATGCCTGTCATCTGCATGTTAAGTTCTTTTTCTGTATTTATAATGCTTTGATAATATTTAGTAATCAAGCTTTTTTATGGCATTTGTGCTGTCTCCCAAATTTTCACTAATTTTAACCTTAATCTTCTTGGCAGCATCTAGCACAGATCCATTTTTCAGGTTCTTTTGTTTTAAAGATATCTCTCATGCTGGGGAGATGGCTCAGTGGAATGAGTGCTTCCCTAGTAAGTGCAAGGGCCTGAGTTCAATCCCCGGTTCTATAAGAAAAAAAAAAAAGAAGAAGGAAAATAAAATAAAGATATCTCTCATTAGTTAGTCACTCTGTCCTCACATTGGTCACTTCTGCTGCCCACAGTTTCAATAGAATTTTTCATCTCCTGAATTTCTGGTTTAAGCTTTTTATAGACTCTAATTCTTTTCTATGTTGTTCACTCAAGTTTTGCAACATTTTACTTAGCTCTGCTAGCTTTTTCCTAGTGTCCTCTGTAGGCCTGTTGATAATTTTATTTGCCTCAGTATCTGTTTACTTATAACTTCTGTGAGTTTGTCAAATGCCTTATTGATCTGCCTTGTTTCTTCCCATGGTATCATTGTGAATACTTTGCAGATGTGGCTTTTGGTTTCCTGCCATGTGACACCACATGTCACATGGGAAAACCACATGTTCAATACACAAGTATCACTTACACTGATGGCATATGTGTTTTGTTTTCCTGTCTTTTTTGGTAGGACAGACTTGAAATCTTGCCAGTCTTCCTGTTTTCATAGGAGGTTCTTGTGATATTTTGCCTGTCTGTTCATCAGTCTGCTCCAGATTTCTTTTGAAGACTTCCTTGGGCAGGTACATATTGTTCTTCCTCTGTTGTAATTGATCATTTGTCAAGTCCTGTCACAGTCCACAAAGAAAATTTCTCCTTAATATTTTGTTCCTGTTATTTTCTTTGTTAATCATGCAACAATTTATGGTTGACATATTTAGAATTGAGTAAAATATAACCATTGGCAAACACTTTGTGAAATACTATAGTTTGCAGAAACACTATAGTTTCTTCATAACTTGTCAACAATATCTACTCTTCTTTTCATTTTGTTGTAAAATGTTAATATTTCTGGCTTCAATATTGAGGATTCACTATCAATCTTTTTTCCTTTTTCTTTTTTCTTTCTTTTTTTTTTTTTGACACAGTGTCTTATTGTGTAGTGAAAGCTAGTCTTGATCTGTGTAGCACAGGTTGACCTTGAATTGACAGGCTCCTCTTACCTACCTCAGCTTTGAAGTATAGGAATACAGGCCCATACCACAATACTTGGTTTTACTATAAATCTTATCATTATTATGTAATCTTGACATTAACAATACTACTGTGTTTTGAAGTCATTGTTAGATATTTCTGAAATCCAAAGATTGCACTGTACATTTAGAATGTACAAAGATTGCACTGTACATTTAGAAAACTATTTTGGACTTACAACATTTTTTTCAGGAATCCCTGCTTCGTTCTTACAAATAGCTCCTGTGTTGGTTAATTGGAGTTCTTTCAGCAAATGTAATATCAATGGGTAACATCAATTGCAACCTAACATTTAGGTTAATTTCTGAAATAGGTTCATGATGTCATATGGTTTTTACTGTACAAATATAAAGAACTAGTGGCTGAGCTCTGGGATAAATTTCTAAATTTGAGGTGTAAAATGTCTTTTCATGTACCACGGCATATATTTTTATACCATATTTGAAAGATTTATTTGACATATATTGTAGAAAGTTTAACAACCATGAAATAATGTAAGTTGTTTGTCACTTTCTAGGTATTTGGATGGTGTACAAATTGTTTCGTAGTTTGAAACAAAGCTTTCAAAAAATGAGCAAGTAACAGCCAAATTGTTGGATGTTTTTCTTTCTTGGCAGATCTTTTTGTCATCAAAACTTAAGCTATTTTGAAAGAAACCAATTTGAGCATCACTAGTGTTCTAAACTCCCAGGGCCATATTGGTCACTTCTCTATAAATCCTTTAGATTCTGATTAGAATGATAAAGGCCTGTAATAAAGCCTTTCATTTCAGCTAGTTAAGTGTCACAATATGTTTTTATTACTACTGATGCATACAGAATGTTTGTATTTCATTATTAGTGTAGTTCAAAATATTTATTTATTTTTTATTAATTTTATTGAGAAAGAAGTAGCAATGAGACAGTTTCAAAACAGGTTAGTAGCTACAAACTGCAGCACAGGGTTTCAGGGTAAATACTGAGATTTGACTGACCTTGTCAGATACAAAAGTTACATTTTTAGGAGTGTTGCGGGACTGTCCTGCTACAATGCTGCATATGGTTAGATTTCTGGACTTATGTGTAAACATATACAAATCTTTATTCCTATTGTTTAAATGTATTTTAATTTTTTTCATCATCTTCTTTGGAGACTTAAAGTTTAACATATCAACACTTGATGAAAAATACTTGTTTTGTTATGCCTAAGATGTTTGATATTCAGACAGATAGTGAGGTTAAGCTCAGCAGCCTAGGTGGTATGGTAATAATAATAAGCTTCTCTTCTGGAGGGTTAACAACCTAAGTTTGCAGACCAAAATTAGAGAAAAAGGAGGGCTGCAAGGACAGCCAACATTTTGGCCCTAGTCTTCCAAGGTCAATTAAGACTCAGGACATAAGAGAACCTGTACTGTAACATCATGTAACTCAGTTGTGTCCCAAATTTTCTGATCAAGGAGATTGTGGGGCCAAAGGGGAAAGTGATCAGTGATGTAGAGTGTGCCTAAGGAGAGTCACATGGAGAAAAAACATTCTCTCAGGCTTTCACAGAGAGCAAATTGGTCAAGCAATGGCCGTGACTCATCCACATGGCTGACACTGACAAAAGGTCTACAAGCTGAGGTACAGGGAGGGTCTCAGGATAAATCCTGAGGGGATTTGACTGACCTTATCAGATATGAAAGCTACAATTCTTGCTACATAGGTGTTGGTTTATCTTGGTCTTAACCATCCAGCAGAAAAGTATAAAAATGAAGTATAAGAAGTAAAGCCATGGTGTTATGTTGAGCTGTAGGGGACTCAGGTCAACTACTTCTGACATTGCCAGTCAAGCGGAAGACCCAATACTATTATGGACTACTGGGCTATTTTGCAATATCTTGCTGAGTTCTCACAACTATAATATTTAAATGAGAGAACTAAACAACAAAAAAAGGATACAGATGAATGACCATTTTGTATCTGTGTATTCAAAATGGTTAGGATAGATAGATAGCTACATTCTCTTAGTTGAATGCATAAAGGGATTTGTTCTAATGGTGTTTGTAAATAGGATGTCATGTCTGCATCTTGTACAACAAATAACCACTAGGAAGACAGTATGCAATGTGTTAATTATTGAAGCTGTCCTACCAATTTGATTTAAAACTGTCCCATTGCTATTTGCTTCTCAATAAAATTATGGAAAATAAATAAATAAAATAAAAATAAAACAAAACAAAATAATCTAATATAATCCAATAGTCTATAATAGTAATAGATTATCCATGGAACTGGTAATGTTACAAGTTGTTGACTTGAGCCTTTTACAGTTCAGCATATTAATATGACTTTACTTTTTATACCTCATGTTTATACTTTTCTGCTGGATGGTTAAGACCAAGATAAAACAAGACCTATACAAAAAAATATAACTTTTGTATCTGACAAGTTCAGTCAAATCCCCTCATGGTTTACCTTGAAACTATGTACAGCAGTTTGTAGATCTTTTGTCAGTGTGAGCTAACTGGATGAGTCATGGCCACTGCTTGACCAATTTGATCTCTGTGAAAGACTGAGAGAATGTTTTCTCTCTATGTGACTCTCCTTAGGGCCACTCTACATTGTTTATCACTTTCCTCTGTGGCCCCATAGTCCCCTTGAACAGAAAATTTGGGACACCACTGAGTTACATGATGTTAGAGCAAAGGTTCTCTTATGTCCTGAGTCCTTACTGACCTTGAAGGGCTTGTGCCAAAATATTGACTCTCCTTGTAGCCCTTCTTTTTCTTTAATTTTTGATCTGCAAACTTAAGTTTTTAAACCTCCAGAAGAGAAGCTTAATGATATTATTACCCTATAACATAAGCATTTAAGCTTAACATCACTGTCTGTCTGCATATGAAATACCTTAGACATAACATTGAACAGGTATTTTCTGATGATCATTGATAAGCTAAACTTTAAATCCTTATAGAATGTGAAAAAACCCCAAAATAATAAAATGATAAAATAAAAATAAACAATTATACATTTCTACACAGAAATTTAGAAATCTAACCATATACAACACTGTAGAAGGACAATCCTATGACATTTTTTTCTTGTCTATTGTTTTCTTTTATTATCTTTTTTTAAAAAAAAAAACATTTACTTGAGAGAGTATAGCAATAATTGATATGACATTAGAAGCAGTACAAATTTAGAAGACCAGAATATCAGGCATTCCAAGCATGGCCCTAGAATTACACATTGCTATCCTCAGAGCAGTTACTTAGCTCACAGGCATGAGCATATATAGTTAATCAGGGTAAGAATCCTATCAATTCACTGCTGGTTTCAAAAACCTGATGGAGATTCTCAGAACCATTGCCTCAAACATCTCGTACATATAAATGTATGGTTTTGCTCTTGCCATGTTTCCTAGCTTTTCACCTTCCCCTGCTTTTTTGTTTAATCCTTAAGTTCTCTCTTTCCATTTAACTGTGTTATACCTTTCAATTTTTAAGTCTTGAGTTCTTACACTAAGGAGACTATACAATATTTACGCATGCGTGTCTGTTTTACGTCACTTATGAGTATATGTTCAAGTGGCATCCACTTCAATATAAAGGCTTCAAGTTTATCATTCTTTATAGGTGAGTAATTCTCCATTGTATAAAAACACATCTTTTTCATCAATTCCTCAGGTACGGGCATTTTGGTTGCTTCCAAGATTTGGCTATTACAAATTGTGTTGCTATTAACATAGGTGCCTATACATCAGTATGATACGATGTTTTCAGTTCTTTTGGGAAAATTCCCAGTAGGGGGATAGCTGGATTGAATGGGATTTCCAGTCCTAGTTTTTAAAGGAGTCTCTACACTGATTTCCATAATCGTGCCACCAGTCTATATGCCCACCAGCAGTGGAGAAGGGTTCTTTTTTCCCCACAGCCT
>NW_004524837.1:1796266-1806796 GCF_000260255.1 Octodon degus | reverse complement strand
CACACTCACCGGACCTGGGCTAGGACTGTGTAGTAGCTTCTTGATGGAGTTCTTTTGTGTTTTCCAAGTAGAATGTCATGTCATCTTCAAATAATGAGAGTTTAACAACTTCTTTACCTATTCTTATTCCTTTTATTTCTCTCTTGTCTAATGGCTCTAGCTAATGATTCCAGATCTATATTAAATAGGAGTAGTGACAGAGGACATCTTGTCTTGTACCAGATGAGAAAAATATTTGTTTTTCCTCATTTAGAATTATGTTAGCTGTTGGGTTGTCATAGATGGCTTGTATCAGATTGAGATAGAGGCCCTCTCTTCCAATTTTCTGTAGGACTTTGAACATGAGTGAGTGTTGGACTTTGTCAAAAGTCTTTTCTGCATCAATTGAGATGATCATGTGGTTTTTGGATTTGGCCCCATTGATATAGTGTATTACATTTATAGATTTTTAAATATTGAACCATCCTTACATTCCTGGGATGAATCCTACCTGGTCATGGGGTATAATCTTCTTAATGATTTGCTGTATTCTATTTTCTCAGATTTTATTCAAGATTTTTGCATCATTGTCCATGAAGGTGATTGGCCTAGAGTTCTCTTTTTTAGTTGCATCTTTCCCTGGTTTTGGTATCAATATAATACTTGCCTCTAGGAATGATTTTGGGAGCATTTTTTCCTTTTGAATTTCATTGAAGAGTTTGAGGAGTATTGGGATTATATCTTCTGTAAAATTCTTATAGAATTCAGCTGTGAATCCATCAGGACCTCTACTTTTCTTTGTTGGTAGTTTTTTTTTTTAAATTACATTTGTATTTCACTGGGTGCTATTGCGTTATTGAGAGTTCTTATATCTTCTTGATTCAGTTTTGGTAATTTGTACCTTTCTAGGAATTTGTCCATTTCTTCCTTGTCTGCAATTCTGTGAGAGTAAAGATTCTCAAAGTAGCTACTGATGATCTTCTGAACTTACATTGGGTCCATGGTAATTACACTCTTTTCATTCCTTATTGCTTGTATTTAAGTTTTTTCTTTCCTCTTTTTGATGAGGTTAGCTAGGGGCTTATCAATTTTATTTCATCTTTCAAAGAACCAGCTTTTTGATTTGTTAATTCTTTGTATTGCTTTCTTCATCTCAATTGAATTAATTTCTGCTCTAATCTTTATAATTTCCTCCTGTCTTTGGGCTTTGGGTCTGGTATGCTTTTCCTTTTCTACAGGTTTAAGGTGCAGCATTAAGGTATGTATTTGCTCCCACTCTGTTTCCCTAAATTCAAAACATTTTGCAACATATCATGTATTACAAACAATTTTCAACATTTAATTTCAGTGCTTGTATTCCATCCAGTAAGTTTCACCCCTGTAATGAACATTTCTGACCTAGCTTTAATGTTGGATCATTCAGGTATACATGACCATTTTGATGAGTCATACATATATATTTTACATTACGGTTTTCTTCCTCATCCTAATCAAGGGCTTCATTCTGTACTTCTCTATTTGCCATATCCTGCTCTATCTCAGTAACAATTTCTTTGGTTTACATGATCCAAGTCATCATTGGTAGCTGTATCACCTGATAACTCACTGTTGACCTCTTTGTAGAGTTGTAAAATCAGATTTTCACACAAGGTTGTATTGAGTTGTGCTAATTCTACAAAAAAAATCAAAAGAACATTTAATAGAACAAATTATAAACAAAAATGAAGCACATTACATAATGTGGGTAAAACTCACCTGTTGACACTTTGACACATGTGCATACCTCTTGCTGTTTATCATACTATTGACCACCACATCAGTTCCAGGATCCAAATACCTCAATTTTCTAGGGATTTATTTGGCATTAGAAATTGCAGTATATTTGGCCCAGTACCCAGGTCCCCAAAATGAGCCACAGTATTATTAATGATCCCAAGGCATCCTGAGAAAACCAATTAATAGCAATAGCTATGTCATGTTGGCTATAGTAAAAACGCAGCATCAATTACATTGTTGAATATAAAATGAGTATCAACAAGCCCTAAGAAGCAATGTACCATCCTTAACTATAGAAAAGATCTACCATTATAATGTACACACTAAGACAAACCAGATATTGACCTACAGTAAATATCTACTAAACAAAATGAATTAACTTCTACTAACAATAGAACCATATTCAATATCAATAGTGTACAATTTATTAGTAATTTAGAGATTCATACAGTTTAGGAATTATAGTAGTAAAGGTAAAGTGGTATGAGAAGGAGTGAAAAGTCAGGAGGTCCTATTGAGGAGTAAGAGAAAATTAACAGTATTAGAGAACAGTTTCAGGAAAGAACGAACAACATAGAGAAAATATGGGAACTAAAATGAGAAAAAGATTGGAAGGTGTAAAGAGACAAGTATAAAAGAATTTAGAAGCCTGATTTTTAAAATTCTTTATGGATTCTAGATAGAAAGCCTTTCTCAGAGGGACAGTTGACTTTAATGTTTTCCCAGTTCATGAGTTTTCTTTTTACTTTGTTGATTTCTTTTGACATACAGGAACTTTTTTTTAAAAAAAAGATGAGATCCCAGTAGTTGATTCTTTTAAGTATTTTTCATGCAGTTTGGTTTTTGTTCATGAACTGTCTCCCTAGCCTGATATCTTTAAGCGTTCTACCTACACTTTCTTCCAGGAGATTTAGCATTTGTTTTAATGTTTAGTTGATCCATTTTGACTTTAGTTTTTAGTTTTGACTTTAGTTTTGTGCATGGTGATAGAGATGAGCCTCTGGCATGTGTAGTTTTTTCCCAGCACCATTTATTAAAGAAGCTATGTTTATTCCCGTAAATGTGTTTGGCCCTTTTGTCAAAGACAAAGTCTCTGAGTGTGTTTGTCGTTGTATCTGCATGTTCTCATCTGTTCCACTGATCCTCAGATCTGTTTTTATGCCAGCACTATGCTGATTTTATCACAGTAGCTTTATAACATAATTTGAGGTCAGGGATTGTGATGCCTCCTTCCTTTCCTTTGTTATCCAAGATTGCTTTTA
Source organism: Octodon degus (assembly GCF_000260255.1). Lineage (NCBI taxonomy): Eukaryota > Metazoa > Chordata > Mammalia > Rodentia > Octodontidae > Octodon > Octodon degus. Next base: position 1,803,779 of record NW_004524837.1, on the reverse strand, counting down.
ATATTCTGGATCTCTTCTGGTTTCAATTGAATTATAGGAATGTTTTCTCTAGATCTGTGAGGTATACTGTTATTTTAATCAGGAGTGCATTAAATCTGTATAGCAGTTTTGGGAGTATGGTCATTTTCACCATGTTGGTTCTTTCTATACAGAAGCAAGGAATATCTTCCCATTTTCTGAATTCCTCTTTAATCTTTTTAGACTACTGTAATTTTCACTGTATAAATCTAATACTTCCTTTGTGAGATTATGTCTAAGTATTTCATTTTTTGGATGTTATTATGAAAGGCGTGGTTTCACTAATTTCACTCTCAGTGTGTTTATGTAAAAAAAATGCTAGTGGTTTTTGGGTGTTGAATTTGTATGCTGCTATGCAATTGAGTTTGGTTATTAAATCTACAAATCTCTTGGTTGACTTTTTGGGGTTTTGTATATATAGTATCATGTCATCAGAAAATAATGATAATTTGCTTCATTTCCAATCATTATTCTTTTTATTTCTCTTGTCTCATTGCTCTGGGTAATGTTTCAAGAGCTATATTGAGTAGGAGTGGTGACCAGGGGCATCCTTGTCTTTTTCTTGATTTTAAATCAGGCCCCTAAAATTCAAAAAGTGGGCCTCTATTATGAATTTATGCTTCTCAGATGAAGAAATACAAACGGCAAATAGGGGCTGGGGATGTAGCTTGGTGGCATAAGTGCCTGCTTGGCAAGCACAAGGCCCTGAGTTCAATCCCCAACACCACACACACAAAAAAGGGCAAATAAATGCATGAAAAAAAAAATACAACATCATTGGTCATTCGAGAAATGTAAATTAAAACAACGCTAAGATTCCATCCCACTCCAGAAAGAATGTCTATCATCAAGAAGTCACCAAATAACAAATGCTGGAGGCACTGTGGGGAAAAAAGGAACCCTTCTCCACTGTTGGTGGGAATGCAGACTAGTACAACCACTATGGAAATCAGTGTGGATATTCCTCAAAAAGCTAGGGTTGGAGGTACCATTCAAGCCAGCTAGTCCCCTCCTGGTTTGTTTTTTTTAGAAAAACTGAAAACATCATTCCACAGTGATTTATGTGTATCCATGTTAGTAGCAGCACAATTTGTCATAGCTAGATCTTGGAAGCAACTGAAATACCCATCAACTGAGGGATGAATAAAGAAAATGTGAAGGGCTGGGCAGAATGCTCAGTGAACTAAAACTCCTGCTTAGGCAGATGCAGAGACCAGGGTTTGATCCTCAGCATGCCATGCTGGCCCTGCACCTGGGGCATGCTGAGTGTGACTGAGACTGGGTGTGGTGGTGTGCACCTGTAATTCCAGCACTTGGGAGGCTGAGAACAGGAGAATCACTATGAGTCCAATCTGCGTAGGGTGACCCTGTAGACCCTGTACTAAATTCATAAAAAAGAGATCAAAAAGGAAGATGTGTGTTTTACACAACGGAGTATTAATCAAATATAAAGATAAATATGAGGCTTTTGTGTGTAAACGATTGCAACTAGAAATCATACTCTTCAGTGAAATAAATCATACCTGCATGTGCAAACATTGTATTGTCTCCTTAGTGTAAGAACCTAAAAAATTAAATAAAATCTGAAGGGTACAATAAGATACCATTAAAAATAGCATGAACCTGTTCAAAAGGAAAAAATTTACTGAGATGAGAACACCAGACAGAGGAGGGGAAAGAGATATATATCTATGCATGCAATCAGGATGGTTTGAATAATTGTACTGTGAATTTCTGCTGGTCTATGGAAAAGAGTAGTTAATGTTTAAATTTTTTGTTTTTCTTATCTTTTTTTCCTTTTTTTCCCTTTTTGTCTCATCCTAATTTTTTTATACCTTTTTTCTTTTTCCTATTTTTCATACATATATTTGGTAATCTGAACAACTAATTTTAAGACACTATGCAATTCAACAAACACTGTTGAATTCATATTATTTTGTTTAGTGAGATTCTGCATCATTTCCAATTTTTTCTTTTATATTACTATTCTGTATTCTCTTTAAAAGATAAAAAGAAAAGAACTAAGAGGAAAAATCTTCAGTATGCCCAAAAAAGCCTGATGAAGGACAGATAAAAATAATAAAACAGAAAATTTTTCCTGTGTTTTGGAATGAGTGGTTTCTTTCCAAGATCTGCAGTCTTGGGGTCTAGCCAGTCATGATTTTCTCAGTCTAGCATAGGGCTTATAGATTTTTCTGGTGTCCAGAGACCCTTCTGTCTTTCCAGCCCAAACTGTGGTTATCAGCCTAGCTAAGGTTCCTCCTTGATCCCATTGGTAGAAAGGAAATATGACCAGCCCTCTTGTCTGTGTTGAATGGAGCCCACAGGATGGGGGTTCAGTGGACTGTTGAGTTTAACATCAATAGTCATGAGGTTCTGGCTGCTTTCTTTTCTCCCTAGACCTTGCCCTCATCCAGGATCAGCTCGGTTGATTAGTCCTTGCCTCTGCTTCCCTGTGCCAAGGGGAAGCAAAATGTAGAGTTGGATGAGTATGACAGAATGATAGAATGTCTTTCCCTTGTGTGCAGTTAGGGGGCATTGGCATCCAGACCAGCACTGTTTAATCACACTGGGGGAGGTTTGCCATGATGGTCTTTGTTTTAGTGTGTGATCAACCCAATTTGGTTCCAAACCTTAGGACTATTCCTTATGTTGTATCTCCAATAACAGATGAAATTTTAGCTTTCATAGTGCTAATTAATAGGAATCTGCTGTATTGAAATGTCACTCAATGGCCCTTCTTGGACCTGAGTGGGACTTATCCCATAGCACAGTGGTTTCCAACTTTATTTTCATTTTGCTCTCAAAAATATAACTACTCTAAGTCAGGCACTAGATAATGATGCACATACAAAGGTCAAGAAGGTATATTCCTTTATCCTCTACTGTGCAGACATTTATCATACAAGAGGGAAAAAGGCAACAGAATTCAATCTTTTAAATGATGGTAAAAGCTTAAAGAAATAAGTACGGTGGTAAAATAAAGAAAGTATACTGATTGAGGACAGGACATAATTTTCAACATATTTTCTACCACCTGATTTATTATTTGTCAAGTTTAAAAAAAAATCCTTATGAGGACTGAAAAAGATTACATTTCATTAGTACATTTGGACAGCTTTGATACGGCACATTACTCAAATTTCTTATCCAAGTGCATAGGACACGCCTATTTAGGTACAATGCTTCTTTCAACATAGATATGTAATTTTGTGTGTGTTCTATATATGAGAATCTTACTAATTTATTGAGTTTGATTACACATATTTTTTCTACAGAAAATCTCAAAAGACATGTCATAGATGTCTTTGACCTGATCATGGAACTAAGAGGTATTAATTTTTATAATAACAGAAGAAAAAAATCACATTGATTTCTAGTACGACATTTTTTTTGTTTAAAACAACTATTCTAAATGTGCAATGCCCTGAAAGTCACTTTATTAGCCATGTTTTTACCTTACACAAGTATGGCTGAGTATGGACTTCTACAATACGGCTACTACTAAATGATAATTTTCACTCTCAGCATGCATATTACTTCTAAAACCGCAGAAGTCAAACCACAGTGGAAAATTCAGCTAATCTGAAGAGAAACAGCAAGATAATATTCTGCAAGGTTTCCTATTTTGGCATGCACTAATGTGGCCTATATTTCTAATGTTTCCTCAACCCACACAATTAAGGAGAAATTATGCAAAGCTCTGTCTCTCTGTGTATATGATAGCTAAAATGGGTAATGTGCTTTATTCAATATTTCTTGCAATATTGTACTTTGCATAAAAGAATTGGAATCCCTAGCAGTTAGACCTCAGAATAAAAGTTTGACTCTGGCTCTACATTCAGATAGGTTTTAAATATTGGTAAAACATATTAAACATCTCACAGGAGTTTGCCCCTTTTTCAGTGTATAAATGAACTTGAGTACTCTGAAGAGTCTCATCCAATCATCTTCTGAAAATTACTTAGCCTGAGGAATAAACATTACACACACATGCATGCATTTACTCCAGGTACACCCCAGGATTCTCAGTACAGGGCTGGGGAGAGTCTGCTATGATTCATCTTTGAGGCAAGTAACTTCAATGAGATTATTTGTGTACATCACTATAAGTGAGAAAATTTCCTTTTTGGAGGCCTCTATTAATCACTGACAGGTGTGATAAGGACCAGGACGGGGCTTACTGCTAACATTTGGGTTTCTGAGTGGTGGCTTGCTTAATGGTTCAGCTGCAGCCCAGACCCCAGATCACTGCATAGAGTACAAACACTGGGTTGGGTAGCCCATTTTTGCTCTAGAATCTGGCCTGGCATGTGGGTTGACAGCCTGGTCTAGTGTGCCCACACTATCCTTTCCTTACTCAGTCCTTTTAATGTGAGGTGGCCATCCCACCATCCACTTTTTCCTCTGTGGATCTCTTCTCACTCCTTCCCTACAGCCTTACTGGCCCAATAATGAACAAGCTAAATATTTATGTCCTTATTCCTAATAAGTCAGTTAAATACAATTTCTCTCAAAGAATCTTTATTCTTTCTAAGTTTTCTAAAGTGTCAATTTATTCTCTGTACAAAAAAATTTTTTTAAAAGGCTCTGGACTGTTTCTTATGAGATACATTACCAAATATTTCCATAAATTCATTACAATGGTTTTTTTTGTTTGTTTTTTAAGAGCTGGAAGTAACTGCATATAAACCACCTCCACAATCTGAGTGGTATAATTTGAAAATGTAAACTGGTTAAATGACCTATTTTACTTGCTACTATTGGGCTTACTATGTGGAAATACCTAAATACAAATAGAATAAGATGAAGTCATTTTCATATTTTGGGGGGAGTCTTTCTAATGTATTAATTATCTTTGGTAATTAGTCAACCAGCTGTGAACGAGCTTCCCAAGACAGCAGGAGGCAAAGCAGTCTTCTGCTAGAGCCCAGAGGCCCTGTCCTAGGCATCAGAAACTGATGCTTTCTCAGGACACACTGAAAACCTTTTACACAGTCTCTTCACTCGGGTAGGTCTGTCTAGGTGGCCGGTGTTTCACACCCCAAATGAGGCTAGCAGCTTTCCCTGAAGGGCAGAAACGGGCAGAACTGAAAGTCCTTGGTGTGTGGGTCAAGGTCCAGAACATTCCCTAAGAGAGTTGCTTATGAAGAGTCCTTTGTAAATCTTAGGAAGAAAATGTGGCTAGCACACAGCCTGGGAGGCTGAGGCAGAAGTATCACAAATTCAAGTTGAGCCGGAATAACTTAGGCTCAATAAACCCTTTTCCCAGAAATTTACTTAAATCCAACTGACAATTCCTAAACTGCAGTATCAGCGCACACCATATTGAAGTACCTCAGGCAGAAGTGCCTGGCATAGGGAGGCCTGGCCTCTAGGAGACATGCTGCTAACAAGATGCAGAGCTCACTCCACTGGAGCGAGCTAAGGGCATTCTGTCCACTGGAAAAGAACAGACCCCTTTCTTTGCTTTTCTTCTTTCTCCCTACTCACTTCTTTGTCTTTCTTTAAAAAGAAAAAATATACAAAGCAATAATAATGAAAGCAACTTCTTGGGTTTATAGCATATACACATATGATAGGCATAGAAAAGCAAGGGAAGGAGGGCTATTGCCACAAGAAAAAGGCTTTTAATCTCTCTGTAAACAAATCAATACAAACTCAAGTTGATTCTGACAAATTGAGAAATACATTACAAGCCATACCAAAACCATTGAGAAAATAACTTTAAAACTATAAAGAAAAACATAATTTAAGAAATTAAAATTGTTAAATTAGGAAATATTCACCTAATGCAAATGAAAGTAGTAAAGTAGGAACAAAGATATGAGACATATAGAAAATAAAAACTAAAACTGTCGACATCAATTCAACTATATCAATAATGTAAATAGTAAACAGATTAAGCACTGCAGCTAAAATAATTTTTTACATGTCCAACTATATGCCATCTACAAGAGACTTAAATTCAAATACTTAAATACACTGAAAAAAATAAGGGTATCATATGAACAGGTGACAGAAGAACAAGGAGGGCCAAATTATTCTGGACAAAATACACTTCAAACAATTACTATAAGTGACAAAGACGGAAGGGCCTACCCAGCAGGAAGATACAATAGTTACAAGCATTTGCACATAACCCGAGTTCCAAAATAAGTGAAAAAATGACAGAATTGAAGGAAGAAATAAACTCAATTTTCAATTATTGAAGTAATAACTAGGAGTAAGATCAGCAAATAAACAGAAGATTTGCACAACACTACACACTAACTAGACCTATAAAAAATTAATGTATAACAGTCCATCCAACAATGGCAGAATATACATTTTTTGTTAAGTGCAGAGAAAATATGCTCCAAATGCAAATCAAAGCCACAAGGGAAGACCACGTTATTCACCAACAGAATTGTTATGTCTAGAAAAAGGGACAAAAAGGAGTGCTGGTGAGGAAGTGGAGAAACTGGAAGTTTCAGATGTAGTTGATAAGGATGGAAAATGGTGCTGAAACTTTGGGAAATAGTTTAGTAATCCTGAGAAAATCAAAGGATCAAATGACCTAAATATTTAATTTCTATTTAAACAATCAACAAAAAAAAAATGTGCTCACAAAAAGCTATATAGTGTGTGTGTGTGTGTGTGTGTGTGGAACTGGGGATTGAACTCAGGCCCTTGCGCTTGCCAGGGAAGCACTCATTCCAATGAGTCATTTCCCCAGCCCCTTGCAAGTTCTTAATAGTATTTTCATAAAACAGAAACAATCCAATGTCCATCAACTGATGAATGGACAAAGTGTAAAAAATTATGCAATGAATTATTATTCAGCAATAGAAAAAGGAAGTACTAACAGATGTTACAACATGGATGAGTCCTGACATTATGCTAAATGAAAGGAGCCAATTACAAAAGATAACACAGAAATAATCAAAATATAGTAGATGTTTAAATCTTAAAACTTTATTACAAGACACACTGCCATTAACCCTTTCGGGTTAAATTCTTCTCCCTGCCATTGTATTTCTTTTTTTAAAAAATAATTTTATTGAGAATCAAATAACAATGAAACAGTTTCAAAACCTATCAGTAGGACAGTTTAAATAATTAATGCATTGCACATTGTTGTCTTCTTAGTGGTTATTCATAGTACAAGATGCAGACATGATATCCTGTGCACAAATACTATAAGTTCAAATCTTTCTATTCATTGAATTAAGAGAAAGTAGCTGTTTATCTATCCTATTTTGAATATACAGATACAAAATGGTCCTTCATTTTTACCCCCTTTTTTGTTTAGTTTTGTCAGAGAAACGTATTCCATTATCATTTAAATATTGTAGGTGTGTGAATTCAGCAAAATATGCCAATACAGTCCAGTAGTCCATAATAATAGTGGGTTATCCATAGGACTGGCAATGTCAGAAGTTGTTGACTTGAGCCTTTTACAGCTCAGCATATTAATATGGCTTACTTTCTATACTTTTCTGCTGGATGTTTA
>NW_004524837.1:1792323-1795978 GCF_000260255.1 Octodon degus | reverse complement strand
AAAAAAAAAAAAACTGGGGTATTCCAAGGGCTACTGGAATGTCCTAGGTGCCCACTATCAACTTTTCATTAACCAGTGAATGATTTGCTATAATCTGAGTTAGGGGCCACTGATCAATGCAAACAGGGTTATCAGACATCCAAGTTATCTTGGATGCCATCCCTAGGGTTGGAAAAGAGATCAAGGCCCCTCCTGAAAATGGCCTATGCCAAAATGGTCCCTTTTAGGAATAACTAGAAGAGGTTCTTTTCTCCTTTGATTATTTTTATCAAGCACTTGATTGGGACAGAAACCTGGCTGTAGCATCTGATGAGTCACCAGGGAGTCAGGACTAGCTAAAAATGCTCTCATACCCGGAAATGTCATGACCCCATAGATTTACCAGTATATGAGGGAGGACATAAGGAGAAAAATATCTAGAATGGCCTTTTGCATCCCTCCAAATTAGCAACATAGCACTTCTGTAGGATAAGAAACCCTGTCCACCCCTGATAAATCTACAGTGGCCACATCCAGAGGCCATGCCTCAGGCCAGTGATGCTGAGCAATAACTGAAGCATCTAAACCCATGTCCAATAGCCCTTTAAATGTTTTTCCTTCAATAGTCTCTGGACAATTTTACTTAAACTGCTGAACCCAGTAAGTATTAGGAGACCCAAAATCCTTGAATTATTATTATTATTTTTTTAATTTGTAAATTTTCCAAGGGAAAAATGACCAATTGAGCAACAGGAGTACCTAGAGTGATTTTAGCAATGGCTGGGTAGATTGAATAATAACTGATTTCTCTGGTATAATCAGCATCAATTAAACCAGGCAAAACCTGGAGACCTGTTAAAATGAGACTGGTGAGGTCTAGCAAGATTCCCATTGTATCCTGAGGCATAGGTCCATAGACTCCAATGGGAATAAGTTGGGGCCCCATTTTAGGAGTTAATAGGAATCTGGAGAAGGAACTGAGGTCCAAACCTCTACTGTCAGTTATTGCTCGCCAAAGGTCAAAGATGCTTGTGGCAGGGGAGGGGAAAGTGCTCCCATTGTTTGATGGGGCCAAGGAGGGCCCCATTGGAAGTTTCCCTGAATGGGTCAGCCTTCCACATCAATTTTAGATTTATAGTCACCTGTCCAGTGGTACCCTCATGTACATGTAGTACATGGACTTGAAGGTCTTATTGAAGAGACAGGTAAAGGCCATGCTGTCTTTGGTGCAACAGTTTGGGCTAAATGTCCCTTGTCCCCACAATAGCAATAAATGACCTTACTTTTTCCCTTTTTTAGACTGTGAATGAATAACCTGAGTAGCAGCTGCCACCAAGGCAGCTCCCTGTACACGAGGGGCCGATATCCACACAGATCTGAATCATCTCGGGCAGTATAGCCTGCTGTTTATGGTCTCTTAAAGCTTCTCTACACCATTTAATTAATTTTCGAAAGCCAACTGTTGAAATATTAATTTGCTAGCTTCCCTGTCACTGATAATCTTCTCAGTAGCTCACAGCAAATCTGCAGCAAAATCTTGGAAAGATTCACAGAAGCCAAGTGAAGGAATGTTTCACTCTTATGAGGGAGTTCCCTCCAGGCCCTACACACAGCTATCTTCGTTTGCTCACATAGTTGCAATGTAAAGGTCAGTTGATGGTTTGTGCTAGCAAAATCACCCTCCCCTATTAGCACACGTTTGGTAATAGCTAAGTTGTGAACCACATTTTGACCTGCCTGTCTCCTGCAATATTCAAAGAAATTTCTGTTTCATGATAAATGGTCTTCTAGATTCAAACATGCTTTAACTGTTCCTTTCCAATCACTTAGAGCCATACTCTGTTCCTATAGCTTTTTTATTAAATGCAAGGGAAGAAGAGCAGCAGGTCCATAAGTGGCAACAAGTTGTGTTAATTCTTTTAAGGTTTTAAAAGGTATGGATTGTACAGCTTGTCCGGGATTAACAGGGACTTGAACTTCAGAAACAGGGCAAAGATGTTAAAAACCCTCCATGGACTCCCCCACCCATCTGGCTTCTTTTAATGCCAACTGCAAGGAAGATAAAGGAAACAGCTCTAATTCCCTTGAGGCAGAAGTCCCAATCTATGATTCAGTAAAATTTCTCTGAACTGCTGTGGCTGGCCAGGACTGTGGCTTGTGGCTCCTTAAAACCATTGAGTGTCTCAGTTTTGCCCAGATTTTAAACATAGACACTACCTTGAGTCTAACAAATTGGCAATGCGTACAACACGCATAGCCAACACCAAGGCCACAGTATACCATAATCATGACCCCCTTACATAGCACCAGGCACACAGGACTGTAGTTGGTGATACGCACCAACCTCTGCAGCTGGAGGGAGCAAACAGATGCACAGGACTTTGGGGACTCCTGGCTGGGTGTGCCTAAAACTGGAGCAACAAGACCTCCCTGAGCCCAGTCTGTGCTCCTCCCCCTGGGAGCGCTGTGCTGCTTGGAACTACCAGCTTGCAATTTAAAGGAACTTTTTCCTTTTTCACCTAATTGAGCAAAGACAGAGGGTTTAAACTAGTTGATGTTTCTCTGCTCTGCCCTCCTTGTCCTGTCTGGGACTTGATTGTAAAATAGTACTCTACACTAAGTCCTTTACGGTGGTCTTAGAAAGTAGCACAAATACAAAAACCAAAAAAAACCCAAACATTTTTATATACATCTGTCAACATCTATGGTTCTTGAAACTGTTTTTCCCATTGTTAACACAATTTAACTTTTCCCTTTTAGGCTTCTCTCAAGCCTCTCTTTCTCTCTCCATAATCTATCTCCCTGGCCCTAGTGAGCCCGCTTCTGGCCCTACTGGGTCCTCCTGACTCTAGCAAGCTGGTTCCTGGCCGGAGTGAGCCCATTTCTGAACCTAGTGCGTACTTCTGGCCCTTGTGAGCCCACTTCTGATCCTAGTGGGCTTCCTCTGGCCCTAGTGAGCTGGTTCCTGTAAAGGGTTAACAGGGTTTTGTACCTTAACTGTGGAAAATTATAAAAACCCCTTGTGCTTCCTGTTATCTACTCTAAGAAATATATTCTCCCTTTCAGCTCAAGGCTGTTCAACAATAAATGTTTCTTATCAAGGCAGCAAGCTAACACAAACTCTCTCCCCAACCATCTCCTGTAACGTAGTCAGCTTAAGATGTATCTTGTAAAAATATGCACTTATCACTAAGCTGTGAAAGACCTTTTAGTTATGAATAGTTTGCAGCTGTGTCAAATGAATGTAGTCTTGTTGTTCTGTGCTAGATAACAAATTCGCTTACCAAACTGGATGTGATTTCTGTTATAAATAACCCCTTGCTACCTACGTTCAGGGTCAATCAGCCTTCTCCTGCGAGAGAAGTGGCTGACGGACCTGAGCTCAGTAAATAAAAGGCTCTATTCAAATTTCTATCAGGCTGATCTGGTTCCTATGCAAAGTTGACCCATAATAGTTCCTGGCCCTAGTGAGCTGGCTCCTGGTCCTAGGAGCCCATTTCTGGCCCTAGTGGGCACTCCTGGCCCTAGTAAGCCTACTTCTGATCCTAGTGGGCTTGCTCTGGCCCTAGTGAGCTGGTTCCTGGCCCTAGGGAGCCTGTTTCTGACCTTAGTGGGTACTCCTGGCCATAGTGAGCTCACTTCTGATCCTAGTGGGCTTGCTCTGGCCCTAGTGAGC
>NW_004524837.1:1782843-1792223 GCF_000260255.1 Octodon degus | reverse complement strand
ATTAATATGGCTTACTTTCTATACTTTTCTGCTGGATGTTTAAGACCAAGATAAAGCAAGACCTATATAACAAGAAATGTAACTTTTGTATCTGACAAGGTCAGTCAAATCCCCTCAGGATTTATCCTGAAACCCTGTACCACACTTTGTAGATCCTTTGTCAGTGTTAGCCACGTGGATGAGTCATGGCCATTGCTTGACCAATTTGCTCTCTGTGAAAGCCTGAGAGAATGTTTTCTCTCCATGTGACTCTCCTTTGGCACACTCTACATCAACAATCACTTTCCTCTGTGGCACCATTGTATTTCTTGTGGGAGTAGTAAAACTGCTTGAAACTGGTTGTGATAGTGGCACAACATTGAAAACACTCATTTATATGCACATTATCTCTCCATAAAGCTGTTAAAAATTATTAGAAAGTAATATAAGCTGAATTGTACCCTAATCTGGTCTCTAAAGTACAGTCTGGCATTCTCCTGTCTCAGTTATTACAATTCCCTGTTTGCTTGGGCCTTTCTTTTAGAGGTGAGTTATGCTTATAAAAGTTGGCATGGGATTGTAAGATGCTGAGAAAATATTTTATATTTCAGCATGATTACAGTTTTATAATAATACAAGTACCTGGCATAGTAAAGGCTGGGCTTTGAGGTTACAGAGCAGACAATAAGGCTAGTGGACTAGCCTCTCTGGTGGTCTGTGCTTACATGTCAAAGGAGTCTGAGACCTGAAATGGTGCCTTGCATTTGCCAAATACCACAAACACCTTGTCTTATATTTTAGAAAACCTGTATGTCTGGAATTGTGAATACATTTAATACATAATGAAATTAACAATAATGAATTGTTATGAACATATGAAAACGTTTGTTTCTTAATTTAGTTTTGTAACCAAGAGTATCTTTAGTTAGAAAACTATTGTATTTTTTCTAGAAAACTTTATTTTGACCATGACCAAATTATTGGGAGTGTCTCCCACAGGATGAAGGAGATTATTGAGGGCTCCTTATTAATGAACAAAGGTTGGCCACTCTATTCACCAGCTGGAGTCCTGCCCAACAATCTCTCCCTACCCTAAGGGGTTTTTGTTTAACTATCTTAATTTTTTGATGACCTATGAAGAAATCATCTTTGATATCACTTAGACCAGGGGCTAGGGATACAGCCAGCGGCTTAAGGCACTGCCTGGCAAGTGCAAGGTCCTGAGTTCAATCCTTGGCACCACAACAAAAGAAAAGAAAATGATACCACTTAGACCAGCTGGTAACCCAGGTAGAAGCATGCTTTAAGGTCTAAAACCCAAATTGTATTATGAACAAATGATCCAAAAATACAAAAGAAAAAAGGAAAAGAGAAAAACATTGTTGAGCTCAAATAAAAAGGAACAGCTATTCACAGAATGCACAAATAAACAAGTACATAGCTTAACATGTTGACAAACATCTTATAAAATTAGAGCACACTAAAATATATTTTTGACCAAATTGAATTATAACTTTTATGATTTTAGAAATTTCTAATTACAGACTAGTCAGACTTTGTTGTTAATGAGCAAAGATCACTTGCCAGAATTTGGAAGGAATAAAATCTCTTATCTATAACTAATATATATTTTTATACTTTTATTTTAAGAATAGTGGTAACTTTCAGCTCAGTTATTTCCACATACTTTATCACCTGTTCAGACCTTTGATTTCCATTTGGGTTACCATCTCTTGGGCATTCCTGGTCAACTTCTTGAATAAGCCCCAAGTCAGATCTAGCATCATCCTTATCTGTTGGTTATAGAGCAGGCCTCAAGGTTTCACAGTCACAGGACTATGCACCAGCTTTTCTGAAAGGTAGAATCAACTTCTTCATCAGATATGGGTATACAGGCAGACAGTATGATCTAAAAAGACTCAAGTATATCTTCAACCCAAAATTAGCTTTTTTGATTGAATTATAATAGTATACACTGTAATGAGCAATGACATGCAGCCAATTCATCAGTGCATGCAGAAGCAAAAATAAATCCTGAGAAAGTGTCCAATGAAATGTGGACCCAGCATAGAGAACCAAATTCAGGAATGTGAGTGACATCCATGTGCCAAAGATAACTGGCCTGTAATGTTCAGGGGTTGACCCCATAGAAAGTGATGGAAGATGTATTATGCAAGAAAAACATTGTTTAACAATTTCTCAGGCCTGTTACCAGGTCAAATGGCACTATTTGGATAAGGCAGAAGCCTTTTGATGAAAGGTGGCATAGGAAGCAGAAGCCTGTTGAATGGTATCTGAGGGATTAACAGTGACAATGTATAGCAGAGTTTCCCTCAGTGTGAGGCCCTAGCAATTGGGAACAGGAATGTATATGACCAATAAAACAGGAAACATGATATGATCATATAAGAAATTGGAGAGTGTGGAGTAAATGAAAAAGATCTTCTTGACCAGTGTGTACAGTGGTAATTTCAATGTGATACATCACATTGCAGATATAAACATGGTCTGAGAAGAGGTTAACTGAAGTGGATGAATAATCTTGAAAGGCCATAAGACACTTGTAATTTAGTTTTCTGTGTATCCTATATTCTAGAAGAGGAGGCCATCATATAACCTCCCTTACTCTAAGATGGTCCATGTGTAAAAACAGACGCAAACTGAAGTAATTTGTCTGAAGGAAAATGACAATCAATACGTTAACCAATGAAGATTGCCAAGGGGACAAAAACTGTCATAATCACTGTTTTTCAACTGAGAAAAAAGGGAACAATGAGTTTTCACCTCGTAACAAAGAGCTGAACATGTTTGCCCACATGTAATCAGTTCTGCCACAGAATCGTGAAAACAAATAACAGTTTTACATGGACTATGTGGCACATGTAGTCATTGTAAATGACCTTGACACTGCCAAAGTACAGTGGACAAATAAACAAGTGCATAGCTTAACAGGGTGACAAACATTTTATAAAATCAGAGCACATTCAAATATATTTTTGACCAAATTGGATTATAATAACTTTTAAGATTTTATACAGGTTTATATAAAAGGACAAGTGGTCATATACTGAGTCGGAAGAATAATTAAAAACACTGGCAGAAATGGGTCAACTCTAGAGAGCTGAGAATTAGAAAGAGCCAGATTAACTTTATCTAAGACCATTTTAGCTTCCTAGAGAGTTAGGGGCTCAGACCTCTCAAAATATCAAAGAGGGGACCTCAGTCATGAGTTATTAGCTTAAGAGCTGGGAAAGTGAATTCATTTTACTAAGTAAAGTCTGAAAATAAGTTAGGGTTGATATGAGCAGTTTGAGGCACAATATACCTTTGTTGGATAAGCTGACTGAAATATGAAAAATCTATCATAGTTTGCACCCTTTTGGAGGTCACCACTAGGCCTGCCATTATTTAAATGAAATGCTAAAATTGAGTGGATGTTTAAATGCCAGTATTTTCCAATCATATTTTAAACCCTTATACTTGCCTATAAAATACCAAAGCTTTTCTATGCCAAATAAAATTCAAGAATGTCCACCACAACATTAAAACAAAGGCAAACACACACAAAGAAAATTTTAAGGCAAGGTTTAACAACCATAAGCCATACAACTGTAAAAGGAGAACAGGCAAGCAACCTTTATAGGACTCAAGAGAAAACCAAGGAAATATAAAACCTTTTAAATCAGAAGCATATTTTGTATATAACATAAAGAAGACTGTAATTAAAGCAAAAGTTTTTATTATCTGCATCATCTAAAATGAGGAAAATTTTTGACTATAACTCTAAAAGACCAAAGTTATCACTGAAATATACATTTCTTGAGATAAGGGACAAAGTTACCATTATAGGAATTATGTTCTTTTAAGTAATCTTTTAAAATGTCCCCACTAATGTAAATCTTAGGAAACATTTTTTTAACTAAATGCAAAATGTTGTTTATCTTGAGGATCTAGAGGAATAGTAAAAATAGCAGTCTTTCAAAGCCATCTCCTTGAAGGAAAAACATAAAGACTTCAGTTAATGACAACTGAAATGGAGAGAAAAAACAGTTCTTTTCTCTTTGAGGTGGAAGTTTCAGCCTGTGACTCAACAAAATTCTGAAAAGCCTGGGACTGCCACCTGTGGCTCACTTCAAATTATGGAGTATTGTAATATGTCATGACCCCATAGATTGAGTGGTATATGTGGGAAGATATAAGGTGAGAAATACCCAGAATGGCCTTTTGCATCCCTCCAGGTAAGCAATCCAGTATCACTCAAAGGATGAGAACCACCACCCACACCCCAAGGACCTGCAGCTGCTACCTGGAGGTCATCTGCATTTGCGTCTAAAAGCCCTTTCAAATTCATTCCTGCAATAGTGAATTCCATCTCAGAATGATTTTGTTTGGGCCTGGAGATGGCTCAGTGGAATAAGTGCTTGCCTGGTAAACACAAGAAACTCAGAATGATTTTGTTTAATCTGTTGACCCCAATAAGGTGTTAGAAAATCCAAAATCCTTAGATGTCCTTTCCTTAGAGACTGTTTAATTTTTGTCAAAGGAAGAATGACCAATTGAGCAATGTAAGAGTCTGGGGTGATTTGAGCAATGTTTTGAGTAGAATGGACTATAATCTTGTTTTTCTCTGTAAATCAATGACACCAGGCAAAACCTAGAGAACTTCTAAAATAAGACTGCTACAACCTACCATGAGTTCCACTATTCCCTGAGGCAAAGGTCTACAGACTCCAGCAAGACTATTTTGGGATTCCATGTTCAGAGTTTGTATGAATCTGGAGGAGGGACTCAGGTTCCAGCATCCACTGTGTGTTGTCACTCACTAGAGGTCAGAAATGTGCTTGGTGGTGGAGGATAGAGCTGGGGAGGAATTGAGGAGGACACTTCCATTGTTTGATGGAAGCAGGGTTCAAAGCAGGCCCCAATGGAACTTTCCCAGAATGTGTCAGCCTTAGGCATCATTTCTAGATTTAAACTCATTTTTCCAGTGATACCTTCATTGCTGATTTGTATAAAGACTGGAAGGTTTTGTTGAAGAGACAAAAAATGGCTGTGCTGCCTTTGCAGATGCAGCAGAGCAGTTCTGCGTAAAACGTGCCTCATCCCACAACAGAAACAAGCAGCCTGTTTTTCCCTTTTTCTCTAGGCTGTGAATGATGCACCTGAGTGATAGCTGCTACCAACGCAGGCTCCCATCCATATGAGGAGCTAATATCTGCACAAATCTGAAGATGTGTAATTTGTCCCAGATCAGTGGGAGCTTGACCTTTAGTAACAGGGTAGACAGACTGAAAACACTTCCCCACCCAGCTGGCTTCTTTATCCAACTAAGCAAAGCTAGAGGGTTCAAGCTCTATTGGATGAGTTGTTGCTCTGCCTTCTTCCCATTTGGACTTGATTATAAAATAGTACTTTAAACTGTTAGTACTCCTTTGTGGTTGTAAACCCCCCTAACCAAACTCCACAAAAGGAAGATACACACAGGAATCAAACATACAACAAACACTTCTACATGCATATATATCTGAGGTTCTTGAAACTATTTGTCCCATGCTTAATAATTGGGAAATCAACATAACTTTTTTCCTTTTGGCTTCTTAAGCCTTTTTTATTCTTTTTTGTCTGGCAATGGTGAACCTTTATGGCCCAAGTTTTTACATCTGATGAAATGCCAATACCAGTGTATACCTTTGCTGAATACTAATGCTACCAATGCATTTCTCCCTCAATATTGCAAACAAAATGAAAACTGTTCACTCACCCACTGCTTTTCCTTACCTGGATCCCTGCTTGTATGCCAAACTGCCACATACTGCAGTTCTGGATTTTCCTGGGGAAAAACAACGGAAAGGATTTATAGGAATCCATTGATCTCACTGGGATTGGTTCTACCCGAGAAAAAGTGGTAGGAATGAAAAAAGACAAGAAGACAAAAGGTGGGCGAGGTGGTCGTAACTCAACTGCACAACAAAGCCTATGTTTATTTATACTTTTACAAAGTTAGCAACAAAGTTGCCTAGCAACTAGTAGCTGACCTTAACCAGACAGGATGTTTATCTCAGGACTGAGGTAGCTTGTTTGCTTTAGGCACTGAGGCCTAGTCCCACCTACACACATTTGATCAATTTCTTAGCTTCTGGGATTCCCAACATACCCATTTTTTGTTTTGTCCGAGATGGGTATTCCATTGCAGTTAGAGAAGCTGGATTTGGAGAAGTCTTTAAAGGGCCTTTTCATACTTGATGTCAGTCTGTAGGTACTTGAATTCAGCAATATAACTCTATTTAGTCCAATACTCCATAATAATAGTAACTTATTAGCACAGTTGGTGATTGTCAGAAGTTGTTGACTTGAGCCTTTCACAGCTTAGCATATTAATATGGTATTGCTTTTTATACCTCGTGGTTACACTTTTCTGCTGGATGGTTTAGACCAAGCTAAAGCAAGACCTGTATAACTACAAATGTAACTTTTGTATGTGACAAGATCAGTTAAATCTCCTCAGGATTTACTTTGGAACCTCGCAGATCTTCTGTCAGTGTCAGCCATCTGGATGAGTCATGGCCATTGCTTAACCAATTTCCTCTCTGTGAAAGCCTGAGAGAGTTTTTTTTCCTTTCTAGATGACTCTCCTTAGGCACACTGTACATTGTTCATCACTATCTTCTGTGGCTCCATATTCTCAATGATCAGAAAATTTGGGACACAACTGAGTTACAGGATATCACAGCAAAGGTTCTCTTATGTCCTGAGTCTTCACTGACCTTGAAAGGCTAGGACCAAAATATTACCTATCCTTTTAGCCCATGTATCTCTCTAATTTTTGGTCTGCAAACTTTAGTTGTTAAACATCCAGAAAAGAAGCTGAATGACATTATTACCCTGTAACAGAGGTCATTAAGCTTAATATTACTATCTATCTGAATATCAAACACCTTAGACATAAAATGGAACTGTTAATTTCCAACAACCATGGATATCCAAATATTTAAATCCCTATAGATGTTAAAAAAACAATTACACATTTTTACATAGAAATTTAGAAATCAAACCATATACAATATTGTAGCAGGATAATCCTATGACCTTTTATGACATGCTTACATTTTCACTTTGATATAACATAACCCTTTTAACCAATCTTCTCTATTTAATACATAAGAATTTTTCACCTAATTATCTTTAAATGGGACATACATCACAAAGCTTTTTCTTTCTCCCCCCTTATTTTATTTATTTATTTGTTTGTTTATTTATTTATTTATTTATTTATTGGCTACAAATTTGAAAGAAAGACATCACAATAAGCAATCTTTAACATTTTAGAAGACCTGTACACTTGGAATCATGAATAAACTTAAGACACCATGAGATTAACAATGAGTTACCATACACACGTGTAAACCTTTGCTTCTTAATTTAGTTGAATGCCAAAACAATTTTTAAGAGAAAACCCAATTTATTGAGGGTGTCTCCTAAGAGACTATTGAGATTATTGGGAGCTCCTCATTAATGAATAAAAAGGTTGGCCACACTTCCTATTCATCAATAGGACTCCTCTCTGAATCAAATTTCTCCCCACTCTAAGGAATTTTTGCTTAACTAATTTAAACTTTTTGATAAACTGTGTATAAACCAACTCTGATATGATAGACCAGCTGGCAACTTAAGAAAAAGCATGCTTTTTTAGACTATACCCCAAAATGTAGTATGAACAAATGACCAGAGCGAGAGAAAAACAAAAGGGAACAGCTGTTCAAAGAATGACACACACATAGACAAATCTAGGTCATTCAACATTCTTCAGAAAACACAAGTTTCTGTACTACCATCTTTTGTAGAATTCAAAATCTATTTTGATATGAGGTACGAATTTTGTATGACATGATGCCCTTGTTTGTTTTTGCAGTTGAATTTTAACTTAGCAACGTACATATTCAACAATTCCTTGAGCTGGAAGGTTATAAGGAATCCCTGTGATAAGAGAAATATGAAGTCTTACAAACTTTTAAAAGGTAGCACTTGGACCATTGTCAGTCTTAAGTGTCCATGGGTAGCCAAGGGCATTACAGGCATCAAAACAGCGAACAATGACATGTTTAGCTGCTTCACCACTGCAGGCAGTAGCAAATATAAATTCTGAGGAAGTGTCCACCAAAACATACATGAACTCAACACAAAGAACCAAATTCAGGAATGTGTGTAACATCCATCTGCCACAGATGATCAGGATGTAACCCACAAGGACAGACTCTGGTAGAAGGTGAGGGTAAGTGTTTTACACATGAAGAACATCGTTTAATAATTTCCCAGGCCTGTGCTCAAGTCAAACACAACTGTTGCATAAGGCAACAGTCTGATGAAAATGGCAGGAGATGCAGATGCTTGTTGAATAGCATCTGAGGGAGTAAAAGTTTTATGCAGAGTATGTGGCCTGTGTGGCCATCACAAGGGACCCTGAGACGGCCAAAGAACACCAGTGGGCATATACTGAGTTGGGAACGTAATTAAAAAGTTGACAAAGAGGGGTCAACTCTAGAGAGTTGACTATTAAAAAGAGCCTGGTTAACTTTATTCAAGGCAGTCTTAGCCTCCAGTTTAAATGTTCTTTTTAGAAGAAGGGGCTGAGTCTCCCTTGAGAATGTCAAAGAGAAGACTTAACTCATATGTAGTTAGCTTAAGAGCTGGGCGGAACCAATTAATGTTACCAAGTAAAGTTTATAAATCATTTAGGGTTGCAAGATGTCTAATCTGGATCTGAACAATTTGGGGCACAATTTGTCTCTGTTGAATAAGGTGTCCTAAACATGAAAAGGGTGCCATAGTTTGCGCTTTGTCAGGGGCTATCACTAGACCTACATTGCAGAGGGCATCATTTAATTGGATAAACATGGGATGTAAAATGGATGGGGATTCATGTGTCAAGAGAATGTCATCTATGTAATAAATAATGTATGAATATGGATAGGCTTATTGCACTGACCAAATGGCTGTAGCTACAAATTCTTGGCATAGGGTTGGACTGTTCACCATACCTTGTGGTGGACACCACCATTGAAAATGGTGCATAGGGACTTGATTACTAATAGAGAGTAAACTAAAAGCAAAACATTTTTATCCATAGGGTGCAGAGGAATAGAAAAGAACTAGTATTTTAAATCAAACACCATAAGGGAAAAATGTAAAGGAATAGCTACAGGACTTGGCAATCCCTGCTACAGTGTTCCTATAGGTTCTATGGTGTGATTGACTGCCCACAAATCCTATAGTAATCTCCACTTTCCTGATTTTTTTTAATTACAAAAACTGGTACTTTTAAAGTAAAAAATAGTGATGAATCTCACCACTGAGATCATCTATTGCTCAATGATTTGTTCACTGCCCCATGCCAAATAGGAACC
>NW_004524837.1:1756748-1776803 GCF_000260255.1 Octodon degus | reverse complement strand
TGGCCCTAGGGAGCCTGTTTCTGACCTTAGTGGGTACTCCTGGCCATAGTGAGCTCACTTCTGATCCTAGTGGGCTTGCTCTGGCCCTAGTGAGCCCATTTCTGGCCCTAGTGGGCACTCCTGGCCCTAGTGGGCCCGCTTCTGACCCTAGTGAGCCCATTTCTGGCCCTAGTGAGCCTACTTCTGACCCTAGTGAGCCCACTTCTGGCCCTAGAGGGCCCATTCCTGGCCCTAGTGAGCCTGTTCCTGACCCTAGCAAGGCTCCATCCCCAAGTTTTATACCTAGCACACCAGCGCCAATGTACACCTGTGTTGAATCCTGCTGGTTCTAACCAATCCACTTCCCTCCCTTATGCACGCTCTTTGGAAGTGATTCCTCTGCCCACACTCATCTTATACGAGGAATCTTGATTGGGTGCCAAATGTAGGGATCCATTGGTCAAACTGTGATCAATTCTACCCAGGGCGAAACAGTGGCAGGAATGAGAAAAGATAGCCAAGAAGACAAAAGCTGGGCTAGGTGGTTGCTGGTCTGCCTGACAGGCAAGAATAATTCAACTGCACAACAAAATCTACGTTTATTTATACTTTTGCAAAGTTAGTAACACCTGACACAAGGTTATCCCTGTATTTGGCACTGCCAATACACTTTCCTCTCAAGAGCACACTGCCTGGCCTCACAGGTCTTCTTCTGAAATTGGGGTGGAAACTGCCTTAACCCCACAACTCTTACATTCTCCATGAACTTAAAACTACTACCATGTGGATGCTGCCAAAGTCTGTTGCCAGCTGGAGCACTAGCCAGGCTTCATCCCCACTTGGCTACAGGGGATGAGTGCCTGGACACAGGGCACTCTGAATCCAATTCTGAGGAGCAAATTATGCCAATGCCATTTTTGGAACCTGGTGTAGCTGCTGACACCATTCTGGAACATGGCACCCTGCAGCTTTCTCCTTAAAACAAAATCTTTCACTTTTGCAGTTTTGAGGCTGCAAAGTGTAGGGACTTGCTGCTTCTTGTGTTGCCCTCAAGCCACCTTTTCAATTCTCTTGTTCTTTCTCAGCAATCAAGATCTCCTCAGCTCTATCTTTGTAGTCAACAGCTTTACTGGAACTTTTTTCTTGGCCGAACCCATATGTTTTAAATTATCTTGCTAGATGCTTTGCTTTTGATTCACAACACAAATCTAGCTAAAAACCACAAACAGTAGCCATGCCACAGCTTCAGCATTTGACTGCTTTGAAATTTTTTCTCCCAGTGTAATTAGTCCACCTCCCTTAACTTTGGTCCCAGGCAAAGTCTCTGGACATGAGCAAAAACTCAGATAAACTTTTGCCAAGCCATAACACATGTCGTCTGGAGTTCAACAACCAATGCAGTCATTCTTCCCAGCCAAAACCTCTTGAGCTCAGGCTTTACCAGCAATATTTCTATTAGCCTTCTGGTTTTTTAGCTCTGATCAGAATCTCCCATACAGAACAGCCTGAGGTATGCCAGCTCTACTCTTTCAGACAACATCTCTGGACCTTTTCAAACACTTCCCATAAGCCATTCCCCAAGGCTCTTGAACCACATGGTAGGTATAGTCATGTCAATGATCACCCCACTCCTGATACTAAATTCTGTCTTAGTTGTATTTCTCTCATTGCTTGGAGAAAATACCTAACACCCAGAATCAAAAGAAGGAAGTTTCTTTAGCACACAGTTTGTGGAGGTTTTAGTCCATATTTAGTTGACTCCAAGGCAGAGTGGCACACGGAAGAGGACAATAGTTCATAGTGGCAGTAAACAGAAAACACAGCAAAAGAAAAAAGAGAAGAGCAACAGCAAACCTCTCCCCTTATACTGTATGTAGGATACCCTCCCCAGAGTAGGTGTAGCATTCACACCTATAATCCCAGCATTGGACCGTAAATCAATCAAGAAACTCTAGAAGATAGCCCAGTACTACATGGGGCTTAGGGAGAACATTCACACACAAGTCATAACATCCTGTAAATGAGATTTTAATGCACACATTGGCATTAAAATCCTGGTCAACATAAACTTTTACTACATACTGTGATTTTTGTGATGGTCCCAGTGTTTCTCATTCTACGAAAACACTGAAGGGCTTCTCTCAGTGGTGGTAAAGTCAAGACTAGAAATCAACATTTGCTGACTCTGCCTGCTACAGTACCACTGATGAAAGGTGAGGAAGAAGCTACCAGATCATGAAACACATTATACTTGAGGTAGTTTAGAGGATGAAGACCTTAAGAGGAAGTGATATCTGAATTAGGCCTTCAAACAGGAACAGAAATTCACCAGAAACCAAGATCATCCAGGAAGCATACTCTCTTCTTCATAGTCTCAACACTCAGTAGACACAAAGTCCCATGAATCGTGTCTCCTAGTAAAAAGGACTTACTGAGTACTTATTATTTTCCAAGAATAATGATAAACTCTCTACAAGTATTACCTAACAATACACCTGCAGACCTGTGAAGGATGGATGTATCTAATCCTCCTTTGTTTCAATAAGAAAACTGAGAATACAGAATTATTTGCCCAACATCACTCAGGCAGTAAGTTATGGATTTTAACCTCAGTAGTAACTTCTGAAGATCACTGCTGACCTCCACAACACTCTATGCTTACGTGGGACACTTTTCCTTTTCAGAGTGGCCCTTTGCTTATGTCATTCAGGGAGAGCTGCCAGTCACAAGCAGACCCATTAGCCCACCTACCTTCCCTATTACAAAACTCAAAGCCTGTCTTTCTGGTGAGTTTGCTTACATCTACCCATGTCCCACATAGAGCCCACCTTCCTCCCTCACCCAGCCAGTGTTTATGAGATGTGGCAGGCAACATATGCCTGAGCCCTCTATTTCTTCTGTCTCAATCACTAGGTGTCAGAGAGTGAGCTTGCCAAGAAGCAGACTCTTAAGAACCTGAGATTCTTCTGGAGAGTAATGATCAATGGCTAGGCGAAGCTAGGGAGGGCAGTAGGTCACCCAGCAAGCCCACAGCAGCTTCTTCAAGGCTTACAGGAAGCTGAAGTCAGGCCCTCAAATCCAGACACTAGCTTGGTTGCTGAATGGATGCCCTCTTGGAGGTCCTCATGGCTATGTGCTGCCAAGGTTCTCCCTGGGGGCTATCCAAACATGGCATGCTCAATAACAAAGAAAACTAGCTCCCTAACCTGATCTGTGAAGCAAGAGAAGTCTGGAGCCAGCCAGATGAGATGATAAAGATGTGGAGTCAAGGTGGAGGAAGGTGATAAGCCTAGCCAAGGTAAGGTGGCATAGACCCTGTACATGTTCCTTGGACCTACATATGGCTCAAGATGGAGTCAGATGCAAGATGGAGTCTGGATTTCTGTCCAGACTCAAAATCCAATCACACCATTGACTGAGGGACACAGGAAAGAAATACCAAGTGGTGGAGTGAAAATAAAACACATTCATCAACAATCTTATGTCTGAAAGCTGCCATTCAGCTTTAGAAAACATTTAGAACAAAGGAACAGGAATGATTACAACCTATGTTCAATAGTCTGATAACGAATTAAACATGTCCCAAACCAACTTTTTTTTAAACTATGTGTTTGAAAAATAAATATTCATGGACTCAGGCTGTTTCCTCACTATTGTGGACCTCATCTCAGCCATTGTGGTATGAATCTGTGATTCCACCATTTAGCCCAATTCTTTAGCAAGTTATTTAAGAGCTAGATATGAGATGCACACATATAGTCCCAGATGCTTGGGAGTCTGAGACAACATCAAAAGATCACTATACCCCATGAATTGAAGGCCACTATGAGCAGCACAGACCTTGTCAAGAAAAAAAAAAAAAAAGTCATTATTACACCTATTTCATTGCAGCTTCATTTAGATACAAAAATTATCTGAAATCCATAAACCATAACTACATCTTTTTATGTAATGGACTTAAGCTCCTGTAGACTTTAGTGTCTGCAAGGGTTCTAGCACCAGTTGTCCTCGGATATCAAGGGATCAATGTAGTTGAAACTTATCAAGGGGAGTTTCTGGGAAGATAGGAGAGCAATAAACAACAAGAAATCAACCTAAGATTCAGAATCTAGACATTAGAAAATAACAACCTGAAGCATAAAAGGTGGTGAATGTCAGGACCCAGGAAAGATCTGAAGCAAAAATCAGAGTTCACATAGAAAGTGAAGAGACAGACTACAATACAGAAAAGGAGGACAACTACTTACTCCCTGACTCCCAGCTTTAAGTGTGAGAGAAGATCAAATCTACAGACATAATAAAGCCGTACAACTTGAGGGTTCCAGGGAAAAACATAAGTGGTACAGAGCAGTGAATGCTGTATGTTGCAACAGCTGCTGAGTGACTCCAGTCCAGGCAACCGCTATGTCCCCTGCAGAAGGTGCTTGGCCAATTCCATTTTAGGGATGGGCCAGCTGGACCTGGGACTTAGATCAGTCAGTCATAGGTTAGCTTCATCTCAGGGCTCAGTGTTGCAATCCCACAGAGACTGGATGAGGGACAAGCACAGGAGCCATCCAGGGTGGACGTAAGCAGGGGCAGGCAGGCAAGGGATACCCAGAGTGTTATAGGCTGAATGACTCAGTCCCCAACCCCACAACCAGAGCCTAGGATCAGCCTAAACTTCAGTGGAGTTGAAGTCATCAGATTCTGCACCTTACCATAAAACTAACGCAGCTTGCTGGGAACATCTAGCACCCAGTCCTAATCCTACTGAAAGCTGGCTGCAATCATTCAGCACAGGTCTGGGTTCTGTCTTCCTCCTTTGTCTATCAGTGACAACACAGACATACCCTAAACTGGAAACTACCACAAAACTGTAGACTCCAGAAAGTAACCTCAGGCTTCAAATCAAATCTTTGTTTCCCTCCTTCTCCTGCTTTTGTTTTTGTCAACTATGAACACTGTTTTTAGTTTTTCCTATTTTTTTCCTTCTTTCTTTACCTTATATTCTTTACTTTCCCAAAGCTTTGATGATCTTCCTTTGTCCCTTAGCCTTCCTTCTAGTCTCTTTTTCTTATTTCTCTATTTGTTCCTCTTATCCCTTTTAAAATTTCTTTGCTGAGGGTAAAATGACTCTACTGAATATAAATTTACTGTATATACTTTTGAGTTTACATTTTGTTATAACTATAAATCTTGCATCTATCATTAAAGGTGGAAAATTAACAGTTATTACAGTTTGCCATTTTCTAGAGCATAATTGATACTATTGCTATGACTGATTATACTACTTTAGCCAAGTTTAGCCAGTTGTGATCAGCTCTCCTTCTTTGCATGGTAATACCAAGATTGTCTTAGGGTCACAAACAATACCATAATGCAGTACCAAGGAACTGGGTGCTAGGCCAAACAGGCAGAAAACTCTCATCCTTAATAAACTGAAGAGGAAAGATCTGGGACAGACTCAAAATCCAAAAACCAGGGGCTGTGGAGATGGCTCAGCAGAATAAGTGCTTGTCTGGCAAGCACAAGAGCCTGAGTCCAATCCCCACTTCCACCAAAAAAAAAAAAAAGCCACCTATGCCTAGAAGACATCTTTGAAAAGTAGTCATGTACTAGCAATAAAGGCACTTTACCATAAGCAATTTATAAGTATCAAAAATGAAAAAATAAATAAAAATAGAAAATGAGAAAACACAGAAGCAACCCCAGAACTCCAGCTCACCCAAGGCAAATTCAGGGGACACTGAGGCAAAAGAAATCAAAAGCTACCCAGCTAAACTTTCTGGGACGGCAAGAGTAACAAACCAGATGAATGAGGCTCTAGGAAAACAAAATCAGAAATTACACGGATAACTAAAGAGACAATGATCATAATAAGAACATGTTTAGTGAAATTAGTAGATAAACATAAAAAGATAGAGAAGCTTAGAAAAGTCATGGAAATCACGAATGCCCATCATAGGACAGACCTGGATTCTATGAAACAGATTCAAACAGCTATCCAGATTAAAAATTCCATTGAAAGTACATGGAGGTCCTTGGTAGCATGCCATGATCATATAGTGGTTAGTACTCTGCATTGTGAAAGTATATGGAGCAGAATCAACAAATGTGAAGGCAGGATATCAGATCTAGAAGAGAGGTTTGAGAGGTTTGCAGTTAGTGATCATCAAATGAAAGACTTTTTGGGGGGGGTGAGGGTGGGGCAGAACCAGGGATTAAACTCAGGTCCTTACATTTGCCAGGGAAGCACTTATTCTACTGAACCATCTTCCTAGCCCCCTAGACTTCTTAAAAATAGTGAAGTTCATAAAAAATAAAAAATCAATCCAACAACTGTTAGATGATGCAAAGAATAATTATTAAGGTTAATCAGAATCAATGAAAAAAAAAAGAATCAATGAAAAATCAAGAGCTAGCCAAAGGACATAAAAAAAAAATCTGTTCACACAAGAACAAAAAACTTCCCAAACATGAAATAAAGACTTTGACAGAGAAGAGAAGGCATACAGCACTCCAATTAGCCACTATTTAAAACAAACAAACAAACAAAAAAAAACCCTACATGGAGGCATATATTAGTCAAGATTCAAGAAATTCAACATAAGAACAGAACATTAAAACCAGTTAGAGAAGATAAACAAATCACATAAAAAGGAAAGCCCATCAGAATCATAGCAGACTTCTCAACTCAAAACCTTATGTCAAGGAGAGTCTCAGGTATTTTAAGCCCTAAAAGAAAATAATCTCTAACACAGACTGATATACCTCACAAAACTATCTCTCAAAATAGATGGAGAAATCAGATATTTCTATGACAAAGAATACCTGAAGAAATTCGGAACCACCAAACCAGCATTCCAAAATGTTCTAAAGGATATTGTAAAAAGATAACAAAGACTCCATGAGCCCAAACAGAATGAAGCCAATAGGCAAGACAAGTAATTAAAACAGAGGGGAAAAAAGAAACTGACTATAGGAAAATAACATAGCCAGGATAAGTCAACACATATCAGTTATAACCATCAATGTAAATGGTCTCAATTCATGAATTAAAAAAAGCTGGCAGAACAGATCAAAAAACAAGATCCAACAATACCATGCATATAAAAAACACATTTATTTATTTACTTACTTTTTATTTTTTGTGGTACCAGGGATGAAACTCAGGATCTTGCACTTGCCAGGCAGGCACTTAAGGTGCTGAGCTATCTCCCCCGCCCCGAAAACACATATATTTAAAAATGAAATCCATACAGAAGGTCAAAGGATGAAAAATAATACTTCATGCCACAGGATACAGGATAAAAGCTGGAGTCATTATTCTATATACAGACAAAGTTGATTTCAAAATAAGACTTATTAGAAGACACGAAGGTCACTAAATATTTGCTAAGAGAACAATACAGAGTGAAGAAATAACCATCAGAAACATGCATGCACCCAGTAACAGTACACCCAACTATATAAGTCATTAATAGATATGAAAAATAAGATAAACACAACTAAAATTATAATAGGAGACCTAAATATCCAACTCTCACAACCAGATCAACTAGGAAAAAAAAAAAATCAACAAATACCAGAGTTGAACCAAACCTTTGAACAAATGGACTTGGTAAATATCTATAGTGTTCCACTTCACAACAGATTACACATTCTTCTCAGGAGCAAAGGAGACTTTCTCTATAACAGACTTTTACTGTTTGTCTCTAGGTATCCCCCCAAAGCCACATACAGTCAATGCGGTGGACTTCTAGAGTTTGTGATTAACTCAAGATCCACTGGGATTATGGGTCATTCAAGGCTGAGATTATGGGTTTTAGTACTGCTGGGATTATGGGTGTACTTCTCTTAGCCTGGGGCAGATAGCCTGAATGCAATTTAAGGGAACAGACTTCCTCTCTGTTGCCATTGTTACTGCTACTCCTCCCATTTGCTCTTGCTGTCTGCCATCACCACGAAAGGTTGCTCTCTGCCATGTGCCAGTCTGCCTTGGAGCCAGCTGAGTATGGACTGAAACCTCCAGTAAATGTGAGCTAAATAAACCTTTCCTTCCTTCATTTTGGGTGTTGGGTACTTGTCCCTGCAACAAGAGAAGAGTAACTGATGCTCAGACCATATATCAGTTCCCAGAATATGATTTTTTTTTCAGAATAGAATTAAGAAATGCAAAGGAATTAAAACTATCCCATACACAGTATCAGATCATAGTGCATAAAATTTGGAACCAACAGCAAGAGAAACCACCACAAGAACTTGACACACAGAAAATAAATAACACCCTTCTGAAAAGCCAATGCGTCACAGATGAAATTCGAGAATAAATTCGCTAATTTCTACAATTAAACAATAATGTCAAAACAACATACTGGAACTTACATGAAACAATGAAATGTTTTAGTACCTTCAATTTTACTAAAGAGTTGGAGGAATAGTGGCATTAGACCTTTTCTAAATGTTTTGGCAAATCCTTAGCCAACCTTATGAAAAAAAGGAAAGACTAAAATCCATGGAATTAGGAATAAAAAGGGTAAAAATCACAATGGATCCTACAGAAATCCAAAAGATGATCAGTATTTTTGAGAACCTGTAAGGTAAAAAATGAAGAAGAAACACAGGTTCCTAGATACATACAAATTACCAGTGCTGAATCAAGACACAAAAATCCTAAGTAGCCCAGTATCAGTCAATGAAATTGAAGTACAATTTTGTTGTAGTAAGAACTACAACAACAAGAACAAAAAAACCAAGGTTCTAAAGAATTTATTGCTGAATTCTACCAAAAAAAAAAAAAAAAAGACAAGATCTAATGCCACTATTCCTCAAACTCTTTAATAAAACTAAAGGGAAGCGATACTCCCAAATTCATTCCTGGTGCAAACTTTATCCTGATAGCAAAACCAGAAAAGGATCCAACCACAACAAAGAATGATAGGTCAATTTCCTTAGTGAACATAAATGCAAAATCTTCATAAGATACTGGAAAACAGAATGCAGCAAATTATCATCAACATTATACACCATGACCAAGTAGGATTCATCCTAGGGATACAGGGATGGATCAACATAGAAAAACACATATATCAATTAATGGCACCACAGACAAAAACCACACGATCATCCCAAAAGACACATAAAAAGCATCTGATATCAATCCATTCATGACAAAAACCAGACCTACAGAAAATCTGAAGGTCTTTATCTCAATCTGACAAAAGCCATCTATGACAAATCAACAGTCAATATCATACAAAATGGTCAAAAGCTGAAAGCTTTCACTGTAAATTCAGGACAAGACAAGGAGGCCCACTATCACTACTCCTATTTAACATAGTTCTAGATACATTAGCCAGAGTATTTAGAGAAGAAAAAAGGATAAAAGGAGCAAGAATAGGAAAGAAAGAAGTTAACTTATCATCTGTGGCTATCATGATATCCTACATAGAAGACCCCAGAAACTCCACCAAAAGATTCCTAGATTTAGTAACTAAATTTAGTAGCATAGCAGGATACAAAGTCAACACTCAAAAATCAGTAGCATTTCCATACACAAAAAACTCACTGAGACATTAGGAAAACACCTTTCACAATAACAAAATGAAATACTTAATCAATCTAACAAAGGAGGTAAAAGACCTTTACATTGACAACTACAGTACTCTTGAAAGGAGATCAAAAAGAGGCTATCAGAAAAAAGGATGCCCCTTGTTCCTGGATAGGCAAATATAGTAAAAATATAGTAAAAATGGCCATACTTCCAAAAGTACAATACAGATTTAATATAAACCCAATTAAAATACCTATAGTATATGTCACAGAACTATAGAAACCAACTTTAAAATTTGTTTGGAACCAGAAGAGACCTAGAATAGCAAAAGCCAATTCTGGACAACAAAGGCAAGACAGGTAACACAATTCCCAAATTAACATTATACTATGGAGCTACCATGATAAAAATGGCATGGTACTGCCCAAAAGGCAAACCTGAGGGTCAATGGAACACAATAGAAGATGCAGGAGGATTATTTTTCTGAATTCATGTACCTACAATATTTGAATGGCAATGGAATATCCATCTCTGACAAAACTAAACAAAAAAGGGGGATATAAATGAAGGACCATTTTGTAGTGAAAAAAAATATATATATATATCTGTATATACAAAATAGGATATACAGCTTTTAGTTCAATGAGATGATTTGTACTAATAGTGTTTAGACAAGATGTAATGTCTGCATCTTGTACTACGAATAACTACTATGGACAATATACAACATATTAATTATTGTAACTGTCCTACTAACCTGATTTGAAACTGTCTCACTGCTATTTCTGTCTCAATAAAATTAACTGAAAAAAAGCAACTCCAAATAAACCTATATATCTTATCTTCAACAAAAGGGTCAAGAACATTTGCTGGAAAAAAGATAGCTTCTTTAACAAATGCTGCTCAAAAAACCACTTTCCAGATGCCAAAGATTAGACTAGTATATACTATATCTATACTAGTATAGATTAGTATCACTCATTATTCACTAGACTAAAATCAAAATGGATCAAAGATCTAAATATTAAAACAAGTGCTTAATCTGATGAAAGACAGAATAGGTAACTCTTTAAGATACAGGTGTAGCCTGGGGAGATAGCTTAGTGGTCTAAGTGCAAGTGCTAGGATCCAGGTTTGATCCCCAGTACTATATGCCATGCCAGCCACCAAAACTGGGTGTGGTGGCACACACCTGTAACCCCAGCATTAGGGAGGCTGACAGAGGAAGATCACTAATTATAAAATTAATAGACACTTCTTAAATAAAGTACAAGCACCAAATATCACTGACCATTTGAGAAATGCAAATTAAAACTCTGAGATTCCATCTCATTTCAAAAAGAACAACTATCATCAAGAAATCAATGAATAACAAATGCTGGCAAGGCTGTGGGGGTGGGGAGAAGGAACCCTTTTCTACTGTTGGTGGGAGTGTAGACTGATACAACCAATATGGAAATTTGTATGGAGATTCCTCAAGACACTAAAACTAGAGGTTCCATTTGACCCAACTATTTTTCTAGTTATCTTCCTTAGAGTTAAAAGTCTCATAGTTCAGAGATACATGCATGAGTTTACAGCAGCACTAATTTTTAACAGATAAATTTTGGAAACAGTACAGGTGCCCATCGATGGATGAATGCATAAAGAAAAGTAGGTTTAAAATTTTTTTTTTTAATCTTTCATTTATTTGGTACAAGGTCTCACTACGCAGCTTGGACTCCTAGTGATCCTCCTGTTTCAGCATCCCCAATGCTGGGATTATAGGCATGGGGCCACCATGCTTGGTTTCAGTGGCTGGCACGGTGGGGGGCCAGCACAGCATGTGGTACTGGGAATCGAACCTGGGTCCTTGCATGTGCCAGGCAGGCACTTAGACTACCACGCTATCTTCCCAGCCTGAAAATGACTTTTTTATACACAGTGAATACTATTCTGTCATAAAGGATAAACTTGAGACATTTTAAGGTAAATAGAAGCACCTTTGAAAATGTAATTTTAAGTGAAATCAATCCAACACACCTGTTTAAATATCATTGTTTCTGTGTGAGAAGCACAAAGAAAAAAATAAGGAGCAAAACGGATGATAGATATTAGGAAGCAGGAAGAAAATGGTCAAGGGAAGCAGAACAAAGAAGAGGGAGTAGGAGGTGAAAGGGGAAAACAGGGCTATTTTAAAAAGTAAAAAATAAGTTTTGTAAAGTGGAAGGAAGATTTGAGGGAAGGGCAATGGGAAAAAATTAAAGTATGTGTAATTACAAACTCCCTACGATGTGATTGTTATGAATGTCAGAAGTGTTCCAACAGAATTAAATTTTAAAAATCTACAAATCTCACAATAAGGTGTTTTAGACTCTTTTGTCTCCAGATATGCTTGCACTACAACAGGGGAACTGAGAGTGGAGACTGTTAGGAAAGCAAGCGTGGGATTGGCGCACACAGGCACAGAACCACAGGGGACCCCTCCCAACTCAATGCCCAACACAAGAGGGTACGTTTGGGCTGGGTGCATGCTTCTCCAGCAGAGTGTAGCCTCTCCTTCCCTGTCCTCTTCCCATGTGCACAGGTAGTCCACTGACCTGGAGGGCACCTTGCTTCTCCCACGTGCCACCATCCACCTGAGCCAGGAAGAGGGCATTTCTTTCCAAGGA
This sequence comes from Octodon degus, assembly GCF_000260255.1. NCBI lineage: Eukaryota > Metazoa > Chordata > Mammalia > Rodentia > Octodontidae > Octodon > Octodon degus. The sequence goes on along the minus strand of NW_004524837.1, from coordinate 1,764,638 downwards.
GTGTTCACCTGGGTTTTGGTGCATGAATTTCCACTGAACCAGCCCTGCTGTGCACATCTGCAGACCCGAAGTCGAGGGCACCTCTCAAGTTTAGGGTAGGAACAGCTGTCCCAAAACTGTATGACATATTTGTAGGTGGGAGCTCTTAACTAGAACCTATACTCCCCTATCCTATTCTAGTGCTTACGAAGTCATAAGGGGACAAATGTTACAGGTATACAGTGGTTTATAACCTCTCACTGAGCTTATCAGTAACGAGGCCCACTCAGAAGGATGAGACGAAAACCAAATGGCAAATACGACAGAATGTGTGTATTAGAATGTTGTCTCCCTTACTCTAAAAGCCTCTCTGAAAATGAGAACCAGACTAACCAGCCTTGTGCAATTCTGGGGAAGAACATTGCAAACAAGGAAGGGCAAACACAAGCATTTGCAGACAGATCTAGAGTGGAGGTCCGTACAGCCCATGCTGCTCAACTCCAGCACAAGACCAGGAGGGGCAGTGGAGGGTGCGCCAAAGGGAGGCTGGAACCCAAAGCCATGCCAGCACAACAGCTGCTGCTGCTGTCAACACTATGAACACCTCAGGGAATAAGCAAAAAAAAAGATACATGCTTTTTATTCATGTGTGGCTCTCACCAACAAAACAAAAGGCTTAGCACTTTTTTAAACTCCCACATAAAATACAGGTTACCATGCTTATTGAACAAAGAGAAAACCACACACAAAATTTGTCACATCATATCTTAAGGTTTGAAATTTTATCTTAAGGACATGGGAACAACTTTTCCACAGTTGAATTTTAAATTATTCTCAATTATTGAGTAAGAAGTAATACGAAGGACAAGTTATAAGTTTGATATGTTTCTCCCCAATGATCCAGAAAGATCAGGCTCTGGTTAATAGAAAATGACAAATTTTAGTTAGTACTATTTTAAAGTTTTCCACAAATTTAAAAAGCCACATCCTGCAGTGCTCAAACCATGGCACTGAAATGCTTTTAGCAAAGTTAAAAATAAATAACACAATTGATCCAGACTCTAAAGAGATAGCCCTATAGTGCCTTCAAAAAGTGGAAATGCAGTGTGGCATGAGCACAGATCACTTTTTCAGTGTTCTTCACTACTGGCTTCAGATGTGAAAAGCCGAAGGTGACAGATCTGGGCCACAGAGCGATAGAAAAGAACTTGGGGGCTTCCAGGCAGCCTGGCAGCCTGGCCCATTTTCTGTCCTATTTCCTCTTGAGGCTTAGAGCTCAGTTTCACTTAGCCAGATTCTAACGTTAGATAGCCCGAATTCTTACTCAATTTTCATTTCCTCTACATTTTAGGGCCCCAAAAATATTTTTGTGATTCTTAGGTTATATATGAAATGGAAAACAGGCATTAGGCAAACCAGAACCTGCGTATGAAAATGCACAAGTTACGTCTAATTTGCTCTTTTTATTAATAATGGTAACTCTACCAAGAAGTCAGAACTGAAATAAAAAGTACAAAACTTCAACATACACATAACTTTACTTACATTTATATGAATGTACATGTATCATTTTCAATTGTTTTTTCCTACTTTAACACTTTTAAATAGCATTACAAATGTCAATGACCTACATCACAGTAACCATAATGAACGAGGCTGCTGAAATTTCTAATATTGTCTTATTTCTAAAGAGTTACAGTAAAGTAATGTACAGTATATAAAGCCTATTAGACTGAATTTGTATGGTCTTAGGCCATTACTACTATTTCATTCCAATTTGGATTTAAATACAATCACTTACAGATCTGAAATAAAAGCATTGCTTAATGGTTTCAGATGCATTTTGGTATTTAATATTTCAAGGCATCTTTAAAAATAATTAAAATGTGAAAAGAACCTATGACTAAAGCTGCTTATATGTACAACAGGAGAAACAGGAGTAACCATAAATACTAAAGTCATAATTACGTCTAGATTTCTTTATATCAACCAAGACTAAGTAGCACACACAGTAATTTAATATAACCTTAATGGTCTAACAAACCTCCCAAACGGAAGGAAATACAAAATAAAATTGACACATCAAATTTAATTTATAACACAAACATATAGGGTTATTTTGCTATGTGCACAACTACCCTATGTCACGCACACTAGGTGAGCCTCTGCTTCCTGGACACCATATCATGAGACACTTTTCTCCACCAGTTCCTTCCACCATGCTGCTTTTGTCTGGAGCTGGTAGAACCATGCAAGGACTAAGACCATTGCAAGTGGTCAGATGTGCTGCACAAGCTCTGCACCCACACACTGGCAAGCTGTCAGCTCACACCACATGATCCACTCACACCTGCCTGAGGCTGAGATTAGGGCCTTTCACAACACAGCACCAGCTGCTGCATAAAGGCCAACTCTTGGGAGCCGTAAGAACCTCCCAGTCCTGTCAGTGAAAGGTATATACTCTGCATGAACTGGGTTGTTTTCCTATTTTTATAAGGAGCAGCCCTTGGATTTAATTAGGGCTTATTAATAGAGGAAACACTTTTTTATTTCTTAGATTTTATACAGAAATGTATTCATTGAAGATTTGTTCATAGTAACTGCATTTCACTCATGGCTTTACTATTAATGTAACCCAAGCTCTGAAATCTGTGACCCTAACACTGAAGGTCAGATAATCCTATGTCCACTCTAGGATTAAGTGTGTGACTACTGGAGACTAAATACTACTTATTTGGCTTCAAAGCTGTCCCATTTACCTGAGAATGAATCAACAGTGTCCTTTCAAATATTAGTGGGAATTTGGAGAATTAGTCTAGATTCAAAAAGAGAACATACGATCAAGAAATCTTACTAACAATTTACCGACAAACATGAAGCTGTGTGGTAGTCACGTTGTGTTTGGGAGTTTTGGAAAAAGTGGCCAGTTAGACTAGAACACTACAATCTGGAAGACTTTTGAGAAGTAGCAGCAGCACCAGCTGATAGCTGAGTTTGAAGCCATGTGTAAATAGGAAAATGAATGCAGGGGATGGAATCTTACATGCTTCAATGTAGCCATATGCAATGGTACTTCTTAGCAGGATCCAGTGACATCATGGATGGTTTATTACCAAAATAGTAGCTATAATCATGTACTGCCTGTCAGTCTTTACAACATTTGCTAACTTCATGGAAACTGAAGCGCGTGTAAGGAGATCCAAAGGATCTTTACTCCCCAATTAGCCACATCACTCACTCACAGGACCATGCTTGAAAATGTCTGCTTGACCTTGAATTACTTTTACAAAAAGACAGCAGCATGGATTACAAAAATGGATCTTTAACTTACCAGAAATATGAAAGTGGTCTTACTTTAAAAATGCTGTTTTATAAAATTTTATTTGTCCTGTTTCTATGTACCTTTCTTTAAAAGCTGTACGCTACCATGGAAAATACATGCATATGAGTGCAGAAGTCTGAACCTAGAGGCTTTTTAATAAGAATCAAGAATCCAGTTGACCATCATAATTGGGAAGTAACTTTTAAATACATTAAGGAAGCAGTTTATCTCAATTTTTAACTTGTGAAGATGTCAAAAGTCTTAGACTAATGTTCAGAAACTAAAGTCACTGAGAACAGAATCACCACCTTGAAAGTTCTGCACGACTTGAGTTATTCTGTAAGTATTTACAAACAGTTTTGATTTGTCACACTATTTGTGGCTCTTTTCCTTTGGCTACTCTTTTTGCTCTCTTAAATCATGTAAAAATTCAATAGATGCCTAGAAACTTGCTATTTATTATAGGAGACTTGTAGCTGCTAAAGTTCATAGCATAGGTAAAGTTTGGCAGGACATTCTTTCTGGAATGGTTGTCCATTCTGCTGCAACTCATGCTACTGCTATTGCATTTACATCAGACACCATACTGTTTGTTACCATGCCTACTCAATAAATACCACAAGGCTTTTGAATGGATGTATTAGTAACAGCTTGTCAGTATTCTTGATAATTGACTTTCCAAACTACATTATACCTTTGGATAAATGAGGCTTCATCACTTGCAGGTGCACAGATTATAGAAATTCTGGATGAGAATGAATACATTCATACTATGTAATTCCGGTATGTTCTTGCTCTCATGATGGCAATTGCCCTAACTACGGAACATACTGTTTTTCTGGCCATTTTTTTGTTGACCTGGATGACACCTGATGCTCCAACAGATGTTACGGTTAAAGTCGTATGAGAAAAATTAATGAACATCAACATTCTCCATGATTTTGAACTCAACAAATTACAAGAAAACTTGGGACTTCAACATGAAGAATTTACCATGCATGTCATGATAAAATATATATAAACAATCTTATCAGCATAATAAGCACTTGTTTGTTGTCTTTTTTCTCTAACTTGAGGGCAATAGGCTAGAAACCATATGTCAACTTACCTTTTTTAATGTAGGTACTTTTAAGAAGACAATTTTGTGGTGTTGTAAGAATACCACTTGTCTGCATCACCCTCTGCATTCTACCCAGGTAGTGCTTCCTGAAGTCCTGCATGACTGTTGAAAGCCATGTGGAATCAGAATATGGGAAATCATGGCATGTTGTAGTTTAAAAGGAAGCACTGGACTTGGGGCTGTCTTCTCAAATTCTAGGGCATCTGCACATTTTTATGCTTTTATCGTATTACTTTTATCTCCTTATCAAGAAAAATGTTACAAAAAAGAAGCAAAGAGGCGTTCTGAGGCATATAAATCCTGATATTTTAAAATAGTCAAAAGAAAAATAAAATTCATATAACACAAGAAAACTCACATATTACATAATATTGAGTGACTATTGCTAAAAAAAAAAAAAAAAAAAAAAAGTATGTGTGGGTAGGCTTTGTTGTGAGATGGCTGAAGCTATGGTTCTCAAAGATCACTATGTATCAGTAGCCACACACTTGCAGAGATGCACAAACCTACCATTTCACTGACATCTTTCATTGTTTATTTAAGAAATTTTTTGGTGCTTAGGACCAAACCCAGGACCTCCACTACTAAGCTACAATCCCAATCAAACCTTTCATGATCTTAACACTGATGTCTTCATGAGTTAAAGAATCAATTCCCATAGAAAAATCTATAGCTAAACCAAATTAAGAGTATTAAATCTTCCACACATGGGCACATATAGGACTCATTTTGTTTAGTAAAATGGAAAGTTATTTTTTAAAAAAATCTGCAGTCTTTTTGCAATGCAAGGCACCAATGGGGTGCAGACTTTCCAGCAAAACTTGATTGTCCAGAAAAAAAAAAAAAAAAATTGAGTTGATCAGTTCTTTGTTAATTGGAATACTTCCTCTTCATGTCTATGCCACATCTTCCAGATAATCCGCAATGTCGCTGAGCTGGGAAACAGTGAGGTCTTGGGTGAGGTCATCAAGCTTTATTGCCCAAAAGAAAGAAAATAATTGGTATCAGAATGGAAGCAGAATCTAAATTACTAAAATGTATTAACTACATATATAATTTAAATATTTTATACGCTACAACTGGTTCTTATTTAAAAATTCATAAAATGGGTGGAAAGACTGAAGAGTTGGGAAGTGATCTGCTCAAAAGCCTATCGTTAAAAAAATCAATGCAGTCTTCTGAGATCAAAGCTTTATCCTGATTATATTCTCAAATATGACATGCAAAAACTGAAAATAAAGCAAACAACTTCCCATTTCAATGTAATCTAAGAAACTCAAAACTCAAACTTATGGGACACTTTATAAAAGCTTTCTTATTTGAACAAACTTCCAACAAGTGATTTTGTTCAAGCAAATACACCTCTATGGATCAACTCAAACTACTAACATTAAATTTTGTTCAAATTAATTAGAACACCCCATATTTCATTTGAATGCTATTGCCTATATTTTATATGATGCTATAGAATATTAGATTCCTAACATCAAACTGAAAGCATGGCAGCCATCCTCCACAAAGCTGGCATGATCAGCCAATTGGACACTAATATGAAACAGATGGGTAGATATGATAGTTTGTGGAATTGCAAGCTCAGCCTTGTGCCCACCAGTGTAATGGATATGAATGATTCTTATCTCTGTTTACAATACACAAAACTAGAAAGTTAGCTTCTATGAGCCAGAATATTTCACTTCTCTAAACTTCTAAGCTGATGACAGAAAAAAAATAAGGATAATGGGTTAAAAGCATTGTCATTAAAGTAAGGAGAAAATTAAGAATCAAAACTTAGGCTATCAAATATAAAAAATATACAGGATGGTGCCACTGATGGGTAAGGAAGAACGAAGCCCAACCTTTTCAGCATCTGTTTGATCCATTTTTGCGTAAACTGGCCACCTCATCCTGGCTGGCCCACGAGATCCAGGCACACCACAAATCACCTCTGGTCATTTTCTCAATAAAATGGCAAGGTTGAGTTTGTCATAACAAAAAAAAAAAAAAAATTAACACAAAAAGAAAAAAAAAAGCCTACTTAAAAATGGGCAACAAACTTAAACATATGTTTTTCAAAAATAAAAAATACAAATGACTAAAAAGGACAAGAAAAAATGCTTAATATTATTAATCATCATGGAAATGTAAATCACAGCCAGAATGAGTACCACCTCACTCCAGTAACATGGGCTGCTATCTAAAAGATATTAAGATAACAAGTACTGGGGGTCAGCCAAATAGCTCAGTGGATTAAAGTGCCTACAAGCAGACACAGGGGCTGGGGAAGGAGGGGGGTGTTTGGTCCCCAGGCCTGCTGTGCTGGCCCTGACCCACCCCCAGGGCACACTGAGACAGCAATTGAGACTGGGTGTTGTGGCACGCCCCTGTAATCCCAGCACTTGGGAGGCTGTAAACAGGAGAATCACTAGGAGTCTGATCTAGCAGTGAGACCCTGAACACCCCGTAGACCCTTCCCTAAAATACAAAATAAAGATAACAAGTACTGGCCAACACGTTAGGCAAAGAGAGCCCTCATACACTGCTGATGGGCATAAAAATTAGTAGAGCCACTATGGAAAATGCTATGGAGGTTCTGCTCCAAAATCAACAGAATAACCATAGGATCCAGCAATCTCCCTCCTGGTATATACCCAAAGGGAATAAAGTCAGTATGTCAGAGATATCTGCACCCCCACTTTTATTGCAGCAATATTCACAATAGCTAAGAAACAGAAACAACCTAAATGCTCACTAGCTGATAAATGTGTAAAGAAAATGCAGAATACATACCAATGCAATACTACTTGGCCATTAAAAGAAGAATGAAACACTGTTATTTGTAAGAACATGGATAGAACCTGGGATCATTATGTTAAGCAAAATGAACCAGGCACAGAAAGACAAGCAACTTATGACTTCATTCATATGAAACCTAAAAAAGCTCTCTCATAAGAGAGGCTAGAAGACCAGCAAGGAACACAGATTTGAGGAGGCTGGTCAAAAGGTACAGTTAAGTAAATTATAGTTAAGATGCTAGAAAGTTGTTCTGTTGGGTCATTACTGCCTAGTATGCTAAGTACAGAGAATACTAACATACTGTGTATTTTAAAAGCTGTAAGAAAGGAGTTTGAGTGTTTCTACTATAAGGACATGATAAATGAGATAGGTTTAATCTCATTTAAATATTACACAGTGTATACATTTAGCAAAACATCAGGGGCTGAGGGTATCCCTCAGGGGACTTGCCTAGCCTGTGAAAGGCCCTGGTTCCATACACAGTAATGAAGAAAAGATCACACGGCACCACATAATGCTTTATGTAATTTTAAAATAAATTTAAAAGCAAAAAGACTAGTTAACCAAAAACTTCCAGAAGAAAACAGCCTAATTTAAAATAATTATGAAGAAAGGAAACTGTATAAACAGAGGTTAACTACAAATGGCTATTTTCATTACTTTTATTTTTTATTTT
>NW_004524837.1:1729528-1752644 GCF_000260255.1 Octodon degus | reverse complement strand
GCCTGGGCTGGGACTGGTCCCGCCGGCGCAGGGTAGCAGCCGCGCGATGTTCTTGAGGGCCTTCATTACTTTTAGAATTAGAAATGAAAAGTCATTTTAGTTCAAAACTATAAAAATAGGTTTTTCATGTCACAAAATAAAATATATACGTTTTGAGCCTTAAAAAGGAAATACTAATCTCTGTAATTGAAGTTTAACACAAACACCAAAGAGCTCTTCCCAGTTCTCTGCAAAGCTCTGAAAGTGTCAGTGCCCGTTGTGCTTGCTGTACCCTCACTGGAACCTGAGCACTCATTTCTGCTGTGCTCCAGGAGAGTAGCCATGACCCCTTAGCAGCCCTCTGTGCCTTTGGGCCTCCTCTGCCTCTTGTGCACACTCCACTTCCAGTCCTTTGCTCCTGTTCATTCTGTCATTTTGGGTCCAAACCCAGCTTCCAAGAAACCCACTCCCATCATGGTGCATCTCCACAGTGCCTCTAGGGGAGCCCTGGCATCAGAGATCCGCATTCTTTGTGCCCTATGTTGCCCCCCACCCCCAACGACACATATCCAAATCATTCATCTTTCAAAATCCTCTGCCACTGTTTCTGCTTCTGAGTTCTCACTGCATTCTACAGTACTTGTCACTTCCTAGGTTGAGTTTTTTGTTTTTGAGACACGTCTTGCTAGGTAGTTCAAGCTGGCCTTGAACTTAGTCCAGGCTGGCCTCCAACTCAGAGACCCTCCTGCCTCAGCCTGCCAAGTGCTGAAATTACAGATATGTACCACCACACTCGGCCTTACTTTGAGTTTCTATATATCATGTATGTGACTTTCCTTCCTGATCTTAGGTGAATTTAAGGAAAGCAGCCTATTTTGACTTATGGCTGTAAGAGAGCAAGAGCTATAGCTACCATTTACTGAATGCTTATTCTACTAAGTACTGAGCTATATGCATTACACACTAATCCCTAATGCTTTCAATGATGACTTACTTGCAAAAGACATGAAAAGGGTAAGACTCCCAATAAATTGCACAAATTTTCAAGTGAAGTGACAGCTCCAGGACTCAAATCCAGATTCACTACACTTGCAGTCTTGGCTGTTTCATAGTCCTATCTCCTTTCACATAGCACATGTTCCTAGCATCATGCTTTCTACATAGTCCTAGCATGTACATAACAGATACTGGTTTGAATCACATGGTTAAAGGCAGCACTACAGCAAACAATACATTTTATTCTTCAGGTGCCACTATTCTCTTCAGTCTTTTAAAAATGCCACCTCCTGAAGTACAACTATCAGATGTCTACTTCATATAAAAAGGCTGCTAATAAATGGTGCAATTATATGAAGTTATGCTTACAGCTGAGAATTCTCAGAAAGCACATTATGTGCCAGACCTGGTGCTTACAATCTCTTCTACCCACTCCAACTCACAAACTATGGCTGAACAGTAATTTATTCCAATGTTCTCTCTTCATATTATTATTCCCACTTTCAAATATGTAAGCGTAACAAAAGGTTAACAGCTGGCCTCTACATTTTTTTTACTGTTATCATTTCATTATGAAATTTTGCTTTATTTTCCATGAAATAAAAAAATTTTCGTTAAGTTCTGATATTTCATTGTTGACTTTTTATCTAATTTGTCTTTTTTTTTGACAGCAATGTATTTAGACACCCCAATGCCCCTGTATTAGTGCTTATTTGATTTTCATGTTCATTATTATTTGATTTTCGTAATTGGTTGCACTGGTTTTTGTTACATATGTATTTATGATGCTTATCTCTTCCTCTTGAATTGCTCCCTTTATAAGGATGTAGTGCCCTTCTTTATCTCTCTTAATCAGAATTGGCTTAAAGTTCACATTGTCTGCAAACAGAATAACTACCTTGCTTTTTTCTGGTTTACTATGCATGGAGTACTGTTTTCAATCCTTCGACTTCCAGGCTATGAGTATTTGTCAAAATGAAATGGGTTTTTTGTATGCATCATATTGTTGGATCTTGCTTTTTGATGCACTTTGCAAGTCTGTGCCTTCTGACTGGTGAACTGAGACCATTAACATTAATGGTTATAACTGATTTGTATTGACTTATCCTTGTCATGTTATTTTTACTGTTGTTGGCTTCTCTTTTTTTGTTTTTTGGCTTCCCTTTTTTTTTTTCTTCCTGTGTTTGTTCGGCTTATATGATGGTTTCCTTCTGTTGGGGTTCATGGACTTGTAGCACTTATTATCTATCTCTAGAATGTCCTTCAAAACTTTTTTTTAAAATTTTATTGAGAAACAGCAATGAGACAGTTTCAAAACCAATTAATAGGACCTTTTCAATAATTAATACATTGCATATTGTTATCTTCTTAGTGGTTATTCATAGTACAAGATGCAGACATGACTTCTACATTAACTGCATCAAGAAAACACCTACTCTATAGTTTCTTTGGTATTGAAGCAACAGTGTTAGGACTTTTATGGATGACACAGGGTAAAAAGGTAAAAAAATCAGTTAAAGTCTATATTCAGGGGAAAAGACACCTTACATATTATTGCTTGGTGCAATGGCTGATACACTGTGTCAACTTGAGAAGAGCCTGTGCAAGAGGAGGGCACAGAGATGGTATGAGTGTCACCACTCTCCCTTAGCCGTCGGGGGCAGCCTGCTTACAATATAAAGAAGAAAAACAGGCTGGCTCCCTAACACTCTGCTTTTTTTGCTTTTGCTATCTCCTGCCACCCTGAACTGCTGCCTCTGTGCCATGCCACCCTGCCTCAGAAAAAGCTGATTATGGACTGAAATCACCATAAACTGTGAGCTAAATAAACCTTTCCTTCCTTAATTTGGGGTATTTTCTTTCAGCAACAAGAGAAGAGTAACTGAGGGCCAGCCAGATAGCTCAGCAGATTAAAGTGCCTGCCCAGGCAGACTCAGGGACCAGGGTTTGATCCCCGATGTGCCATGCCAGCACTGAGATAGCAATGGAGATTGGGCATGGTGGCATACGCCTGTAATCCCAGCTCTTGGGAAGCTGAAAACAGGAGAATCACTAGGAGTCCGATCTACACAGTGAGACCCTAGAGGCCCTGTAGCAAAATACAGAGAAGTGCTTCTTCTACTGAGCCATCTCCCCAGCAGTAGTAAACAAAAATAAAATAAAAAGAATAACTGGGACACTTGGTGATACTGAGATGTCACAAGTCATTATCAGAGGAGTGCTTTCAGCATGAAAAGGTCAAAGCTGGACCTCAAATATAGATTCTTGATTTTAAGCTCTGAACCAGCTGCTTTTGCTGCTTGCCTCCTACAGCTCTAGCTAGGGCCTCGCCTGCTTGTTCAAGTGTTACAACTGGCCTTGAGATGACCACATGTTCTACACAACTTCTGCCTACAACACCTGGGCAGGCAAATTAGATTCCAGTCCAAATTGTGATCTTCCTAAGCCAGCAGCAAGACTAGTGTCCCTGCAACAGTATGTCAGAAGCAGGGCTGGCGAGATAGTTCAGTGGATGAAGCACCTGCTTTGGCAAGAGCAGGGACCAGGGTTTGATCCCAGGTCCCGCATGCAGTGCCAGCCCCACCCCCAGGGTGCACTGAGCTGGCAAATTAGTCCAGGTGTGGTGGTGCATGCCTGTAATACCAGTGCTGGGGAGGCTGAAAACAGAGGAATCACTATGAGTCTGAGCTGCTGCATAGTGAAACCCTGTACCAAATAAGGAAATGAAAAAAAAAAATGTCAGAAGCACTCAAGTATGACATAAACTGAAACAATTTTACATATTCAGTAAACACTTTCTTCACAGGCTGGGACCAACCAGGTAACTATAATGAATTCTCACAATTTTCAAGTGTTTTCTACTAATGAGTCTAAATTTCAAAAGTTTCACAGTAAATCAATAGACATTTTATAAGAAATGTGTAACACCATACTTTGTCACTGGTATTGATATCATCTACTCCCACAGAAAGATCTTCTTCAATCTCTTCACCAATACTTAGCTCACTTTTTTCTGAGCGATGGGTGGCACTAATTATAAGGAAGGAAAACAAGAAATAAGACTTCTGAAAAGAATAACTACTGGTCTTCATATTTTCAGATCTTTTGAGTAAAATACATCAAACATCAATTTCATATCATCTCACTTGTCCCTTAAAATGACTTTGCCAGGGCAACAACAATAATCAAGTAATCTAGCAAATCAGAAAACTAAAGTGCAATAGTAACTTTGAATACAACAGCAAAAAAGAAACAGCCAAAATTTCTTAATGTCCGCTACATCATATCTCTTCAAACAACTGTATAAAAATCACTCCTCCAAAATACAAATTTCCAATTGGAAATAAAACTCAAATAAAATTCTCACACATATAATTTAAAATTTCTAATCATACCCACAATAAATATTACTTTCACATTAGTGGGCAACTCATAAATTTCCTTCATGTACATAAGAAAGTTAACACAAACATTAAGAAATATCATCTGCATCAACAAATTAATTGCAAAGGCTAATTTTTTTTTTAATGCAGACAATCCCAACACAAAAACAAAAAAATAGAAAGAGCACTTATGATATGGCAACAGAGTGGCTTCTAAATGACTGATGAGTCAACTCCTCAATATTCACATAACAGAATATGTCTGTGAGTATAAAGTAAAGAACAAGCTCCAAAATATGTAATTTTGGATTATCTTTTATTCATTTTATCAGTGAGAATAACAAAATCACATATACTGAAAAAAATCTTTAATGTATTTTTGTTACACTTGGCTATATACAACAATTATTTACAAATGTATGTTTATGTATTTATCCAACAATTTTCTTACCTATTAAAGTCATCAATATAATCTTCTTCTCCAGTTCCTGGTAAGTTTAAGAAAATATGTTATTTACATAAAACACTACCTGATATATCTATAATTACACATTTCCTGCCAAATCAATATATTACTGATTTATACTGCCATCATTAAAAGTACCAAAAACACTTTCACCATAGCAAATGAAGGCAAATGACCAAATGTGGTATAAGTGATCACACCACATCCTAAAATGTGGTTAACACCTTGTCTTTATTCCAGATTCTCTGAAACTCTTAGCCACAGGGCACCCTCACCAGTGCTTTGTCCTTTGCCCTAATGAAGTGTAACAGCAGCAATTCATTATCAACCCCTTGTTATCTTGCTCTGAGCTACTGCAACCCATTTCCACACCACAATGGCCCTCTAACTTGCAACAGAATATGCACAGGCTTCTGTCAGTGTCTTTCTCCCCTACTAGAATTTGACCTCCCCAAGCAAGTCTGTCCTGCTCATTGCTACTAGCGCCATCCCTGCCATAGTGACCCTAGACACATGTAAATGGTTCACACACCTGCTGAATGAACAGCAGCAGTGAACAACAGTGTCAATACAGGCTTGTGGAGTCTCCTCACTTAAGATTCAATCCTAAAAGATAATACTTGAAAAACTGGAAATTTATTTACCTAATCCAAGTGATCCAATTTTATCATTGACTAATTTCAGATCTTTCAAAACTGTGCTTCCCTTTTTACCTATGGACAGACAAAAATAACAGCATTACAGTAACTTTTAGAATACAACATTTGCTAAGCCACTTTATGACAGTCTAGTACTATAAAGGCCTAAAACTGTGAAAAATTTGCAAATTCTCATCACAGAGTTCTTAAATTATGCGCTATATACTCTTTTTAACCACAAACATTACTCTTTATTGGAATACTATCATCAAAATAATTTTTTGCCCAACTATAGGACCTTTTGTAAGTCTCAGAATATAGTTAATTATTATTCACCAATTTTATTCTTCCTTTGAACTTCTACACTTTGCTTCAACTCACTAATTGCACCTACCAAACTGATCTTTTCATTGGTTTTATTTCTTCAGTCCTCAGTTCTCAATGATCCTCTCTAAGTCATCATTCTCTAATCAGTAATATAACCACAATATCCTGAATGCCTTCCTTGAGGGTAGCAATCACCATAAAGAAAAGGGATGTGGACCATCTGACAGGATACACAGCTGGCCTAGTAAATGTCTAAGATGGGAACACACCATCTGTTGTGTGTTCTAGAAAGTCTCACAATTGACTCACACAATACATGTAACAGAAAAATGTGAAGAACTACACAAAATTAGGCAAAATCCGTATTATAAATTCCTAGTGAAGCTAACTGAGGAAACTTCTTCAAATGAGCTACTCCTATACTCCAGACATTCTGCCAAATAAATGTCGTGCTTACTATGCTATGGAATACAGAGCCCGTAATGTATCTGTATTTAATTCTTGGCACTGTCACCATCTGCGAGGGAGGAATGAGAAAGCAAATGGTACAACTTATTGGCTATGTGTCTTGCTATCAATCTCTCCCTCTGCTACAAATACAAAGATACATCAGATCCAAGTCCCTAAAGGTAAAATGTTTAACATTCGAAAGATGACTAGTGTGGTGTCATCACAGTACAAACCTTTAAAACACTGAGTTTAATCCTGAACCCAATCATCTTAAATGTTCAAGAAAAGATGGTTGAAAAATTATAGATGTTCCTTTACTTACAGTGAAGCTTATATATTGTATACCCATCATCACCTGAAAGTACCACAGATCAAAAATGGATTTACTGCTCCTAACCTATCAAACATCTTAGCAACACAGGCCCCCACGCAGAGTTATCTGCTCCCCTCCTGACCCTATGGCTGGCTGGGAGCTGTATTGCTCTCTACTAGAGCACTACAGAAGACCATGCATATCACTAGCCAGGGAGAAAAATCAAAGCTCAAAGTATGGTGCCTATTGAACATATAGCAAAATGCACAAAGATGAAAAATCTTAAGCCAAGCCATCATAAGATGGAGACCACACATATAATACATCTTAAGATAATAAAAATCAGCCAAAAGCCAATATACTGAAAGTATTGTAATGGCACAGGAAAAGGCAAAAATAAAATGACAGAAAATATGACATGAAATAGAAACTTAAAATATAAAATATTAAAAAGAAATATCTGAACAATAAAATTAACTATATGATTTTTCTGAAAAAATATAATAATAATTAACTGTTCAGAGAAAAGTATCACCAAGATTTAGGTCACCATTTCCAGACACTTACTCTCAGGCTCTTTTAATAAGGGGGCTCCTGCCAAGGAGGTGAGTCCACTCTTTAAGGGGGGAGCATCTGAGAGCGAAGCCAGACTTCCTGCTTGCTTCCTAGGTTCACTTCTCCTAACAGGAAGCAAGTCACAATTAAATTATAATCTTAGATTCTGCCACTAAACATTTTATTGTTATTTGAACAAAAGCCATTTAAAATACTTTATATGCATATAGTAGCCAGAAACACGAAAAACATTTCACAGATTCAAAATAAAGAAAGTATACATATAAGACAATGTAGATAATCATCACAAAACCATACAGCAAAGTTTGCCAATAAAGAATCAGCTGGAAATCAGCTCACCTTTTTTTTACACATTGTTTAATATCTTACAAGTTAAGATGATGTTCCTTAACATACTTCTTGTCTATGATTTCTTTGAGCAGCCCTTATTTGTTACCCCAAAACACAGTCCTGGGACAATATGAAAGTCAACTAGCAAATAAACACTACCTCTCAGAAACACTTGTACGTACTGTTTAGAAAGCCACAAAGCCTCTTCAAGTCAGAAGCACTAGCCTCAAGGAGATGATTATCACTGCCCTACAGCACTACACATTCTACAGTCCCGTCTCTCCTTACTTTGTTTTTGCATTACTAGGGATTGAAACTAAAGCCTTCTCACTAAGTTACATCTCTATCCCTTTTTGGGGGGAAAACAGGGTCATACCAAGTTGCCAAGGCTGGGCTCAAGGTCGGGGTCATCCTGCCACAGCCTCCCAGCATGGTGGAATTACAAGACTGTGCCACCATGCCTAGCTTCTCTTTACTCTCTTCCACAAAGACCTTACCTTCTCTATTCAAATCTCCATCACTCCCCCTCCATCCTCACTCATACAAGTGCAACCATCTGGCCCAGTCCTGCCTACAAAGGGTCCAGCTCTCTACTCTTCTGGCAAAGACAACTCTCCTGTGTAGTAAATTCTACCAGTCCAGGAATTCCATCCTCAGTTCTTACATTCTCCCATCTTTGAAAACACATCCATCAATAAAATAAGAAAACCCACATCTTTTTCATCAGTAACACATATGTTGTTTCTTATGATTTCCCAGTTTCTGCACCCATAAGCTACACCTCCAGCCATTACCTCAATCTTCTGTACCCCTGTGTAACTCATCAGAAAATCATTTATCATTTACAATTCTTACCTCTCACATCTTGAGCCCACTCTAATCCTTTAACTGCTCCCAGTACATTTTAACAAAACTGTCAGGTCATTATTGACCTCAATGTGGTTAAATCCACAGCTAACTTTCAGATGTTGAAACAGCTGCCCCCTCCTGCCACTGCCTGCAAGGACATGCCATCTCCTGGTTCTGACTCCTTCCTGCTCACCCTGTCCAGCTCAAGGTCCTACAAAGCCCATTTTCATGATCTCCTTACCTCCCTGCTGTAATGTTACTGATAACTGATTATTCCTGTATTCATTTCTCCAGCCCAGACCACTTTTTAATTCCCACATCCAATGACCTAATATACATTTCACCAAGTCTTTCCACATGTAACACATCACAGTTCTAGGTTTTCACACTACCTTGATCTTCCCACTCTTCACCACAATCTTACAATTGTTTAGACTAAGAACCCAGGAGTGAACCTGGGTATTACTTTGTTCTGTACAACTAATCAGCAAACCCTTTTGGATTTATCCTCAAGGTATTTCCAAAAATCAACTTCTCATCACTGTCAGCACCGTCTCTCCCTGAATAAGCCTAAGACTCTCCAATTTACAAACTCAAAATCCACCTCGCTCAGCAGTCAGGGATCCTTCTGTGTCAAATGCTGGATACAGAAGACACCCAAGGCTTGCAGTTTCACTGAGGAATCCTGCCCTCATCTCTGGGTTTGTCTCACATGAGCCCACTCATACTTTCTCCCTGTACTCTGGCCTATAAGATATCTTCATATTTGGAGAAACCGGCAAACCCAGAAACTATATGGCTTACTCCCATCCCTGGAGTTCTCAGCTCAGATAGCAACCTTGCACAATGAAGCAGTACAAGTGAGCCTTTCCTGGACATGCTGAAATATACATACCCCCACAAGCTCCTGTTCTGTGTCAGGGTCCTGCTCCCATCTTCTGACACTGTTGTGTCATTCTCACTGACTTTCTGACTGCAAACTGAGGTGAGCTTCCTGATAGCAGTTCTGCCTTTCTGTCATTTTGACATTCTGTCCCTCAAACAGTCCCTGGCACATACATGGTAGGCATACACTACAGACTGATCATATGATATGAGCCACACCACATTTATTTAAAACCTTAAAGTGTTTTATAACCTTACAGGCTTTAATGACACAAAATCAGACTTATAGATTCAGTATAGGATCATTAAGTGATCACTTTTTATATATAAAATGAAAACAAGTTGTATTTTTAAACCTCTAGTCTGACTATCCAAGAGCAGTCTACTCACCAACCATAGGTTTTTTCTGGCTTAGGAATGGGATCATCAAAGAAAGAATTTCCTTCCATATCATCTTCATCTGGACAAAGGCCAGCTTTGTCTTTGACATCTAAAGTGGTGGTGCTTAAAAAAGATCCAATTTTTGTTTCATGGGTCAGTGAGTGCAGACTGCTTTTGCTCTTTGGTTCTGATGAGGACACAGCTGTATCACTCTGACTGGCCTCACTGTTGGTCTTCTAGAAAGGAAGAGAAGTAACAGTTCTTGGTGAGAAAACTTGAAGACGTTTTTAAATAAAGAAGTTGAGTGAACACAGGCAAATGTGTGCATGTGGGTGTGTATCACCTTGCAAAAGTGTGAACTGCAGTGTAACCCCATGATTTACCACTTCAATTCCCAGGCTAATTTTAGAAGGGAAAATTTGTTTAAAAAAAAATACATATTTATATCATTTCTTTCCCTATTCCTTAAATAAAAATATCTTTACTAGGTTTATCCTACCTATAAACAATTTTCTCATTTATAAAC
This sequence comes from Octodon degus, assembly GCF_000260255.1. Taxonomy (NCBI): domain Eukaryota; kingdom Metazoa; phylum Chordata; class Mammalia; order Rodentia; family Octodontidae; genus Octodon; species Octodon degus. The sequence continues at coordinate 1,742,545 of NW_004524837.1, read as the reverse complement.
AACTTTTCCATTTTGTCCTATATGTATATCATTGTTTCATAAAGATTCTTAAATCAATACATTCTGAATATTTAAATACAATTAAAAGAGAAAAGGCATATTATGTCATATAAGTGCACCAAGCATTATTCATCAGAAAAACTTTTCCATCCAGTGCCAAATACAACAGCCACTGAGGTGAAATATACTGCGATCAAATCTCAGCTTTCTAAAGTAACATCAGGTTGTAATGATCTTAGCAATTTTCTTCCAAGTTTTTCTGCATTATCAAATATGGAAAAGTAGTTCACTCCAATTATAATTTCTAAGTTAGAAATATTATAACTGATTTCTATCTTTGCAAAGGCATTAAAGATAAATACCCTGAAGTCTTGTGGTACAATTACAGACTAAGATAGTAAGTCCCTCCTTTAGAACATTCCTAAGCAAGTTCAAAATGGTAACTGGCATGAAGCATCTGAATGGGAAAATAAAACAACATCATAGAAAAAACTAGTTATTCCAGTATTCAGTCTTCCCCATAATTCACATTAACAATATAACTTCAGTTCACATTATGAACTATCTATAACTAAGGATTTTAGCTATTATGAACATGTGATTATTAGCAATATCCCTGCTAAGGATAGAAGGACCAGTTTTGAAAGAAAAACTTCATGGAAGACATTATGTTATAGCAATACATATTTCTTTAAAATAATATAATTATCTTGTTCTCAACATAGTTATTTTATCTATAAAATAAAAAATATACCTCAAAAACAATTTGCTTTGTAAATGCTCTCAAAGTAAGATTCTAGGGCTGGTGAGATAGCTCAGAGGTCTAAAGCGCCTGCCTAGGCAAGCTTAGACAAACACAGGGAAGACTACGGTTCAATCCCCAGCACTGGACTGAGCCTGCTAAAAATAGTTTCTAAACCATTTGCACATGTACTTTATAACTATGGCTTATTTTTCACCAAAAACCCATTATCCAATTGTGTTAACAAAGAACCCATTCAACTTAATTACAAATAACTTTTATTATTAGAATAATCTACAATAAAAGCAGAAACATTTACCATCAAAACATCCCACAGGGATTAAACCAAAAGCACTATAAAAACGTTGGAGTACTGTCAATGGAGAAAATCTATATACATATATGTATGTGTAAAAACCTGTATCATGGCTTAGGACAAGCCTTTATTTTATATAGATAAACTCCAATTACTTGGGCTTCTTATCACCTAAAATTTGAGTAAACTGATGTTATGATTCAGGATGAAGCTCATATGCTAACATTACACGTATTATTCAAAACCAAGAAGTACAATTTAATGCCTTAAAATTCATTCCTTGGACAACCTCAGAGGTTGTTACGACAACTAAAATTTGTCATCCAAGAGAGATTCACTGAAGTCTTAGATCCTAGTACATCAAAGTATACATCACACATGGAAAAAGTGACAGTGCAGATGTACTGAAATATGACCATATTAGAGTAGGCATCCTTAGAAGAGAATAAAAGAGGGCCAGGGTACCTCATGTGTGCTTAGCATGCCCAAAGCCCTCTCCCCTCAAAAAGAGAAGAAACGGAAACACAGAGAAGCACCACATAAAGAGGGAGGCAGAGCCTAGAGCTATCCATCCACAAAGAACCTCTATGTTTGCAGGCCACCCCAGAGGCCAGGACAGAAAGCAAAGCCCTGCTGACACTTTGATTCAAGCTTTCAGCTTCCAAACAATAGATTCATGAAGTTTTAAGTCTCTCAATTTCTACTTCATTACAGCAGCCTTAGGAAACCAGTAGCTATTTCTAATAACTACAAAAGTTTTGTCTTCATAAAAGTGATAGAACTACTACACTATAACAAGCCATTCAATTCCCTTGGCTACAGCTCAAGACTAATAAACTTTATGGTAAATTACAGTCAAGTCTTAAAAAAGATTTACTATCCTCTTAGTTTTCCAAAAGAACACTTAAGATAATCAGAATTTAATAATTTTAAAATTAATTAACACCAGGGAGACGTTTTATAATGAAAAGTACTACTAATTTTGCAGTAGTCCAAAACTGTACTATGACTACTACCACTTTAAGAACCTGTATAAAAGAATTTTGGTTTCCAAAAGTAAAAGCTAATCTGCCCTGACTACAACATGAAAAAATATCAAAGTCATACACATTCTTCAGGTGTACAACAGTATTCAAAAGCTTTGTGTACTACTTAATTCTCCCCTCCATTCATGCTTCAGCCTCCCTCCCTCACCCTGATAATTTTGATCCATGATTTACTGCTTGAATAACTTTCCTACAGTTGTAACAGTTAAATATATTTTAAAAGTTTAATTTGTACCTGATATGGTGACACATCCCTGTAATCTCAGTATCCTAGGAGGCAGGGAATCAAAAGTTCAAGCCCAGCCCTGGCAACTTAGCAAGACTGTCTCATAAAGGGCTGTGGATACAGCTCAGAAAAGGCCCGTTTCACTCCACCTAGAAAGCTAAGTACTATAGAATTCTGCAACCCCCAAAACAAACATTTAAACCTCTCCAAAATGGCAGTGTTTATAGACACACGCTCTCCCTACAGTCTGTAAACAATCTTAATTCCCTCAGAGCTTTCAAAGCCCTAGTCTAGGCTGGCCAAATAGCTCAGCGGATTAAAGTGCCTGCCAGGGGTTCAATCCTGGGCCTGCTGTGCCAGCCTGCCCTGGGGACACACTGGGATGTCAACTGAGACTGGGGATAGTGGCACGCACCTATGCACCTGTAATTCCAGCTCTCAGGCAGCTGTAAACAGGAAAATAACTGTGAGTCCAATCTAGTAGTGAGATCCTGAACACCCTGTAGACCCTTCCTCTCTCTTCCCCAACCATCACAGCCAAAGGGCTCAGATGACAGCAGGCTAAGAGGTCTAGCCTACAGCCTCAGGAGGAAGGGTCTTGGAGTTATGCAGGCTGCAGGACCACTGCTAGGTCCATCCACCCTCCCACCAACCCACTCACCCAGACTGTATGAGGTAAGGGGACAGGGTAGGCAGTAACAGTGGGGGTTGATGGGGACCCTGAAGTGACGGCCTAAGATACATACATGCTTGCCTGAAGCATATGCATGATGGAATCCCCATCACTATCAGTAATCAGCAGAAAGTTGGGCCTATTCTACAATTTTGAAAGGCAGAAACAATGAATGTGACATTTTTAAGAATTCAATGCAAGAAGTACCTTAATATGCATTCATTTTAAAACACCTGAAAATAAAAAGGCTATGATAAAAAGTACCCAATTCTAAGTACTAAAAACACAAGCTAATAGCTTACTCAGTTTTTCCAACTAAATGGTAGAGCCTAGCAAGTATGTGTTGTAACTCTTTTAAATTGCTTATTTTTTCAACTAGGACAATGCTTGCAAAATAAAATAAAATATACCACACATATAGTACTTTTTTAAAAATTTATTTGTGTGTGTGCGTGTGCGTGTGTGTGTGTGTGTGTGTGGCCAGCTCAGCCCGCCTGGGGGCGGGGCTGGCTGGCATGTGGTGCTGGGGGACTGAACCACGGTCCCTGTGCTTTGCTAAGCTTGTTCTAAGTAGGTGCTTTAGACCACTGAGCCACCTCACCAGCCCCAGTACTTTGGAAGTAACTGTTCCTATGTATTTCCAAATTTTTGTTTGTTTGCCTATCTTCAAGATCTGGGTATGCAGTTTAAGGTGGTCTTGAACTCACTGTAGCTCCATGGTGGTCTCAAACTTAGGGTCCCATGCAGTATTTATTCTCCTTATATTCTAAATAATCTATCTACTCTTTGTCTCTGAGCAATAATAAACCCCAAACCAATTTTACCTAAGTTAAATTAGTTCAAATACCTTGCAAATCAGTTTTCTAAGTTTTGTGTTATATATATTCACTTATCTATAAATGAGTTTTAAAAGTTTACTTCTAGTACAACTGCAGCTTGTTGAAACTGCCAGCAATCTCTGAGTAAGCTATTAATACTTGTTCTTTCCTATACTCAAAAGCAGGAAGACACATGATATGGCTGGCTCAGGGCTCTAGAACTCTGAGCAGCACCCTAGGCCATCCCACTTCCTTCAACCCCCTATACTCCACCTTGTGGGACAGCATGCCCAATCTATGTGTGCAGGACACAAAGGGGGGGCTTCCACATCTGCACACAAGTTATGAATGCCACTCATCTACCCTATGAACACCGCCCTCAGGAGTATTGATGGGTACAACTTCAACTGCTACATGCAACTTGGATAATAACGTTAAGGATGTTAAGAATGCTGGGAACCTAGAGCATGCAGAAAACAAAGCACAAAGGTAGAGGGATGAGGACGTAAGGTAAGGTTGGAAACAGGTGATGATGGGTATAATACAGATTTCTTACAAAAGCAATTCAGAAACAAGATCAGGAAAGTAGGGGAAAAACAAAATTTAAGTGACTGAGGAAGTACCATGGGCTCAGAACACAACAGTGAAATACAAAGGACCCCCCCAACTTATAGCCTAATCTTTTTTTTTTTTGGTGGAACCAAGGATTGAACTCAGGCCCCAAGAGCTTATTCTACTGAGCTATCTCCCCGGCCCCTAACAGCCTAATCTCTGTGGCATGGATCCCTCCAGATTTTTCCACCACCCCAAGCTAGGGAAGACACCTGAGGTGCTGCCCAAGTGAAAGTCCAGATGCACCATAACTCATTATTCAAAGTGAAAACCATTCCTCTTAGAATGCTTTTGGTTTTCCATATAAATTTATTCCATCTTTAAAAGCTATGATACCAGTAAGGTTAGAAAAATTTAAAACTAAGAAATGTATTTTTTACTTTCAAAAATACTCCAAAAAAGTTGATTAAAAGAATCTAAAAGTTTTAGATTCTTATTTACTGTTCTTAATGTTATCTCACCTCTTCAGTCAGACTGTGAACTGTTTAAGTGAGGATTGTGTTATAAATATATCTTGCCCACAGCATTAACACAATGACTTCCACTATGTAAATGTTCCAAAAATATGTATTGGGTAATATAACATCTTCTCATCTAATAATGCATAAAGAATAGTGTGAATAAAAAGAGAACACAGTAACAAAATTTACTTTTGAAACCATGGAAACTAAAGTCAGTTAAGCAGCAAACAGTTTTTTTAAAACTTTCAATTTTGGAAGTGTTCTACTTAGTGCAAAATATGTAAGCCAAGACTAAATGCAGAGCTAATGAATCTCAAGAGAACTAAAAATTAAATCATTTTGTCTTATTCTAAGGAGATATAAAAACTATCGATAATGTTTCTAAGACCTTTAATAGTTAAATTTCACAAGCAGCTAATCTACTGGCTTAGGTCATTTGTGTGATCTTTAGGGGAGGAAGAGAAAGCAGCCACAGCCCTGACCACTGTGAAGGAGTGGCCCTTCCAGTCTGCTGTGCGGAGGGGCCTGCGAAGGGTCAACAAGGTACACTGGTCTGGAGAGCAGCAGAACGCAAACATGAACATCTCCAAGGCAAGCAGGTAGTGTCTTTTATCAAGTGGAACATGCTCAAAAAAGTAATCTGAGGGGCAGTTTTCTACAGACAAAAACCGTAATGTTGACAATATGTACATGATCGCATTCAAAAGGAAAACAAGTTTTTCAAGTTCTTTTTATTGACAATAAAAGAGGAATTTTCAAAGTTCAACTAAGAGCCTAATTTTAGAATACAACAATACGGTTTCCACCTGGATAAAACAAATTACTTTTCCTTTAATGCCAGCATGGCTTTCTCATGTTCTGATTACAGACTGATAACAGGGATATTTCAAAAGGAAACCTAAAACCAGGGCCAGCAGGAGCCCAATGAATTGAGAGGTCTGCCTTGGCACAGGCTGCTTTTCTCCTTTGCCCTCATGCATGTTACCTTGTCACCAGACTTCTGCACGCTTGTCTTCTTCTTACCTTGTCCTTTATACCTTGGTATCTGAGCATGAGAATAAAATGACATTTTACTACAAAATATAAATCCTTAAAAGTAAACTAACTCATTACCAAACTAATAAAAATTTCCCATTAGAAAATGTATTACAAATGGAAAGCCTAACCAGTATGTTCCCCCCAAAGCCTACTTTTATTGTCTTTATTCTATTTCTAAAACTCCTGAACTCACAGCTACCGACTGAGTCAAGGGCAGACACCTGTCACCTGGTTATGCCACAGTGCACAGAGAAAGGCTTCGCTTACAGTGTTTGGCAAAGCTCTATATAAGTCTTGGTGGGCGTGCCTGAGCAGCTTTGTTGAAGACTTGCTCCAACATTATCTGACCTGCCTCAGGAGGACACAAACCTGGTTCCCAAATGCTGGGCTGGACCCTCCCCTTGGCCACAACTTTTCAGAGTCATTTATACTCCCTCAAGGACCATGACGAACCATAGAGAGGGTAGTACTAGAACCCAAATCCAAATCCTTAAGGACTACATGAGAATTGTATTTTAAGTACCAAAACAAAGATTTATGTTAAAATAGATCCCACTCCAGCCTAGCCACAAAGTTATCCAGGGTATTTCCAAAGGGGACACTGCAACTTCAGCTTCCTAAAAACCAGACTACACTGAAAATAACTGAAAGGTGCAGAAATTCAGTGCCCTCTGCAGGACAAATACTGTCCTCTAAAGCAGCCTTAAAGATTCTTCTAAGAATTAAGAGCAGCATTTTGTAACTGACTTGGAACACTTAAGATTCTTACCATAATTCTTAAACCTTAAAAAATAATTTACTTATGTAGAAAAACTAAGGATACTTCTCAATTATAAATAAATAAAATTTTTGAAAAAATTTTTAAAAAGAAAAACTAAGGCTATGTACAACAAACTTTAACCCTTTTCCTGAAGACAATTTCTTACACAGGTTAGTGTTACAAATTTGCTTTTTTAAAAAATAATTTGCTAAAAACAAAACTTCCAAATAGCACAATATCACAAGTACTATTAAGTACTTTAGAAGTCATTAACTTTAATATCTGATGTCAGAGATTTTCATGGAAAATACATTCTTCTTCCTTCCTTTCTTCCATAGGCTTCATCAGTAATTAAGGAAATTTTAAATTTTACTCTGACCTGCACTGTCATCAGGGATACAACCTCCCACAGCATCAGGGAAAAAATATTTTCAAAGAGACCTTCTCTATTAGAATAGGCTAAATGGAAATCTCAGAAGGAAATAACATTTTGAGCACTATAATAATCTTTCTCTTTGGCTAGAAAAAGTATAATTTGTAATTCTAAACTTAAAAAGGAGTATCACCACAGAACAAGAAGAAGGAAGAAAAAAAAACCAAACAAACCACAAGAGCAATCAATCATTCAGCAGTGTTCTGTGCCCAGACATTTAAGAAAGCTATGTGGTAGTACGCTTATTAACGTCCAGAAATTCCCCAGATTTAAAGATACTCTATCCTAGGAGCACACAAAGCCTAATTCTGGAATATGGACTATCCCTTTGTTCCTAAAGAGAAGAAATCAAAGGAAGAGTTACAATACACAAATCTGAGCCATGAAAGGCTATGTCTGTGGTTCCCTGAAATTCATGTCGAAATCCAAATCCCTTACGTAATAGTATTAAGACGTGCTACCTTTAGGAAGTGACTGGGTACAAGGGTAGAATTCTCATGAATGGAATTAAAGCCCTTATGAAACAGATTACAAGTTGAGCCCAACCAGAATAATGTATACAAGGAGTGAGACCCTAATCTCAAAAAACAAAAAAAAAAAAAAAACAGGCTGGGATATAGCTTAGTGTAAAGCCCTGGGTTTAATCTCCTCTTTGGTGGTGAATGTATATCAATATAAATATTTTTAAAAGGTTCTCCACAGAGCTCCCTTGCCCCTTTCTACCATATGAGGCTATAAGGAAGACACCATCTATGAACCAGGAATCAGAACCTGATCAGGTCCCAAATATGCCAGTGCCTTGATGATCTTGCACTTCAGCCTCCAGAACTGTGAGAAATAAATCTATCGTTTATTGGCTACCCAGTCTGTAGTATTCCATTATAACAGCCTCAAAGGACTAAGACACGACCTAGACCCACCCTCTTACAACATGAGCTGGTGCTACCAATTCTAACTGCTATAGTTTGTGTCTAGTTATCCCCCCAAAGCCTCATGCATTGGGTAGACTTATTTCTACAATTTTTTTTTAGAGAAGGGTCTATGGGGTGTTCAGGGTCTCACTACTAGATTTGATTCATAGTGATCCACCTGTTTTCAGCCTCCCAAGAGCTGGGATTACAGGCGCATACCACCACACCCAGTCTCAACTGCTATCTCAGCACGCCCCAGGGGAGGGGTCAGCACAGCAGGCCCAGGGATTGAACCCTGAGCCTGCTTGCAGGCGCTTTAATCCGCTGAGCTATTCGGCCAGCCCTCAGCCTCATTTCTAGAGTATGTGATTAACTCATGATCCTGGGATTATGGGTATGAGACTTGATCTCTGTAACCACTGTTGCTACTACTCTTCCCATTTGCTCTTGCTGTTTGCTATTTTCTGCTGCCATGAACTGCTGCCCTCTGCCATGTGCTACTGTCTTGGAGCCAGCAGAGTATGGACTGAAACCTCCATTAACTGAGCTAAATAAACCTTTCCTTCCTTCATTTTGGATGTCAGTATTTGTCCCAGCAATGAGAAGAATAACTGAGACACTAACATCAGTACTATCAATTCTAACAAGTCACCAGAGACAATTTTCCTGATATTTGTCTCTCCATCTATTCATTCCTCTACTATTATACATACATCCTTCATCTTTAACTCAACTATTTAATTCAACATTTTTGTCCCCTATGTTGTAGAATTGAAATCAGTATCATAAACACAAACTACACACATTCACAAATGTAACCTCAGTGCATTTTCCTATAAATCCTACCAAAATGTTACATTACTATAAGAAAAAAAAAAAATCGTAGTTTACAATTCCAAATCTGGTCATTTATCTAACAGCTTACAGTATTCAAAAAAACATTTTTTTTTTTTTTTAACTTGGAGCCTACAATTCTGAAAGTCTACAAGTGAAAAATAAACTTATACGTGAAAGACAAAAATGTTCAAAGTACCAAATGAGTCCAAATATTCTAAAATACCAGTATTTAAGGGAGTTTTTCTCTGCCATATAAAATTTAAGACAGTATCGATAAAAGCACTTTTAAAAATACATATTTGGAGGTGAAAATCCCCTTTAAGAAACTAAAGAGCACTTATTACAAAACAAAAAAAGATCAACAAATAAGAGCAGAGAAGAGCAAAGCCCTGAGGTGTCTCAGCACACATTGCCTCCACCCGGGCTGACTCACCTTACTAGGGGCTGTGTGTACACTTGTTTTTCCTTCCAGTGACTCTGGTGGAGAATGTACATCAGACAGATCCAGAGCACCCTAAAATCACAGGTGAAATTAAAACACATTTAATAATACTATACAATATTTTCTTTATTCATGAGAATATCCTTAATCTTCCTCTAATTTTACCAAACAAAACAAATCACACTCAAGATTCAGAAAGTCGAAATATAAAGAGCAAAGTAAAAGATAATAGGAAATAATGAGATCCATCACTTACATATGGGCATAGGACAAGAGATAGAAGTGGGAGAGAAGGGAGGAAACTAAAAAAATGATTAAGATGTACTTGTACATGTACCAACTCCTCACAAAAAATTTCATCACTATGTATTACAAACATGTACTAAAACAAAAGAAAGCAAAAAAAGACTGAGAAAATGAGAACCTTTAAGAGATGCTGCTGCTCAACAGAGATAAAAGTGTAGTCAATCAGGATGCTGAAGGAGATGACAATGACTCAATGAGGAGCTCAGCATACAAAAGAATGCTTTTAATTACCTATGGCTGGGAACTATTTAATAAAATCCATCAAAAGTCCCATTAAGGCATGGTGGTTTTAAAATGTCATTTCCATAAAAACACCAGGAACTGAGTTCAACACTTTAATCCACAGCTAGTTTTATTTCCTACACTCAAAATTCAAAGGTAATTAAAATTTATGTTTTATTTCTTTATAATAGCAGGATTCCTCTAAAAGTAGGTGAATACTAGTAAATGATAGAAAAGCCATTTTTAAAAGAATCTAACAGAAAACATACTTGAGTTCCTCCAAATAGGATAAACAGGTGGCCCGAAAGCTCCACATTCTTAGCTGTAGGCTTCTATGACTTAGTACACACTTAACTAAATACTTAAAACAGTTACAAATGTGTCTGTATCTGTAAAAGAGCATCTTCATATACAGCTGATGCATATACACCTAAATCAATTAAGTCCTAGGAGCAGATTTTTTAAAAGGGTACAAGTAAGATGACTAAGTGCTAATCAAGGAAGCAGAGGTTTGAAAATGTCTAGAAACTAAACAAAATCAACAGCTCAGTTTTAATCTTAGTTTTAAAAAAAGTTTTAAATTCAAGGGCCATTCAGATAGCTCAGTGGATTAAAGCGCCTGCTTAGGTAGACACAGGGGCTGAGGGTTCGATTCCTGGGCTTGCCATGGCAGCCCATTCCAGGGGCATGCTGAGCCAGCGATGAAGACTGGGCATGGTGGCACATGGCTGCAATCCCAGCACTGGGGAGGCTGTATACAGGAGGATCACTACGAGTCTGATCTACGTACAGAGACCCTGTAGACCTTGTACTAAATACATAAAAAAAAAAGAAATAGAAAAAAATATCAGAGGATTGATTATACTTACTTCCCCACTAGCAGGCCCTTTCTCTTTCTGTTGACAGCGTCTGATCACTTCTAATAGTAAGGGTCCACCCACAGTGCCTTCTGCTTCAATGATACCTAAATCTCGGGCTAGATTCTCTCGTCCTTCAAGACCTTGAAACTAGAAAATAAATGATACAGGTGCACAAAAGAATGCCCAAAGATTAAAAAAATATTTTAGAAACTTATGGATGTCTCTAAACTCAATGAGGTTTTTCTAATAAATGTTTATTTTAAATTTTTAATTTTCATAGCATAATGCCATATTACCCTACCAGCAAGATTCAAGTTACATAAAGTGCCCATCCTGACAGCTAAGATGGCTTTTAAGAAAAACAAGTAACTATAAATAATAACCAAGATGCAAGTAACTCTGAGTTATCAAATGTCATTAGTTTTCAACCTAACTCATTTGTAGCAAGGATTCCATAGAACAAAAGAAAAAAAAAAAATCATTACTCTTACTGTGCTGGTTTCAGGTTGAAAAACAGCCAACGTAAAGTCAAGATTAAAAAACTGAAGAAATTCTGCAACAAGACTTGCCACTAAGCGACCTGTGAAAATCAAGAAAAAGATACATATAAAGCTTTAAGAACTCTGAATACAATTAATGAGGTATAAAAGACAAAAATCACAAATTTGTTTCCATTGAATAAAATAATAAAGTAATGAAACTCCCAATTCCATTTTTTTCATCAGTCTGAAACTGGAAAACAATTTAACACTTCACAGATTTATAGTGTTTCATTTTTTATAGTAAAAATACTATATTACTATAATATTACTATACTCTATAATATTTGCCATTACTCAGCAAAATGTTACTTGAAATAATCTGTGAGAAGCGCAAGTCTTTTAAAAATTCCTGATTTCTCCCAATTGTGATGATCTAAAAATTCAGTAATATAAAACAAGAACAAGTGGGGACCGGGGAGATGGCTCAGTGGAAGAAGCGCTTCCCTTGCAAGCATAAGGACCAGAGTTCAATCCCTGGTTCCTCCAAAAAAAAAAAAAAAAAAAAAAAAAAGAACAAATGGCTCTTACCATCTTTCGTATTTAAAAATTTTTTCAGGCTCTCATTGACTAAAGGAGTTTTGTTCTGTTAAAAAAAAAAAACAAAAAAAAAAAACACATTGTAAGAGTCGGGTGATTTTCCTAAAAGTAACTACAAACTGTACATGATAGTTCAATTTTGGGCAAGAATATGTTCTACATTGTCATTCACAAAAATTATGGCTTTACAAAATCCATTCTAAAGCTACTGATTACTATAAGACTTGCTATGTGCCATTTAATAACTTCTCAGTCAATAAAATAAAGCCAGATACATGAACTTTTATTTTTAATTTTTAAATGTTTTATTAAGTTGCTTTTGAAGTGAGACAATCTTTAAATACTCATGCCACATAATTAAATCCATATAAACATTGATTTCAAATAAATTGAGTTTATCTTCTTAAGCTTATACAATTTGGAGCATACGTAATCCCAGTTCATCACTAGTATGTGAGATGACTTTATGTGGCTATAGGGCAATTTACCTTTATAATGATAGACTGAATAAATACAGAAAAAAAAATTCTTACACAGCAAACCTATAACTGTTGCTGAAAAAAGAGCCTAACATCAACAGCACACAATGGACAACCAGAAGTTGACTGCAAGTTACTGGTATAGGGGCAGTGTCATACACTGCTGATAGGAATGCAAAGCAGCATAGCCACTTTGGAAAGCAGTTTGGTGATATATTTTTAAGAGTTCAAAATACCTCTAGCATGTGACTCAGTAGTTCCACCTGTAGGTATTTTCTCAAGAAGAGTCATAGAATCAAACAAAGACTTAACACATGAAACATTCACAGCAGTCTTACTTATAATAATCAAATTCTAGAAACAAGTCAGATAAGGGCACCAATAGGGAAAAGCTCAAAGAGTGTCATACATGCACCACTGCTTAGATTAACAGAATGATCTATTCATCTTACACTCATAAGTAAATGGGATGACTTTTACATTACGAATTTCAAATACATTATACTAAATAACCAAAAAAGTACATACTACATGATCAAATATTCACAATACTAGCAGGTGGGGGAATGTTAACATCAGACAAAAAATTTTACGGGTTAGACTTCTGTTCACTAGCTTAACTGTGATCATTCCAGTTGCATAAATGTTCAGCAATTAAACTGCATACTTTAAATATGTTAAGCTTTCTGTAGGTCAACTACATTTCAAATTGTTACAATAAAAAGACAAAGAAGGAAAAGATCACAAAGTTCCCTG
>NW_004524837.1:1702286-1707662 GCF_000260255.1 Octodon degus | reverse complement strand
AAAGAAGAAGAAGAAGAAGAAGAAGAAGAAGAAGAAGAAGAAGAAGAAGAAGAAGAAGAAGAAGAAGAAGAAGAAGAAGATGGAGTAAAGTACTTCAAGTCTTGCAAGAAGACAAATTCCAACCCAGACTGATATTCCCTGCAAAACTCTCTCTCTTTCAAGTATAATGGAGAAGTGAAATACTTCCATGACAGAGAACAACTAAAGAATTTCATGATGAAAAAGGCAAACCTACACAGACTACTAAATGATGTTCTAGAGAGGGAGCAAATAGATCACAGCCTCATGAATGAGAATGGAAAGAACCCACTAAATAGGGTAAACAACTACACACAGGAGAATAAGAGGTATACAATAAGAAAAAAAGAAATCCCAAATCATTTCAATTTCATTATTACAATACTTGTGCCACTACTTCCAATTATTAGACAAATAAATATTTTTCTTTTAATGCAGTATTGGTGATTGATCCTGGAGGGTGGAACATGCTGGGCAAGGCATCTACAATGAAGCTGCAACCCCAGCTCTATTAATACTTTTATTTTGAGATAAGGCCTCACTAAGTTGCTCAAACTGGCCTTAAACTTCCAATTCTCCTTCCACTGTGCCCTAAGTAGCTGGGATTACAAGTGTGTGCAGGGTTTCCATCCACATAGTGGTTCTTCTCTACGACAAAATAATTTGAGGATAATGGAAACAAATACTTGTGGAAAATTGAAAGGGAAACCTATATAAAGAGAACATATTAACTTCCTCCAGCTGAGATACAATACCTGACACAACTTTAAAGGAGAGTTTTAATTAGGTTCATATTTTCAAGGGATTCCATCCATCTTGACAGAAGGGCATGGTGGAGCAAGAATGCTGAGCTCACAGCAGCCTGCAGGCAGAGCAGGGGAACAGCACCAGAGAGGACAGCTCCAGAGACCAGAGCCACGGACAGTACCAGAGTCATATCTCTGCAACCTACTCAGACACACTGAAGAAGTGCCGCCGTAATCCTCCTGGTCCTTTCTTAATGCTGATAGGTTGATATACCATGTGCAGCTATCATAACTGCACCTTCAGAACAAGATAAGCCTCACCATTACAGTAAAGTAAAGGAAATCACAAGCCAAAACTCCTGAGGCAATTTCTCATTATTCTAACAACCTGGTCAGTAAATATTTGGATTTCTATAAAAAAAGACTTTAAAATTGAAGTGCTAGTAATTTTAATTATATTTCCTAATGATATACTTAATATCAAACTTATGAAATTATTTGTAAATTTGGAGACTAAGCATGACATACAAAAATACATTTCATTTAGATTTTGTAGCACAAATTGTTAAACATTTTTACAAAGTATTGGTTAGTCAGTTAAGATCTTATTGAGATGATGTTATAATGTCCATAAAACAAAGCAACTATCATTTATTTGTGAAAAATAAATAAATTAACCCTGTGGCCACAGGTATTTTTCTAATGAAAGAGGAAGAAAGGGGCATTCAGAGTGGAGGGACACAGGCCAGTTTGGTCAGTGCAGGGAGTGGCAGGAGAGATGCTCTGAATTGAGCAGATTATGAAGGATTTCCACCAACATAATGGATATGAATTTCATCCTGAGGTGCAAAATGGCATGCTAAACCTAATTGCAAGGTAGTGTTGCATGAACACATTTGGATTTAGAAAAAGCATGCTAAAACAAGAGACACATGGGCAAATGGCTTGTCATGACACTGAAACAAGCAAAGAATTATTACCAATCCAGGAAGGACTAAGAATGACCTCAAATAAGTTACAGAATTCACCATGGAAAGAAGAGGGTGTCCTTGAGAAATGGGAATAATGCAATAATGAGGGCCCTTCAAAGGATGTATGTGTGTGTGTATGTGCATACACATTTACATATATCTGCGTCTATCTATCTATCTATCTATCTATCTATCTATATGGATATATCCATTCATACATGAGAGGGGGATGGAGAACAGGAGAGAGAGATATTGATTATAGACCATGAGATCATAAAACTGACAACCCAAGATTGACAGGGTAAGCTGGCAAGCTGGAGACCACGACAGCTAATGTAGCAGTCTTCTAAAAAGGCCAAGGAAAGTCAGTATCTCAGGCTGAGTCTGAAGACAAAGAAAAAGCTGATGCCTTCTGAAGGCCAGTAATAGGAAGGGTTCTCTCTTCCTGGAAACTGTCTTGTCTTTTTATTCTATTGAGACCTTTAACTGATTGGATGAGGTCCGCTTATAGGAAAGCAAGCTGCTTTACTAACTGCCAATTCTGTACACATTGTGCTTGGAGGAGAGGCACAGAGCAGTTTTCTTTGTTTTTTTGTGGTGCTGGGGATTGAACCCAGGGCCTTATACATGGAAGGCAAGAACTCTACCGCTGGGTCACATCCCTACCCCAAAGCCTGCCAGCTCTAACACACTCAGACACACCTATGGTAATATTTGTTTAAATATCTGAAACCTGGTAGCCCAATCAAGTTGATACATAAAACTAGCCATCACAAATATGTTCCGGGAACTTAGAGTCTTTAAACAAGTTGATTCTAATAAGATTTAACTGAGAAGGATAGAATCAGGGAAGTGCCTTGTGACTATCCACCTGCATTTTCTGGGAGGATAATGTCATTTCTGTAGCTATAAAAATTAAAAATGTATCTCAAGTTATGCATATGGTAATGGTACTCTGGTCTGTATTCAATAAGTTTCGCTTTAAGTCAGCCATCCTACTCTTGAAGGACTGGGCCAGTAGAGAATAAGATTCTCCATGGCTTATGTGTTTCTTTAAATGTTTTATAGATTATGGTGTGTAGAGAGAAGTGAGCTTCACATTTCCTCTGGTACTCTTTATCTGGCAAAGATATACTGATGCCAGGCTGTATGTGGTGGGTAAAAGCATAGTCTTTCAAGCCACACTGCTTGGCAGTTGACCATAGCAAGTTACTTAACTTATCTGTATTTTAATTTCCCTTTGTAAATAGGGATAAAAATCATTTGTATGTGTGTATGAATATGCAGTTATGCAGTTAAATTGGAAAATAGTATTTAATGTCAATCATAAAAAATACAATGAAATTATTAAGTGTTCTTAGTTATTTTGAATGTACGCCCTAATTTCATTTTCTCCATGATGATCTGAGCAATCTGGTTGTTTGTTTGTTTGTTCATTTGTTTGACATGTTACATGAGACCTATCGCTCAGGAAAGGTAGTATGCCTGCAGTCATACAGCTAAGATTAACCACCCAAGTCTATTTGATTCCCAACTCATGATTTTTTAATATTTACGTTCTCCAAGTCTTTACAGAATATAATTGAAGGGGTTCATTTTCTGTTGCTATAACTGAATGTTACAGACTGGGTAATTTATAAAGAATGAGGTTTGTCCAGCTCCTGGTCCTGGAGGCTGGGGGATCTAGTGGTGTGTTGGTAGCCTCTGGGTGAGGGCCTTCTTGCTGTGGCACAACATGGCAGAGAACTTCACATGGTGAGACGAAGCAAGCATGCTTGTTCAGGGGTCTCTTCTTAGAAAGCACTAATGCCAGTATGGGGCACCATCCTTACAACTTCATCTAACCCTACTGACTGCCTAAAGGTCTCATCTTCAAATAGTGTTAGCATATGAAATTTGGATAGTTTTAAACACATGGTCTTTTCAGGGACACATTGAAACCATACCAGTCATTTAATAAACAGAAGTAAAATAACAAAATGATTGAATAAAGGAAATGTGGAAGGCATGAGACAGTCAAGATCACTCCATGACATGTTCAAAGTTAAAGCCACCAGGGGGCAGTGTTCAACAGGCAGAGAGAGTCACCTCACTGCTTTTCTTCAACTGCTAAGAAGCCACCCTCTTGCTGTGTATTTGGCTAAAAGCAGGAGACAAATACACAAAGGTGTCCACTTTCCCTCCGTATTCAATCACTGGAGAGAACACTCGCCCCTCTTTAGCCTGGGAGGGCACCAGAGGAATGAACTAACCAGCTATCGTCTCCTACTCACTCTTTGCCACTTTGTGGCCATAGAGACTCAAAGCGCCTTTTCTTTCTTCTATCCCAGCCCTCATACTTACTATTTTTCATCAGAGAGGCTGTGTAGGCCACTATGTGCATGCACACATGCACGCGCGTGCACACACACACACACACACACACACACACACTGCTCCCCTGGGCCTGCTTAAGCCCTTGGTAGCAAATACGTTTGGTTTTCTCTTCTTTGTCAGTCTCTGGCCAGGCTGGTTTACAGCACCTTGACCAGAGAATCTAAGATGGGAAGAGGAAAAATATTTTCCCTCCCTTACATCTTAGAATTAGATAGCTAATATTATCAGTTAATTAACTGTCTGTTGAACTCATGCCTTCAAATTAGGTGGGCTTGGGGTTGTTTTGTGGTTTTGTTTTCTTCTTTGATCTGTATTTCGTACTGCTGGGGCTTGAACCCAAGGCCTCCCAATAGTGGGCCAGTGAACCACCACTGAGCTACTCCCATAGCCCTAAATGTTCTTAAATACTAATATAAAGGCCCTTACAATTTTAGACTCTAAAAGTCAGAATTCTTTAAGGGATAAGAGTTTTCTCTAAATTTCCTTCCATGGCCCAAATGACCAACACTTGTTCCTCTCCTCAACCCCTGAAGGGAGGGAACATGCAGATTCTAGCACCAGAAAGTCAGGGCCCATTGCCTTTGCCCAAGAAAGGGAGAGATGGAGCTAAAGATGGCTGGGAGCAAAGCAAGGCTGGAGAGGCACACGTCTCACAATGTTCTCCCTCCCTGCTCTGTACGTGCTATTAAGCTGCTGCACATGTGTACACAGGGAGACAGCCCAGAAAACAAGTCCCCCCCGCCAGCTACTTTTGTATGAAGCTTTTTCCTTTTCACCAAAATAAATGGGCTCCTTCTGTGTGGTAAGCAGTGAGTAAATGGGCCTGATCCTATGAACCTATGTGGCTCAGGACACAACAACATGAAAATGGGTTTCTTCTACTCTATTGTTTCTCTGAGAAACTTGTTATTTATTTCACACTGCTTGGCCCTCTTTATGAATTTATCTTGTTGCTAAGCATGTGTCTATGCAAAATTGATCGGTTCAAAAACCATAACCATGGTAACAAAGCAGCATCTAGTATATCCAAGCTAGGAAACACATTCTCAGTGTTCCCGTGGCTACATACTGTTCGACTACTTAAAGAGCTACAATTTAAAAAATTACTTTGAATTACTGTTAACCTACAATTTTAACTTATTACTAAAGTGTTTTTGACATTTAGGCAGAATCTGGCCGTTCTACCCTTATTGAGATGGATTAATTGGAAAAATTAGATGTCAGTACTATTTAATTTACCTTTTAATGTTTTTTTTTTTTTTTTT
>NW_004524837.1:1699833-1702186 GCF_000260255.1 Octodon degus | reverse complement strand
GAAACACCCTTCAGAGACCTGCCAGATACAGGCAGGCAACAACTGAGCAGGTGGAAAAAAGATCTAGGCCTAGAAAATGCTCTTATTTCTTGCCTGACTGTTCCAGAAAGGCTAGTCTACTATGCTGTTTAACATGGGCGAAGCTCAGGAGGAATAGGGCTGGAGTTACTGGAGGCATTAAGGTCACCTAGGAAAGAATGCAAACTACGCACCCCAAGTTTAGGTACAAACACAGGAAAACGACTATGCTAAAGAAACCAAGGAGTATAGGTTAAAAGAAAGGTATTTTTAAAAACCCTAAAAAGGTCAAGGGAGATTTTCAAAAAGAAAGGAAAAATTAACTCTTTAGGTATAGTAGTGGTGGATTTAAAATTTTAGTGGATTAAGGGATGCTTGGCACATCAATGGTATAAAACATTTGTACATGTAGTATAAAACATACACATTCTTTCAAAACTTGGCTGTGAAAGGAAAAAAATAGAATGGAGAATAATGGCAGGACACGAGTAGCAGAAAAGAATTTTCGCCTTCAGAGGAATTAAAATACATCTTCATGCTTAAGAGAAGAGCCAACAGAAAGGGAAAGGTCAAAGACTGCAACTAAAAAGAAGACAAAGGTAACCAGAAAAAGATTGCAGAATAGGGCACAAACAGTTTAGGTACAAATATAGGGGGGAAAAAACCCTGCATTAAAGAAACTGAGGAGTACAGGCACAAGGAAAAAAGGCAAGAGCTTTGATAAATTTATGCTTAGGCAAAACAGAGCCCAAAGCAGGAAAGAAAAGCATACAGATAAACTTTCCTGGGGTGAAGGAGTCTTGGGGCAAGGAAGGCAGCACAAAACCTGGTCAGGATCAGGTCCAAAGTGAAGGAAACAGGAGGGAGAGGATCAGAGCGAAGCGCAAGTGGGGTCCACCAAGCTGTAACTGCACCAATTCCAAGGGCACCTGATTTCCCTTTAGCAGTTCATATGCAGAAACATGGACAGGAACCCCATGGATGAAATGAACATTAAGATTTCTTCCAAACCAAGACTGAAAGATAGTCCGGGCTTCTGGACTGTGGAGCCCAGTCTAGCAAGAATGAGAAGGCATCAAAGGAAGACTGATGTGTGTAGACAAACAAGTTAAGAGCAAAAAGCTGAAGGATTTGATGAAATTAAAGAACAGGTACATAGCTCAAAAAAGTGGAAAGACAAGGGACTGATCTATACTCACTGAGAAAGAGTTTAGAAATTGATGAAGTGATTCTTGTTGACAAGTTACAGGATATTCAGGATGTTTGGTGGAACTTGGGGTGGAGAGAAAAAGGTAAATTAGCAATTAAATTCAAAGGTGTTGCTGGACTTTTTGACAATAGTGTTATTTTAAAAGTACCTGAGTAATCATACAATTTTGGGAAAAGTCTCACGAAGAACATTAGCTTATTAAAGATTCTTAGTACCCCCTAGAGTTAATTCATTGACAATGAAACCATTTCTTCACGTTAACTCTTTTCAAGACTCTACATCAGATATGGCATTGTCCTCAGAATTATCGTGATATTTTAAGGTTACTCCAAAATTAAAAGACACACAAAAAGAATAATTTTGGCTCTCTTCCAACGGTAAAGCAGTTATAAAACTTAGCAGTTCAAGTTATTCCTAGCTATAAATACTATAAATTGTATTTTGAGGTGTTTCTAAGCTAATTAGAAAGTAGGCACTAAGCAGATTAAAACTAAAAATTTTCATACCTCTACTTTTTCTTGCTCCTCGAGTGCTAAAAACACAGCTGCCCGGAGTTCAGCCTTTAAAAAAAAAAAAAGGCAAGAACTCAAGACTTCTTCCAAGGTAATCCCAAACCCACAAGTGCCCAGGACCAGCCCCCCGGGCCCTCACAGCCGGTGAGCAGGCCTTGGCCGCGCCGCCTGCCGGTCCCGCCGCCCCAAGCCCCGCCACCCGCCGCACCTTGATGCGGTTCAGGGCGCCACTGTTTTCCAACGTCTGCACCAGCAGGTCCCGGAGCTCTGTGTCCTCCTCGGCCGCCACTGCGGCCGCCGTCGCAGCCATCGTGATTCTCCAAGACAACCACCCAAGCCGCGCCAACAGCCAACGGCCGCGGCCCGGCTCGCGCCGCGTCTCGAGGGACGGGTAAACGTACGTCAGGGGCGGGGCTTCGAGGGCTCGGGCAGGGGCTGGGTCTCGGCGGGAGGGCGGGGCTTCGAGGGCTCGGGCAGGGGCTGGGTCTCGGCGGGAGGGCGGGGCTTCGAGAGCTCGGGCAGGGGCTGGGTCTCGACGGGAGGGCGGGGCTTCGAGGGTTCGGGCAGAGGGCTGGGTCTCGGCGGGAGGGCGGGGCTTCGAGAGCTCGGGCAG
>NW_004524837.1:1697354-1699733 GCF_000260255.1 Octodon degus | reverse complement strand
GCTCGGGCAGGGGGCTGGGTCTCGGCGGGAGGGCGGGGCTTCGAGAGCTCGGGCAGGGGGCTGGGTCTCGGCGGGAGGGCGGGGCTTCGAGGGCTCGGGCAGAGGGCTGGGTCTCGGCGGGGGGGCAGGGCTTCGAGGGCTCGGGCAGGGGCTGGGCCTCGGCGGGAGGGCTGATTATGCAGGCCTCCTAGTGCGACCTTGGCACTAGGCGGAGCGCTGCGGCTCCCACCCAGCCCTAGTACAAATGTGGCCAAATAGTAACGAATCTGCAGGTTCCGCCCATGCGGCAAGCAGGGAGGAAGCCTCTCTGCGGGGCGGGGGAGGAGGAAAGGATATCTTCTGGGCGTCTCGTGTGTGTGTGTGTGTGTGTGTGTGTGTGTGTGTGTGGTATATGTTTGTCTGTGTGACACAAGGTCTCTATGCTTGTGTGTGTGTGTGTGTGTGTGTGTGTGACTGAGTATCTGGATATGTCTGTGTGCCACCACGTGTGTGTCTGCAACTTTGTGGGTCTGTGTACGTGTCTGTGTGTGTGTGTGTGTTTGTGTGTGAACCCCTGAATTGTGTATACACACCCAGAGAAGGGCCTGTAGTAGGTCGAAGCCTGGGAATGAGGGCGCAGTGTGCCCTCACAGTGGTTGTCATATAGTTTACTCTGTTCCTGAGTCCTTTTGGGAGAAGAGCTGGGAGAGGAAATCGCAGACTTCAGCACGCGTGGCAAGCAACCAGGGTTCTTACAAAAACAGAGCTTGGCTCCTGAAGATTCCTGTACTAAATAACTGTACTACGGTTCAGGAATCTCCATTTTCTAATGTAAGGGATCTGCAGATTATAACTTCAGATGCAAATTGTGAGGTGAAAACATCTGTATTGATTGCGTTTGTTTGTGGTTAGTGTTTTTGGTACAGGCTCTCACTAAGCAGCTCAGAATGTAGTAAACCCACCCCACCCACCCCACCCACCCCCGTTTTCCCAGCCACCACCTTGGGGGCGGGAATCCGGTCCCTGCCCTTGCCTAAACCGGGGCTTCATCAGCTGAGCTGTGTCGTCAGCTGAGCTGTGTCGCCGCCCTTGCGTTGATTGTTGGCGGATGGGAGTGTGGGAGAAACTGACTCTGTGTCTGGTATCTACCTCCAGAGAAAGGATTCATTAAGGGCTTAGTTTTGAAATGGCTGTTAGGATAAGTTAAGTTAGACTGAGAGAGAACAGAGGTCACTTCCAAACATAATATGTGACATAATTAAAAGGGACTCTAAAGTATTGTCTATGTTAGCAACCATAGAATCTAATCTGATTGGAATCGGTAGATCTACTAAATCTGGGAGACCCGTGGAACACATGGACCTTAAAGGAAAGACAAAGCGACATAAAAAGGATAAAGTAGACCTACAAACTGGAAAAGTTGATCTATTGTCAAATCAGACCAAGATTAGTGTCAGGAGAAGCAGGATTCGTGAGCCGGCTGGACACGGGTAATAATGTATTAATTTGGGACATGAAGGCTTTGAAGCATCTGCAGAGTGTCTAGATTTGGGTGTCCAAAAGACAACTTGAAATCCATTTAATCAGCACTTTATCTTGAATACCCACAGTATTTAGGCTCCAAATTAGGTGACAAGACAAGGACATGATCTGTCTACTGGGGTCAGAGAGCTGACAGTCCAGGGCTTCAGACAGGTACAGCACCCACAACTGACTCTGAAGACTCAGAATGAGGTTCTAGGGAGTGAAGGGCAGGAACATTCAGCCAAGGAGGGCCTGAGTCTGGCATTATGGCTTGACTGTGCACACCCAAAATGTGGGTGTGGAAGCCATAGCCTCCAGAGTGACTGTATTTGAAGATGGGGCCACACAGAAGTCATAAAGGTTAACTGAGGTCATAATCAAATAGGGCTGATGTCCTTATAAGAAGTATACTCTCCCACATGTGGGTACAGGGAAAGGCTGCCTCCTGTAAGCCATGTAAAGAGCCCTCACCACCATCCAGAAATGGAGCATGTAATCTTGATCTTTCAGCAGAAGCGTGAGACATTAACCTTCCGTCTTTAAGCCATTGACTCTATGGCACTGTGTGACAACAGCCTGAGCCGGCTAAGCCAGATAACTTCTTGGAGAAAGTAGCATTAAACCCTGTGGCCAGAGATGACCCAGGCCTACATATCCTGAATAGAACCAGAGCACAGGCCCAGTGTGTGAGAGTGCAAGCTCAGCGTGAAACCCTTCAGCAGAATTCCCTGCAAAGAGGCTAGAGACAAGACCCACCGAGCTGATTCAGGAGCAGAACATCTTGCCAGAGTGACACAGAGGGCTCAAATCTAATGGCTGCAGCAGAAAGAAGTGGAGCACAGCAGCCAGATCTAAGCAACACCCACCTGGAGGAAT
>NW_004524837.1:1656885-1687484 GCF_000260255.1 Octodon degus | reverse complement strand
ATCTGGCCGTTCTACCCTTATTGAGATGGATTAATTGGAAAAATTAGATGTCAGTACTATTTAATTTACCTTTTAATGTTTTTTTTTTTTTTTTTTTGTGGCAGAACTGGGGATTGAACTCAGGCCCTGATGCTTGCCAGGGAAGCACTTATTCCACTGAGCCATCTCCCCAGCCCCCCTTTTAATGTTTTTTAAATTAATTTATTTGATACAGGGTCTCAGTACACAGTTCAGACTTCTAGTGATCCTCCTGTCTCAGCCTCCCCAGCACTGAGACTACAGGCATGTGCCCTCATGCCCCAGTTTCAGGGCCTTGGGGCCAGCATGGCATGTAGTACCAGGGATAGAATTTGGGTCCTTGCACTTGCCAGGCAGGCACAAAGTCTTTCACTTTTTCAATTTTGAGGCTACAAAAGGTAGAGTCCTGCTGCTTCTTGTGATGCCCTCATCCCATCTTTTCTAGTCTCCTTTCTTCTAAGAAATGAAGATCTGTGCTCTATCTTTGTAGTTCACAATTTTATTGGAGCTTTCCTTATGGACAAATTCAAAATGTTTTAAATAATTTTGGTGGCCTCTGCTTTTACTTTTCAACACAGATCTGATAAAAGCTCTCAAACATAACCTTGCCACTGCCTCAACATTACGTTGTCTTGAAATTTCCTCTTCAAGATTAATTAGAGGGCCAAGCAGTGTGAAACGTAATCTTACTCTCAGGCAAAGACTTAGGAAAGAGCAAAATGCAGAAAAAGTTTCTGCCAAACCATAGCACACATTATCTTAGAACCAATGCAGTCCTTCCCAGAAGAAAACTCCCACACCTGCTCTTTACTGGAATGATTTTATCAGCCTTCTGGTCTTCTGCACTCTGACCAGAATCTCCAATACAGTGTAGCCTAAGTAATTTGAGGTCTACTATTTCATTCAGCACCTCTGAACTTTTCCAAGCTTCTTCCCACAAGCCATTCCCAAAGTCTCCTGAGCTATCTGGTTCAGTATAGTCATGGCTATGACCCCACTTCTGGTACCAAATTCTGTCTTATGTTTCTCTTGTCTTTGGGTGTATAGACAAAAATACCTATACACTCAAAGTTAAAGAGGCAGAGGTTTACTTATCTCACAGTTTGTAGAGGTTCAATCCATAGTTGGCTGAGTCCAAGACAGTGACACATGGTGGTGGGAAGGTCAAAGAATAGATCAGTTCATGGTGCCCACAAAGTAGCAAAAGCAACAAGAGACCTTAACAGCATTTTCTGGCCCTTTTATGATCTATCTAGGCTACCAGAATTAGAGCTGTGCCAAACCAGTCAGTAGACCAATTTTAGTAATCACATATCCTTAATCCCACAAATCAATCACAAACTAGGACAAGCTACCTCTGCAAAATCTCTATCTATGACTATATGAGGCATTGAGGGGACATCTAAATATAAGTCATAACATCAAGGATCTAGAGCAGAGAGTTTTCCTCACATTTCTGTCTTTGGGTCAACCCAAAGTATGAGTTGAGCTGAGACTTCTATCTGATATACCTGTGTCCTTTCCTGGGCTGGCCAGGGCTTCCTGTCACAGGATACCCTCTGAGGGCACCATGGTTTAGTATTTTTGCTCAGAGCTCCACAGAGTCATTTCTGACAAAGTGTATTGGTTTGAACTGTCTCAGCCCAACCATATTCAGGATGATGAAATATAAGCCTCATTTCTTCCTGAAATGAGGTAAACAATCTGTGCTCTTATTTCAAAACTGATGCAGGGACAGCCCTTCCTCTCCTCCACTACCCAGATCAGTTATTGTGTGGACCGCTCTTGATCTCAGCTTACCCTAGAGTACCAGCTCTTCATATTTACACTCTGAATGAAAATGCTCCTGACACTTACCTCCCTGCAAGTCTCAAGATTCACATGTTATTTTAAATCTTCCCAACAAGCAGAATTTCCTTCCCTAGATAATGGACTATGTAACCCAATTTAAGTGAGGTCACTTGAAGGTGATTTATCTTACTAAGGGAAGCTTTCTCTTCCCTAAATATGGCATCATTTAACTTCTCTGACCCCCATAAGTGCCTTAGGAATTGAAGGGGCACACACAAAATACCCACCACTGATGGTTCTCAGAAGACTTCATGGAAACTTTTATCAAACTAAGATTTTGAAGAAATTAAAAATATACTTTGAATACAAATACAAATTAAGCACAGGTCAAATACTTGATCATTAATGTGGAGAATACTAAGATGCTAAAGTTAGCTCAGAAATATCCTGAGAAACTATTTTATGAGGAAAGAAGAGGAATGAAATTGCTAGTTGTGAAACTGGCTAATGTCCCAACAGGGAAACAAAAATAATATTTAGAGTTATATTTTCTGTAAGATATAAATAATTTGGAAACAATTTTTTTCCACCATGACAAAACTCTAAGTTAGTATGTAAGCCAATGGAGTCTGAGCCATACTCAAGAATATATATTAAATCAGACACGTTCCCCTGAGGTACCAGTTTCTGTGAAGGTGACCTACAAATCACTGAAGGTGAGTCTGAGTCAGAAAAAGTCACAGTTATTTGGTAATAATTTGAACATGTCTTTTGCCCTTTTGTAGTGTTGACATTTAGACTAATGGTGGGTACAGCTGCAGGGACTGGGCACCACCGTCATGGCAGCAGTCATTGCCTGCTTCACTACTCATTAACAGGAAGATGAGTCAACTCTACATACCAAGGCCCTTTGTGGGAGTTCTAAAATTATTGACTTCATAAATCTTGACCTTTATGTACACATCTTAAATATTCTGTGAGATAAAATTGCACTAAGAATTTTACTGCACATCAAAGTGCCCTGTTGTCTCCCCTGGAAGCACTCAGATGGCTGAACTATCAGCTCAGTGCCTCCTTATTTGGAAAAACAGCTGATGGATGGACTGATTACTCAGGTATCAGGACTTAGAAGATTTTTTTTTTTAAGATGAATGCAATTTTAGTGAAAACAAGTGACAATCATTTGTTGAGGGTGATAAAATTGGAATTTTCTAAAGAAAACAGTACAAAGAGCTGATCACACATCTCAGTTCTTTGTGTCTTTGACGAAAGAATTCAGACAAGACATGAGACAGTCCTAAAGGGGCCAGGCAGAGTCTAATCAGAGTAATGGGGCTGCAGAGAAACAGAATACATTTTCAAGGCAGTTGCACAAAATTAAGGCTTAGGCTACAGTTACATAATTGAATGGATTTTCAGGGGATACTATTTTCTTTTTTCAAGGTCATTGTTCTTTTCAAGAAAATAGGGGTGTTTTGACAAGTGTCACAGCAAAGAAGCTTTGTGTTTACCAGCTAGGTTAAATGTCTCTGCTTCGTTTTTGTTATCGTTTGTGTCTAGTTGTTCCTCAAACCCCAAAGCCTCGCAGTCATGGGGCAACTTCTGGAGTTTGTGATAGATTCGTAATCCAAAACTGGGATTATGGGTGTGAGTACCTAGGCAGACACTGCACACAAATGTAAGGAAGAGAGGAGAGGCTTACTAGAGGCCACAGCTGCTGCCCCTTTATCTTTTCTCTGTGTTCTTTGACACCTCAATGAACCTGCCACTCTTCTTTGGAGGCAGCTGAGTATGGACTGAAATCTCCACTAACTGTGAGCTAAGTAAACCTTTTCTTCCTTTATTTTGGGTGTCAGGTATTTGTCCCAGCAATGGGAGAAGAGTAACTGAGACAGTTTCTTTTGAGACTTTCCCCAATATCTCATTCATGTTCTGGATTTTTGTGCAGGTCCTAAAATTTATCAGTATGCTAAGAGGAGGTTATAACTGCTTGGATTTTGGTGTGAGAGCATA
This sequence comes from Octodon degus, assembly GCF_000260255.1. Lineage (NCBI taxonomy): Eukaryota > Metazoa > Chordata > Mammalia > Rodentia > Octodontidae > Octodon > Octodon degus. Next base: position 1,683,662 of record NW_004524837.1, on the reverse strand, counting down.
AGTTTAGCACAATTTGCATGCTTATAATCCCAGTACTCTAAGAGGTTGAGGCAAGAGGATTGCCTTTCTCAGTGACAAAGAACACTAAGTTTTGTATGTTAATTTTGTATTTTGATATATTGCCAAATTTGGTTATTTATTCTAAGAGTCTTTTGGTAGGATTTTTTTTTTTTTTTGCCATTTTCTATGTAGAGGATCATGTCACTGCAAATAATGATAACTGCCTGTCGAGAATAAGCCACAAGACTCAAAGTGTAGGTGCTGGAAAGAATGCACTCAGACATGGGACAAGAGATCTTGACAAGGCAAATCTTTTACTCCTGCAGAAGGGTGCAAGCATAAAATTGTCCATTTATTCTTAATGCAGGAGAAGCAGTTGACCTTCTTCCCACTGATTAGGTTGAAAGTTCACAATCAATCCCAATTGGCTAGTTTAAGCAGCACAAGGGGAGGATCTGAGAAATTAGTGAGGGGAAGGAAGAGTAGGGGCCCAGAGGGTATGGGGAACAGAAAGTCTCTGGTATGGAGCTATCTTTGGTCTTTAACCTTGTTTTTAGAATTTAAACTGATCAGGAATTTCTTGAAACTTATAGGAGGTTGTGGAGGGCAGCGTGGGGTAGACCAGAGTCTAGAATAAGGACACTCCATTATATCCTCTGATAGAAAAGACAAGGTTGCACTTTCTCATGTGCCTTTTAGTTCTTTTCCTTCCATGTTTGTTTTTGCTAGTATTTTAAGTACTATGTTGAACAGGAGTGGTGACAGTAGACATCTTTGTTTTGTTCCTGATTTTAGAGGGAAAATTTTCAATATGTTTGTCATAAATGGCTGTTATGAGATTGAGTTATGGTCCTCCAATACTTATTTTCTTCAGTGTTTATTTATGAGTGGATGTTGAAGTTTATCAAAAGCCTTTACTGAATCTATGGAGTTGATCATATGATTTTTGTCCTTTTTTTGTTTATGTGATATATTACATTTCTTGATTTCTGTATGTTGAACCACCCTTGCATCTTTGGGATGAATCCTGCTTGGCCTTGATAAATGATTTTCTTGATGATTTGTTGCATTCTGCTTGGCAGTATCTTGTTGAGGATTCTTGTATCTATATGCATTGAAGGAAATGGTATATAGCTCTCTTTCTTGCTTGGATCAGTCTGGTGTTCGAATAAGAGTAAGAGATGCTAGCTTTCAGGAACGACTTTGGGAATTGTCTCAATCTCATTGATTTCTCCTCCGATCTCTACAATTTCCTTCCTTGCACTAGCTAGCTTTGAGTTTGGGCTGTTCTTCATTGTCTATGAACTTGTCGTGAATCCTTAAGTGACCTTGGATTCACTCTGGTTTTGTGATATGGGCCTCTCACAGCTATAGGTTTTCCTTTTAAAATTGCTTTCCGTGATTCCCATAGGCTTTGGTATATTGTATGGGCATTATTATTTAATTCTACTAACTGTCCTCTCTCTTTATTTTTTAGTTTCTTTCTTTCTTTTTTTCTGGGGCTGGGGATCAAACCCAGGACTCTGTGCATAGAAGGCAAGAGCTCTGCCACTGTGCCCCATCCCCAATCCCTCTTGTTTCTTACTTGATTTCTTTTATAACTTATTTATTATTCAAGAGTACATTTTAAGTTTCTATATGCTTGCACAATTTCTTTTTTTCATGTTTCAAAAGCATTTTTATTACTCTAAATCAGTGGTGGCAAACCTATGTCATGTGTACTACTGCAGTGGGCTGCTTTATCATTGAAAGCTCTAAAAAGTCTGTGATCACTGCTCTGAACTACTTAAGCGTACACTTCAGCAGCATTAAGTACATTCACTCTGCAACCATCACCACCATCTATTTTCAGAACTTTTTCATTGCAGCAAACTGAAACTCTGACCGGAATTGCCCCTTCTCCCAAGACCTGGCAACCACCACTTCACTCTTTACAGCTTTGGACTCAGTTTCTCTGTAATAAAAGAGGGGGTGCTGCTCACCACCTTACTGCATATATGTGACTGAGTTTATTACAGAGAAGGGTAACAAAATGAGTTTCAAGGGAGAAGACATGGAGACACAAACTGGATGTGAACCTCCTAACCACAGGCTTCAGCAGCCCTGCCATGGATGTGGATGATTTTTTCTCATCAAGTTGATCTTTCGAGCCATTTCCATATTGTAGATCAGCTGGCAGGTTTCATAGCTTTCCTGCTGGCAGTGGAAGCAAGGCTTTTCATAATATCTTCATTGCTTAATTTCCTCACTAAGCCCATCCATCGTGAGGATTCTGTTTAGTGTCCTGTATGCACCTTCCACGTTTTCATCTTGTACCATCACAGTCCTGACAATGAACTTCAGATGTTTTGCCATTATCTTGGATTTAAGTCTTCACTCTGCAGAACCATCTGCCATTCCTCCCCAGCCTGGGATCCAGCTCCTTCTGTTTGCACAATTTCTATTGTTACTTTTCTTATTAATTTTTAGTTTGTTGCTCTATGATCCAATGATATGCGTGGGATAACTTCTGGGGGTTTTGCAATTACCTAAACATGGCTTAAGGGCCAGCCAGACAGCTCAGCAGATTAAAGTGCCTGCTTAGGTGGGCACAGGAATCGGGTTTGATCCCAGTGTCCCATTCTGGTCCCACTCCCAGGGCAGCAATTGAGACTGGGTGTGTTGGCCCACATTTGTAATCCCAGCTCTTGGGAGGCTGAAAACAGGAGGATCACTATGAGTCCAATCTGTGTAGTAAGATTCTGTAGACCCTGTACTAAATACATTTAAAAAAAGCATAGCTTATTGGCTAGTGTCATGTTTGGTGAGGGTAGATGTTATCTACTTAGGGTTTATAAACTTTATACCAATAAAAATTTTAGATTTGAGACAGGGTCTTGCTATGTAGTCCGGGCTGCTCTTGAATTTACTATGTGATTCAGTCTGGCCTTGAACTTGTGTCAATATTCCTGCCTCAGCCTCCCAAGTACTGGGGTTATAGACATGCACCACTATAACCAGCTGAGATACAAGTGTATTTATTATTTATTTATTTATTTATTTATTTATTTATTTGGTACAGGTTCTTGCTGCCACAGTTCAGACTCCAGTGATCCTCCTGTCTCAGCCTCCCCAGTGTTGGGAGTATAGACGTGTGCCACTACATCTGGTTTCAATGGCCTGCAAGGTGTGCCCAGGTTTCAGGGGCCAGCACAGCATGCAGTACCGGGGATTGAACCCAGGTCCTTGAACTTGTCAAGCAGGTGCTTAGACCACCAAGCTATGAGATACAGGTTTAAAAGGAGAATCAAAGTCACTTTATTTGTGAAGAGAGAAATGAGGAGATGGACAACTACTTTGTTGGGGTAAGGTAGGGAGGATGGAGCCTGTGCTTGATAGTCTTTGTTGTTAGCCTTTTATTTTATATAGGAAGAAACTCCCATCTTTGGGAGTTGTTATACTGAATTGGCTATTTTAGACTCTAAAACTCCTGACTTAGCTACTGTCCCTTTTCATTGCTTACATGTAGATTCTTGCATGAGCTCCTTTTGGTCTTCTTTCTTTTGTTAAGGTGATATCCCTGAGATATAAACAGAGCATAAATTTAAAGTACAGTTAGAAATTAATAAAAAGGGGCCGGGGAGATAGCTCAGTAGAATAAGTGCTTTCCTGGCAAGCACAAGGGCCTGAGTTCAATCCCTGGTTCCACCAAAAAATAAATAAATAAATAAATAATGATAATAATAAAGAGAAAATAAACAAATAAATAATTAATAGAGAGCTACTTGTACATTTTGGTCCATTGGTATGGTGAGAGAATAATAAAAAATATGTATGTATTTATATATAGGTGGGAGAGCATCCAGGTGTGAATACATATGTTATATACTGAGTCTTCTACAATAGAGCTCCTTCACCACTTTGTTTCTTTTGTCCTTGACTAGAAACAGTGAGGCAAATTGGGGCCCTGGGACTGACACAAGCCAGGCTAACAGTCACCTTTCTCTACTTTTCTTACTTGCTTGCTAGCAGGGATTTAACTCCTGCTCTTCACCAGAAACCTCACTAGTCTTGACTTGCCCTGCCTTCAACTTTCCATACAGCTAGTGATATATTTTGTAGAAAGTTACTCGTGTTGTTAAGTAGAATACATAACCTGTTGTTCAGTGGAACACTCCAGATATCTATTAAGTCCTTTGTTCAGTGGCTCTGTTCAACTCTAGTATTTTTTTTTTGGGGGGGGGCTAGTTGATCTATTTGCATTTTTTTAAAATATTTTTGTGCAGGGTCTACAGGGTCTCACTACAAAGATTGGACTCATACTGATCCTCCTGTGTTCAGCTTCCCAATGTTGGGATTATAGATGCACGCCACCACACCCAGTCTCAATTGCTGTCTCAGCAAGCTCTGGGGGCGGGGCTGGCATGGCAGGCCAGGGATTGAACCCTGGTCCCTGTGTCTGCCTAAGCAGGTGCTCTAACCCACTAAGCTATCTGGCTGGCCCTCTAGTTTATCTATTTATGATAGTGGGATATTGAGGTTCCATACTATGATTGTATTTATGTTTATCTGATCTCTTACATCCAGTAGTACCTCTTTCCTGAGGTTGGATGTACCATTATGTGTATATATGTATATATATATATATATATATATATATATATTGTTATTATTTCCTGTTGAAGTTTTCTCTTAACCCGTATGTAGTAACCTTTGTATCTTCTGATCAGTTTTGATTTGAAGTCCACTTTGTCTGAATATAAAAACTTATACCTGTTTTTATATTTTCTTGGGGCAGGGGTCCTATTGTGTCAAATGTTGTTTCCTATGCTTTGTGTGAAATTAAATTCCATCCTGTGAATTTCTTTTTACATTAAATGTGTTTCTTTCTTGTATCTAGCATAAAGTTGGACTTTGTTTCTTCATGCACTCGGTCGATCTGTGTCTTTCGATAAGAAATAGAGATCATTCACATTGGGAGTCATTATTGATAGCTCTTAACTTATTCCTATCATCACATCATTCTTATATTGCTTATTTGTTTCTTTCCTTTCTGGTTAACTGCTCACTTACCTGGTGTATTCTTTCTATTATACCTTTTGTCATTTTTAGCTTCATTTTCTCTTTTTGGGATGTCGTTAACAATTTGTTGGAGCCGGGGAGATGGCTCAGTGGAATAAGTGCTTCCCTGGCAAGTGCAAGGGTCTGAGTTCAATCCCCAGTTCCGCAAAACAAAACAAAACAACCAAAAACAATTTGTTATAGAGCTGGCTTTGTGGTCATGAATTTCTTTCTCTTTCTCTTTCTTTCTTTTCTTTCTTTCTTTCTTTCTTCTTCTTTTTTTTTTTAATTTAGGCAGGGAACACTTTTTTTTTCAGACCCTTTCAGAGCATGGACAATTTGAGTCTGTGACAAAGCATTTATGTTTTAAAGCATACATCAGTAATTGAATGAGAGTGTACACTGATACATGTGAATTAACTGATCAGACCACAACTTTTCAATGTTTTAAAACAGAATAAGTTTCCCTGTAAAAGCAGAACCTTTGTGACATTTTTAGTATTCTTCTCCTTCCTCACCCTCTCATTCCACAGAATCCACACCAACCTTCATAATCCTTCTTAAGAGCAGCCATGTCCTCCCAGGCCTCAGAAAACTCCCCTTCCTCTGTCCCTTCACCCACATACCAGTAAACAAAGGCATGCTTGTTGTACATCAGATCAAACTTGTGGTCCAGGCAAGCCCAGGCCTCAGCAATAGCTGTAGTGTTGCTCAGCAGGCACACAGCCCACTGTACCTTAGCCAGGTCTCCAGGCACCACAATGGGAGGCTGGTAATTAATGCGCACCTTGAAGCCAGTGGGACACCAGTCCACAAACTGGATGGTACACTTAATCTTGATGGTGGTAATGGCAGCAATGACATCTTTGGGGACCATATCACCATGGTACAACAGGCAGCAAGGCATGTATTTACCATGGTGAGGGTCACATTTCACCATCTGGTTGGCTGGCTCAAAGCAGGCATTGGTGATCTCTGCTACAGAAAGCTATTCATGATAGACTTTCTCAGCAGAGATGACAGGGGCATATGTGGCCAGAGGGAAGTGGATACAGGGATAGGGCACCCGGATGGTCTGGAATTCTGTCAGATCCACATTTGGGGCTCCATCAGACTGAGGGAAGCAGTGATGGAAGACACAATTTGACCTATCAACCTATTCAGGTTAGTGTATGTGGGACACTCAATATCGAGGTTTCTACGACAGATGTAATAGATGCTCTCATTGTCTACCATGGAGCCACAATCAAAGTGCTCCAGGGTGGTGAGGATAGAGTTGTAGGGCTCTACTATAGCTATAGAGACCTGGGCAACTGGGAAAATGGAGAACTCCAGCTTGGAATTCTTGCCATACTCAATGGAGAGATGTTCCATCAGCAGGGAGGTAAAGCCAGAGCCAGTGCACCTGCCAAAGCTGTGGAAAACCAGAAAGCCCTGCAGACCTGTGAACTGGTCAGCCAGTTTCTGAATTCAGTCCAAGATGAGATCAATGATCTCCTTCAATAATGCAGTGCCCACATGCATAGTTGTTGGCAGCATCTTCCTTGCCTGTGATGAGCTACTCAGGGTGGAAGAGCTGGCATTAGGTATCAGTATGCACTTCACTGATGACTGTGGGTTCCAGGTCTACAAACACTGCTCTAGACACGCGTTTGCCAGCACCAGCCTTGCTGAAGAAGGTACTGAAGGAGTCATATCCGCCCTCAAGGGTCTTGTCACTTGGCATCTGACCATCAGGCTAGATGTCATATTCCAGGCAGTAGAGTTCCCAGCAGGCATTGCCAATCTGGACACCAGCCTATTCAACGTGGACAGAGATGCACTCATGCATGGCTGCTGCTTCTTGATCAATGAGTGGATGGAGATGAGAGAAGAGGTGGCTGCTTCTTACAGCACAACTCTTAGGTGGTTGATGTAAGAGAACCTGCCATGACTTTCTTTAGGTTTTCTCTATCATGAAAATATTTCATTTCTCTATCAATTTTGAGTGACAGTTTTGAAGCCTATACTAGCCTGGCTTCAAGATTGTTTTCTTGTAGAGTTTGTAATACGTTACTCCAAGATCTTCTGGCCTTTAAAGTTTGTGTTGAGAAGTCTGTTGTAAATCTAATGGGTTTATCTTTCTAAGTAATTTGCTGTAACTTGTTTTCTCTAGTAGCTTTTAAGATTCTGATCTTGTGTTGGATTTCTGGGATTTTTACTATGATGTGTTATGAAGAGGTTCTTTTCTGATAATGGCTATACACTTTTGCTACGATTTCAATGAGCAGTTTTTTTTACTTATATGTTATGTTCTGATTTTTCACCAATTCCAATTAATCATGAATAAGTCTTTGAGTCATCTAGCAGCTGTTGGATTAATTTTCAAATTCTCTTGTTTTTTTTTTTAATATGGAACGCTTCACGAATTTGCGTGTCATCCTTGCGCAGGGGCCAAGCTAATCTTCTCTGTATCATTCCAATTTTAGTATATGTGCTGCTGAAGCGAGCACAAATTCTCTTGTTTTTAAAGTGTCTCTCAATAATTGATCATTGACAATTCTAGTTCTGATATTCTATTCTCATATTAGTCATTTCTGATACCCTATTGTCCATAGGTTATTTAATCTCCTAAATTTATTTTGGGGGCCTTTCTATGAATTCTAATTCTTTTCTATGTTATCATCTTTTGCATCATTTTGTTTAACTCAGATACCTTTTTATTAATGTCTTCTGTAGATGTGTTGATCATTATATTAGATCTAAATTATTTTTATATTTTTTGAGCTTGCCAATCACCTTATTTTATTGTATTATTTTTTAAAGACAGCATCTTGATTTGTATCCCAGGCTGGTCTTAAACTCCCTGTGTAACCTGGGCTAGCCTTAAAACTGTGGTAATCCTCTTGCCTCAGCCTCCTGAGTGCTGGAATTATAAGCATGTGCTACCAGGCCTGGCCCAAGCACACTACAGATTTGTTATCTCACCTGTTATCCTTTCAGGTAATTCAACTGTGTGGCTTCCAAGTTCCTCCCCTTCAATGTCCAATGGGTCTACTTTGGAGGAGTTAGTAGTGTTTGCCTCATTTTCATTTTGTTACTTTGTAGTCACACATTTTTCTACATTTTTGTTCATTTTGTGTGCTTGCAGGTGAATTATGCTGGGCAGATTTGTTGCTAGTATGGAGACCTCTTTAGTTAATGTCTGCTCTTTAGCAATGCCCTCTTGGTATGGCTAACTACTGGCCTTCCTCTCTGTCCCAGGATCCAGTCCTACACATTTATTTGGGAGGGGTGGCCTTGGCATGTTTAGCCCATGCCCAGTTCTGTGGTAATGGGCTGTAGGACCGTTACTGACTGAAAGGCAATCTAGATAGAGGCATCCAGCATGGTCCCTCCAAACTGAGAACTTAGGCAGACCTGGGGCAGCTGTGGCATCCTGAGGGAACCTTACTGACCTACACCCAACCAATCTCCCACTACTTCTTTTTTTTTCTTTTTTTTTTTCTTTTTTTTTTGGTGGAACTAGGGATTGAACTCAGGCCCTTTTGCTTGCCAGGGAAGCGCTTATTCCACTGAGCCATCTCCCCGGCCCTTCCACCACTTCTGAGTCCAGGTGATCATTGAGAGCTTCAAAAATGCCAAAATGAAGGAGCAAAAGTCAGTTTAAGTCCTCCAGTACACCTAGAACAAGTCCAAGAGACAAGGACACAGAAGAATGTGTAAGCCACACACCTGAGTATTCTGAAATGATAGCATCCGAAGTATAGGTAGGGGCATCCAGAGAAAACCAATAGCAATAACTGTTACCTTGGCTGCAGTAATAAAGTCAGCAACAAACAGAATCAAAGAGAAGAGCCGGGGAGATGGCTCAGTGGAATAAACACTTCCCTGGCAAGTGCAAGGGCCTGAGTTCAATCCCTGGTTCCGCCAAAAATAAGTAAATAAATAAATAAATAAATAAATAAATAAATAAATTAAAATTAAAAAATTTTAAAAAAGAATCAAAGAGAAAATAAATATTGATTTACCCTATAAGCCAGTAATGTGACACCCTTAACCACTGAAAAGAGATCTATAATTATAGCGTGAATACTAAAATGAATCAAATATTGATCTACAGTAAATATGTACTAAGTGGAGGAACTTTACTTCCAGTAGCAATAGAAGAATATTCAATAGCAAAAGAATATTCAACAGCAATAGTGAAGAGTTGACTAGTTATATAAAGATGCATGAAGCTCAATAGTTATAACAGTAGCTGAGAATGGTGGTGTATACCAATAATCCTAGAGCTCAGAAGGCTGAGGAAAAAGGATCACTGTGAGTTCAAAGCCAGCCTGGGATATACAGTGAGTTCAAGGCCTCACTGTAAACAGCACAGCAAGACCTCAATTTAAAAAAAAAAAAAAACTTCTATTAGTAAAAGTTGAGGGGATGAAAAACTGGAGAATGAAAAAGTAAAATTTTAAAAAATTATTCAATGGAAGGTAAGGAAGGGGAGAGAAAATGAGGTGGGGATCCTGTTGAGGAGTAAAATGAAGTTACAGTATTAGAAAATAGTCACCCCCCAAAAAAACCCCTAAAGATAAAAAAAGAAAAATAGCAAAATACAAGAAAGAAAAAAGGTAGAGAAAATAGAGAAAAAATCCCTCCAAATGTAGGGAATTAATATTAAAATACTGAAAAAAGATTGAGTCGAAAGAAATTCCTCTGCTGAAAACAGGAGGATTACTACGAGTCTGATCTACATAGTGAGACCCTGTACACCCTGTAGACCCTGTCCTAAATTAAAAAAAAAAAAAAAGAATTTAAGGGCCAGGGAGATAGCTCAGTAGAATAAGCACTTGCCTGGCAAGCACAGGGTCCTGTATTCAATCCCTGGTACCACTAAATAAATAAATAAATAAATAAATAAATAAATAAAATCTCTCTGTTTTGACTGAATGGTTTCTTTATGGGATCTGCAACGTTGTAGTCCAGCATTTTTCCCTGTGTAGTTGTGGGTCTGTGAGGTGCTCTCCCTTCTCCAGAGGCCCTCTGTGTGCTCACCCCTGGTTATGGTAATTATTTAAGCCAAGGCATGCCTTTGCTCTTGTTGGTTGATGGAAAAAGCAATTAGACCTCTGGTCTCTGCTGAATGTAGGCTGTGGAATGGGAGTTCACACAGGTTGTTGGGCTAATGTGAGCACTTGCCAGGACTCATTTCCCACTACAGAGAGCAGGGCCCATGTCCTTACTGGGCTGAACTTAACATTCTCACAGGGTCTATATCTAAGCTTCACACTCAGTAGCAGTCCTGTGATTATCTCTCTCACTTTTACTGGTGAAACTGGAGGGTAGCACTGGAATCCCTGAAGCTCTTATCTAGGCCCATTCTTTCCCTCTGCATCTGCTGTCCTCACACCCCCCGGGTTTACCTTCTCTTCCTTGAATGAGGGGGTTGGCCTCATCCAAGATGAGACTGGTTGGTTAATCCATGCTTCTGCTGCCCTAGAAAAGGGAAAGAAAACACAGAGCTGGCTTGGGGTTGACAGGTGGCCACAGCCAGGTGTGAATCCACAGGTACAGAGGCCAATAGCATAGCTCTGTCTGGTCTGCAATGAGTGTGTTTGTGTGTGTATGGGGTGGGGGGGTTAGGTACCATTTCTTAATGTTTTCTAAAACTACTGTGTCATGGGCAAAGAATCACGGTTAAGGACGAGGCCCTGGCCTATCTCCTTGGATCACTATCTCAGTTACTTTCTTATTGCTGGAACAAAATGTCCAATACACCCAAGTTTATTTTGGTTGGCAGTCTGTAGAGGTTGTAGTCGGCTGGTTCAATAGCAGGGTGGCATGGCATCAGGGTATGACAAAAGAGAAACAGTTCACAGCACAGCAGGCAGGCAGCACAAAATGATCAAAGGAGGAGGAGGGAGACCTACCCTCCAAACCACATGCACCGTGACCTGTCTCTTCTCACAAAGCTTCACTTCCCAACATTACACCCACTGCAAATCCTTCTGTGGCGTCTCTAGTGATGAAAATCATATGTCTGTGATCTAGTCTCCTCTCCAAAACTATTGGGGGCCATGGAAGCTGGAATATTGATCAAAGGTGTGAAAGCCAAACTAGGCCTCATTGCCTAAAAGCAGTCAAGCTACTTCAGTCCTGAGATAAGCATCCTGACTGGTTAATGTCAGCTATTAGTCACTAGGCAACCTTGTGTCATGTGTTACTAACTTTACAAAGGTATAAATAAACATCCATATTGTTGTTCAAGGGGTCATCTCACCAACCAAGCAGATGAGTCACCACCTAACCCAGCTCTTGTCTTCTTGACTATCTGCTTCTCATCCCTGCCACCATTTCTCCCTGGGTAGAATGGATCACACTGAAACCAACAGATCCCTACACAAAACCCCACTTACGAACACATGATGCTCTAGCTATAAACCATAGCACTCACCCATTGGTCAGTGAGTCTCCTTCAGCACATCCTGCCCTGGGAAATAGACATAAATATTTGCTTTGTGTAGACACAAGTTTGTCAGAAACTAGGAAAGACAATGAAAGTAAAATCTGTTCTTACCCAGAAATTGCTGTATAAGTTGATTATTTAAGGCAGATTGGGGAAGGCATATGTGGAAACTGCTTTTGGCTAAGTGGATAGAAGACTAAAACAATGGGTTGTTAAGCCCACTGCTTCTTCCAATCACAGCATAACAGTGGTGAGAATGATATGACATTTCTGTCCTGGGGAACACATATTTTGTTGAAGAGTGTGTTAAATCAAGATATGAAAGTACAGTTTCAATGATTTTGGGCTTCCAGAGATATTCAGAGTATGGAGCTGGCTGGTGGTAGCTGTGGGGCTGAGTTTCAAGAAGAAGAAAGATTAGTTGTATCTTGGCAAACAGGATAAGGAGCAGCCGGAGCCACATCCCCTCAGAGACCTGAGTGAGATTAGTACTGCAGGAGGGACAGCTGGGGACTGATACGAGGCAGGGTTTCTGTACTCTTGGCCCAGTACACATTGTCCATTCTTGCCCAGTGTGACAGAGCCTCATTCTCCTCCCCCAGAACTCACACTGATATTCTTTTCTGTCCTCCTTGTTTGATGTCTTAGCAGACATGTATCAGGGTTATTTATGATGTACTGAGAGACTCTCCCCAAGCCAGCTTCTTAAGACACCAATGAAAGCAAATTATGATGGGTCTTATTTTGTTTTAAACTAGTGAAGACAAGTTGTGAGTTGTCACCTCAACTGGTCTAGTTAGACTATTTTGTAGTTTAACCTGCTTCCTGAACCAGAGTCTGCCCCAAGGAAAAGGGAAAATTACTTTTAACCACTAGTTATATATTAAAGAAGGAGAGAGGTAGCATTTAGACAAAATAGAATCCTCTTTTCATCCATGGCCAAATACTTGCAAGAAATGGGAATGAAAAGATATGTTACATTTTCTTAAAATCCTTTTATCTAAATTTGATTTGTAAATTTCTCTCTGAATTCAGGGTATATTTTCTTTCTTTCTTTTTTCTTTTCTTTTTTTTTTTTTTGGCAGAACCGGGGTTTGAACTCATGCCCTTGTGCTTGCCAGGGAAGCAATTATTCCACTAAGCCATCTCCCTGGCCCCAGGGTATATTTTCTTTAAAACAAACAAAATCAATCAAATGAACAGAACTTATGTCCTAGCTCTGTCTACTGAACAAGGTTAGAAACAATCATTAGTTAATAATCATTCTTCAGGCCTGAGGATAGTCTCTAGATACAAAATTATACCAGAAAGAGCCAAAGTTTCTGCTTACCAAATAAGACAAATATGCCAAAACCTAATTGAAATGCCCTGACACTTTGTATTTTCTAAACCTGCTGTCACAGTTTGGGGCTTTTGCAAGGGGAATAATATAATAGAGAACACATTTTATAATAGTATTTTATAATGAATCATCCAAGAATAATAAATAAGAAGTGTAGGGAGCCAGCCAAAGAGCTCAGAGGACTAAAGGGCCTGCTTAGGCAGGCACAAGGACCATCCCCTGTGTGCCTTGCTGGTCCTGGCCCCTGGGTGTTGTCAACTGAGACTGGGCATGGTGGCACGCACCTGTAATCCCAGTACTTGGGAGGCTGAAAACAGGAGGATCACTATGAGTCTGATCTGTGTTGTGAGACCTTGTAGACCCTGTGCTAAAATACATAAAGTAAAGAAAAGAAGTGTAAGAAATCTGTCCATATACATAACACTAAAGACTCTGGCTGAGGGCCTTCATCCTAATATCTTGCATGAGTCCATCTGAAAACCTAGAGCTCATAACAATGCCTGCCACAAGTCCAACTGCAGGCCTAGAGCCCACAACAAAGTCTCATGCAGGCCTGCTTCATGGATCTGTGCTAGCAAGGCCCAAAAATCAGTGGTGGAATCGAGGAAGTCTATGCCAGTGGAATGAAGGATCTGTGCTAGCAGACCGAGGGATCTGAACTGGAGCTAGGAAACAATGCTCAAGGTAAGCACCAGAGCTCCCCCAAAACTACCACAGCCATTCTCAGCAACAGTGAGGCCCTGAGCTCCTCTACCAATGAAGAAATCACAGTTCCCATCAGAAAAGCCAATGCGGCAAGCTTCTCCATAAGGCTGAGCAGTGCACCATCTTCCCCTCTGGAGCCAGGAAGTAATGTTCAAGATGAGGACCAAACCTTCTCCAAGGTTCATCAGGAAAGCCAGCATGACAAGATCCTCCAGTGGAACAGGCCAAGAGAACAAGCAGCTTCCAACAGCTCCAACACCTGCTCCAATGGCTTCTCCAAGCAGCATCCCTAACAGCATTTTGGCAGCTTCTCCTGTTCTGCCTTTATGCTGCTGGCAGCAATCCTCAGGTGGGCCTCCAGCACCGAACGCCATGCTACTTTAATTCAGCTGGGTGTAATAAGTTGATCACCAGTTAGAAATCACTATGCCTGCCATGTCATTTTTTTCCTTGCCTCACATGTTCTTCTAGAACTTTGCCTCTGTTATATCAAGACACCAGGCTCTTCCCCATCTCACCATGATCTAGGACAAGGTTTTTGGCTGTCTGAATTGAGATCACAGCACAGGGATGTCCTGTAGTTTGTATTGCAGTAGCAATATGTATATTTAATGATGTGGACATGGAGGCTAAAAGCATTATGGTATAAAAAGGGATATTTTCAAATGCCAAAAGATAAAAGCTAAAAAGAAAACCTGAATCTATAATTTCAAAAACCTCAAAAGCAAAGTGCACAGAAATGCAAGACCAGCAAAGATTCTTTACCAAGGTGCTGTGTGTTTCTTGTGGCATTAAGTTAGGTGTCACAATGCTCAGTGGCTTCAGATTGACCAGAGGTGTGGTTAATATAGACCAGGAACAAGAACTGAAGGATTCTTACCGTTTTCAAGTGCTCAGAATACGGAGTTGGTTGCTGTATGTTCTCTAAGTGTGGCCAGTGAGGATTTTCCTTTTTTCAATTACTGTGTATTCATGTATTTCAGCAAATTTGATCTTTCAAACGCATTATCTTTATGATTCTTTTTAATGCTCAAAAATTGGGCAGGAGGAATGGCACCTTCCTGCAGTCCCAGCAATATGGAAGGCTGATAAAGGGGGATTTAAAATTTGAAAATTTGGGCAATGTAGTGACTGACTAAGACCTTCTCTGAAAAAATAAACAAACAAATAGTGCCAGGGATATAGTTCAGTGCAAGGGCTCTGAGTTCAATCCCCAGTGCCTGAAGAAAATTCTGTTTTGCCATGAAGAGCACCTCTGAGTAAGCTCCCACAAGATCTGAGCAATGTTTGGGGGCTCCTAGCTTTCTCCTGTGACCCTGGATTGCACACAAGTTGCCTGTTCCATCCTCTTTACCTTGACTTCTGCTTTCTTTTAGTAAATGTGTATGTTTAGAGACCATATGCCTTGTCCCAAGGGGTGCTTATTGTCCCTGAGTTGAACATAGTTATCAGAACTTCTTAATGGAGGGAACTAAGTGGAAAGGTGTTTTGTCTGTTCTCTTTTAAAAAAAAATATATTATGACTTCATGAGATTTGCTATTCAAAGTTGACATGACAAAATTTTATAATAAGTTTTAATTTATGTCTTAGTTTATCTAATTTTTATTTTCATATTATTGTTTTCTTATACTTAAAACATCCTTAGTACCATTAAAATAACTATTCATTTGTTTTGTTTGTTCAGATTAATAATAAAAATGCTAAGGAATTACTAGCAAAATGGGAATTGATAACAGTTTTTTGGGTTTTTCTTCAGGGATAGATTGGATAATGTACAAAAACAGACGTTTCTTTAGCTCCCTGTTTTGGAGGCTGAAAGTCCAAACAGTATGGTGCTGGCTCTAGTGATTCTCATCTTTCTTGTAAAGTCCTACAGTGGGGTGCCACATGTCCCCATATTCATCCATTCTCTCTCTCTCCCTTCCTCCCTCCCTCTCCCTCTCGCCCTCTCTCCCTCTCTACTCTGCTTTCTGAAGCCACCAGTATTCAATCATGAGAGCTCCACTGATGCCCTTGTGTCATCCCAATTGCCTTCCAAGGCCTCACCTCTAAACTTCATAGCCCAAGTCAATTCCCATGCTCTTGACACCTTGTCATGGGAATTAGACTTTGACTTGAGTTGCAGAGGAGACAAGCCATACTGAAACCGCAGCTCAGCTGAAAGCATGGAAGGCTAGTTGCTAGAATCACCCTTAAACAGCTTGTGCTAACTCAGTTCCTTCCAGTAGCTTAGTCCTGTGGCTCTTTGTATAGGTCCAATTGCTCTTGTTTGTGACCTGTTGGGCATTTTTCTCAGTGTGAGTATCCTAATGTGGAATCCCATGGAGGCTCTGTGAGCCCCCCTCCCCAAACTATGTGACATCCCTGTGTTGTGATTTCAATTCAGACAGCCAAAACTTAGATCACAGCAGGATGGGGAAGAGCCTGGTGTGTTGATGAGCAGAGGTACATGTGGGGCGGGAAAAAAATGACATGGCACATTTGGAAAATACAAAGTACCAGGGCATTTTAGTTAGGTTTTGGTACATCCTTCCATTTGAAGTGTTTCAAGGCAGAAGAAGGGAGAAGCTTGCAGTAGCATTCCATTGTGTAGTCATATGAGAAGAAAAACATAGGAAAGATAGTGAGATATTTGTGGACACAAGGGCTAGGCTCTAAAAGAAAAGAGGATGGGGCATAACAGTGAGCAAAAGCTCCAGTACACCACTAGGAGGTGCTACATTTTTGCATCTTGGTGGAAGGAGGAAGTGTATTATTTGAATGTTCTCTCTCTGTCTCTTTCTCTCTGTCTCTGCCTCTCTCTGCCTCTGTCTCTCTCTCTCTGTCTGTCTCTTTCTGTTTCATCTCTCTGCCTCTCTGTCTCTGTTTCTCTGCCTCTCTCCCTCTCTCTTCCTTTCCTATAAACTGACTTATAGAGAAAGCAGTTATAGTTATAGGCTTTTACTCAAAGAAAACAGATTTCCTTTGCAATTCAGCCTCCTGTGAAACATGTGTGCTCCGTATGCCGCCACACTCAGAGGAAACTCCACGAAGTGTGTGTGTGTGGGGGGCTGCAATGTGCATGAGTATCTCTCCCCACACTCTCAAGCACATCGGAAAGCCTCATGTTTCCTGATGAGCGGTCAATAGCCCAGAGGGGAATACTCTTAAGATTGTGCATGTCACGTAATAATAGCTTTAGGATCATTTCATGGCTGACTTTAAAACAAGTGCTCTTCCAAGTATGTTTGGGGATTAGTTGTTTATATACTTAAAGCTATTAATCCAGATACATTTATAGACCACACAGTATATTCATACTTAATATAGTTTTAAACTATTATCTGTAATGCAGGAATGTTTATTTAAAGGAAAACAGGGCAGTTCGATGCTAAAACCTTAGGTGTCTATAGTATCTTGTTCATTTTTCTTACGATGCTTTTAAAAAGCAGATTAAATAAACAACCTTTCCTAGTGCCCATGTGACAGGAGTGCAGAGGAGTGTGCGGGGGTGTCTACACACGTGTGCACGTGGATGAGTAAGCTTGTGTTTTTTTTTCTTTTCCTTTTTCAGAGTAAATATCCATCTACAGAAAGAGAAATATCTCAGAGAATATATTTTTAGGTGAAATTTTGGTGATGGCTTCATAGCCCAAAGGCACAAAACCTGACCTCAAAGAATAATGATAATATATAATATTTTGTGCTATTTTGCTTTTTGTAGTATCATGCTCTTTGATTTAATTTATCCTGATCTGTTCCAAGAAGTTTCTTCTTTGCAGTTCCAGTTATTTTAGGGACATCCCCAAGAAAATAATTATGCTGTGAGAACACTTGATTGTTTTTTTCCATTTCTTCTCCATTTTTTCTCCATACTGTCATACAATAGCTTAGAATGAAACAATTCCACCAAATACGTACTATGGCAGCCAGGTTGACATGGCAAGGCCAGAAGTACTGATATGAGAAGAAAAGACAGGACAGGGACAGAACAATTACAAATAGGCTTTTCTCTATATCTAAATAATTTTGCCTACAAGGGAGTTTTTATGGTGGGATCACCCAAAAGTGGGCCAAACTATTAAAAATGTGAGAAACCTAAATTGATGCAATAAAAAGGGGGCCAGCTGTCTCTTCTTATCACCTCTGATGTTCAAGCCTAAAATCAAACTCAAGGCAGAGCCCTTCAAGAAGCACTGTTTTCCTTTCCTGCTTGTGAAGATCCCCAGATTCTACCCTAACAGATGAAAGCCATGTGGTAGGCTCCCTGAAGTCATTGCTGATGTTCTTTTAATCTCTATTCACAGTGAGGATATTGATTGCTTTTTCGACAAATAAGGAAACTGAGTGTTAGTGAGGCAGGTTAACTCACATAGGTCATGCGGCTCCTCAGTGGAGGAACCTGAGCAGAAGCCAGGCCTGCTCCCAAGTGGAGTTGGTCCAGGCTTCTGATGAGCTAAACTCTATGGAGAACCTACATCCTACTCTGGGTCCCCATGCTTGGTCCTCAGAAGAGGACCCTTATCCCTTGTCTGCTGCACTTGAGCCTATGCCTGGCCCAAGGCAAGTGTTCTGTCTGTACCCCTCAGCATATCCTTAAACCCAGTAGGCAAGCTCCCCTTGGACTGGCTGGCCATTACTCCTCCAGCTCCAAGAGGTACAGATACCAAGGGTTGAGGGTTCCAAACTTTGCTCTCCAAGGTTTGATGCATTTTGTTGTGCAGTAGAGTGTTCCTATATCTTAGCTGTCATCTGCCAGACTCCCAGCAACAGATACTGCTCTTACACATGACACTCTTGTCAGGCTTACATCACTCCTGTGCTTCCAGTCATCCTACTAGGCTTCTCTGTCCTTCTCAGGAAAACATAGGGCTGCTTGGATAAGGGTGCCACCTGGAAATACCTTCCTCTGTAATATACAGTAATCAATGTCTAGCTCCTATTCTTCATTTTCTCACCTGATTCCTTCGAAGTCCCTCTTTCTACTCCCTCAGTTGTAGTAAACTTCCTATCTGTTGCTGCTGGCCCTTACTTAGCTCCTCCAAGGGCACATTTCCTGCTCCTCTGATATCAGATGTCACCTTTTCAGTTTTGACCAAAAAGATCTCACCAAAAGAACAAACATGAGAACTGTCATGTTTAGAGCCACATAGTGGGTTTTCTGTTACTCTATCAGAGGAATGGGCTGCTCTTTGGCCTGTGCTCATGGAGAAGATCAGGACGTGCAACTGCATGAGCCATGGGCAGTGAAGAATATGAGCAGAGCATGAGCTTCTAGCTGAAGTTAGTCACTGAGGTTCAGAGCTGTTGGCTACCACAGCACTGTCTGGCAAGCACTGATGTAGGCACCCAAACCCAGGAGTTAGAACCAAGAGAAGGTAGTGTTGTGAAAGCGTTTTCATCTCTGGGGTCCACACATTCGTTGAAAGACGTCTGTTCATCAAAGTAGCTATGGCAGCGTGTTCCCTGCTCCACTCCAAAGACATGCTTCAGTCCTCACTAACTCAGTCTCTTAAGCTTCATAATTAGTACCTCTCACAGTGTTTTGTGGGGGCCAATAAAATCACCACCCAGTTCCTGCCCACCTCCCTGATGCTTTTGTTCCTGTGAAAGCTGGCTAGTTTCCAAGACCTTTGTCCAGCCTCTGCCTCAGCTGCCTCTTTCTTCCTTGTTACAGAAATATTTACCAACACGTGCTCTGCACCAGGCTCTGTTTAGGATCTTGCGTGGACAGTATGGATAGATATTCATGGATCACGTTCAGGTTTTGGAGGTAAAACTCTTATACATTTAGAGGCTCTTTTTTAAAA
This sequence comes from Octodon degus, assembly GCF_000260255.1. Classification (NCBI taxonomy): domain Eukaryota; kingdom Metazoa; phylum Chordata; class Mammalia; order Rodentia; family Octodontidae; genus Octodon; species Octodon degus. The sequence continues at coordinate 1,664,343 of NW_004524837.1, read as the reverse complement.
ATGGAAATTGAAAATGATGGATGCAAAATGAAGTACAGGGTCTTAAAAGGGCCTTTGTAAGTGAGAGAACTTGTACATAATTTGCTTCACAGTCAATGCACTTGCTGGAGGGGAGAGCAACATGTGAAAGATGGCAGGAAGCTCTCAGATGATGGTGTACCACTCATTTTCCCACTGCAAGGGGCCAAATACTCCACTTCTAAAGTTTAAAGGGGAGGTTAATTTTGGTTCATGCTTTTCAGTCCACAGTTGGTTGACCCCAAGACAGAGCTGGTGGAAGGGGATGGTGGAGAAAAGCTATTAGCCTCATGGAAACCAGCAAGCAGAGAGACAGAGGAGGTGCTGGAGGGTGGATACCCTCCAAAGTCACATCCCTTAGCGACATGCCTCTTCCTCCCAGGCCCCACCTCCTAGCAGTACATTTAGCTATGAATCCACTGGTGGATGTAGTGCTCTCAGGATCCAATCACCCTCAGAAAGCCCCATGTTTGAGCACATGAAATTTTAGAGGCCATTCTAGATCTGAACTCTAACAGATAAAGAGAGCTATAAGGCCAATAAACAAGGCCTTTGAACAGGAAAAAACTGGGTTGCTCCTTCAGAATGGAAGTGACAGTGATGAATTATACCTAAGGTGTTGTCAGTTTTCCACTGCTATTACTTTTTTTCTTAAATGTATTTAGTACAGGGTTTACAGGGTCTCACTACACAGATCAGACTCTTAATGATCCTCCTGTTTTCAGCCTCCCAAGTGCTGGGATTACAGGCACCATCCCCAGTTTCAGTTACCATCTCAGCATGTCCCAGGGGCAGGGCTGGCACAGTATGCTATGGATGAAACCCCAGTCCCTGTCTGCCTCTCTGTCTCTGTGTCTGTCTGTCTCTCTTGCTCTCTCCTCTCTCTCTCTCTCTCTCTCTCTCTCTCTCTCTCTCTCTCTCTCTCTTCATTGCTATTACTAAATGCTTGAAATAAACAGCTTAAATGAGGAAAGATTTATTTAGGGTCATAATTTCAGAAGTTTAAGTCCATGGTCTTCAGGCTGAAGGTAGAAACACAGTGGCAGAAGGGCCTAGTGGAGGGTGGAGCACAGCTGCTCAGCTCTTAGCACCTGAGAAACAGAACAGGGAAACAGTCCCAAAGGAGGAAGGGCCAGGGACCAGATGTAGTCCTCAATCCTGCTCTCATGGCTCGGCCAGACACACCCAGAACAAGTTTTACTAATCTTCTAGGCATTTATCAAGATAAAAAAAGCTGACAATATAGATTAACCATCAGGGTGGCCAAATAGCTCAGCAGATTAAAGTGCCTGCAAGAAGGAGCAGGGGTCGGGGGTCTGATCCCCAGGCCTGCTGTGCCAGCCCTGCTTCTAGGGCGGGGGTGTGTGCTGAGATGGCAATTGAGACTGTAATCCCAGCTTTTGGAAAGCTATAAACAGGTGGATCACTATGAGTCCATTCCAGTAGTGAGACCCTGAACACCCTGTACACCCTTCCCTAAACAACAACAAAGATAGATAGATAGATAGATAGATAGATAGATAGATAGATAGATAGATAGATTAACCATCACACACTGTGGTTCTCCAGGTCTTGAGCATAACTTACTGGTGCAGTGCCTGCCCAGCACACACAAGTCCAGCATTGCAAAAACAAAAAAACAAAAAACAAACAAACAAAACAACAACAACCAAAAAAAAAAAAAAATAAATCAGAGCACTTTGCAAAGTAAAGACAATTTTTTAAAAATCCCCTTCCTTTGGGCTCTGGGCAGAAACATCACGGCAGAAGGGCCATAATGGCTTGAGGGATCCTCCTTCCCCATGTGACCTAGAGGAGCATCAAGGAGACCCTTATCTATGTAGGACAAACAATGATCCTCCATTCTTCATTTCATTAGGGAAGGGAGGAACTTGTGGTTCTCAGGGCTGTGCCCTTGATGCCCAGTGACGGACAGCTTGTGACCCAAACCTTGCCTTGGGTTAAGCTTCTCTGATATGCTGTCTGACGAATCCACTTCCCAAGCCAGTTCTTTCTTGTGTCCTCTCCTCCTCCCTGTATAGAAGCCCTCTTGTAACAAGCTCTTGCGACTTAGAGGCCTTATCATTGTCCCCTCTCACCATGGCAGTGACCCATCATCTCTTTCACAAGGCCTTTATTTATTTATTTAATACAGGATCTCACCACACAGTTTGCACTCCTAGCGATTCTCCTGTCATAGCCTCCCCAGCTCTGGGATTGCAGGCATGCGCCAGCACACCCTGCTCCAGCCCCCACAAGCCCTTTCTAAGAACTCCTCTCCTTGGGCTTGGTTTTTGTTTGGTAGAGGTCAAAATATTTGAGGCGATATTTAAATAGAACTGTGGCTTAGGGGAGAACTAGGGTTATATGAAGCAGTTTCGCTTTTTAAAATGAATATTTTTAGCCTAAGAGAAAAAGAGAAGGAAGAGCCCCCCTTTGTAGATACATTCTTTTTACTAGAGAAAGGAGTGAAAGGGGCCAGAGAATGGGAGCTGGGTCAGGGTGGAGAAGAGGTCAGTGCACGCCCTGTCCATCACATGGATGGCATTTATTTAGCATCTATTGGATACTAACCACAGTGCCTGGGAGTGAGGCCTCAGCGGTGTACAAAACTGACATGGGCCTCCCTGTGCAGACTGCAGGGAAAGACAGATATTAAAGCAATAGTCATGTAATTATTTTAAAAAGTGGTGTTACTTGGACAATGTCCAGGCCACCAGGAAAGCATGTTACAGGCCCACCTTTTCACATGGAGGGCCCTAAGGAAATCAGTTTTACTAAAAAATACACCTGTGACTGTCCACCAACCTGGTGTAGGTGAGTCAAGCGTCTGGGTTGCAGCAAACAGAGGTGATCCTTGGTGGAAGGGCACAGAAGGCAGGGCTGGGTAGGAAGCCTGGGACCCTGTAGACCCTTCCTCACATTGCAAGGGCCTGAGCGCAATCTCTCAGTCACACCTGAGTCCAGACCCTGCTGAGTCCCCAGAGGCTTTCTGCCTATAACACAGTCCTGCTCTTGGGACAGGTTGATTAGGTGCAGAGCCATGGGAGGGTTCCTCAGCGGTTTCAGTGGATCTAAGTCTCCAAGGGCGTGACCAGACCAGGCCCCGTGCAATCTCGGGGCCAGGAGCGGAGAGCTGAGGTGCACGGAGCACTGAGGGTGCACCGAGCACAACTTCGCGAGGTGCAGATCTCTAGTATTCCTGGGTAAGGCCTCAGGACAGTGTGAGCAACTGATGGGCGAGGGGACGCTGCAGCGGGTTGGCCCGGGGCCGCAGGTTTACGGGAAAGGGTGGTGCCCAGGGGCCCTCGGGTTTCAAGCGTGGCTCAGAGTCCCCGTGGGTGGCGGCGACAGACTTGTGGACGCTACTGAGGCCGCAACCCAGTTTCTCTAGTGTGCGCCTAGGAACAGGTCCACCAGGGAAGGGAGGGTACCGGGTAAGGGGGCGTGTCCGTCCGGCAGGCCGGGGCATGGCTTCAGGGCGTGCCTATCCCAGGGCAGGGGCGTGGCCTAAGGGCATGTCTATCCCAGGGGCTGGGGCGTGGCTTCAGGGCCTGCCTATCCTAGGAGCCAGGGCGTGGCTTAGGGGCGTGGCTTCCGGGCCTGCCTGGCCTAGGGGCCGGGGCGTGGCTTCAGGGCCTGCCTATCCTAGGGGCCGGGGCGTGGCAGAAGCCGCCTCGAGCAGTCCCGGAGTCTTGAGGGACTGCCTGGGGGCGTGTCCTGTAGGCCGACCAGGCGCGGCGTCGGGGGTCGGGGGCGTGTCGGTCGGCCTGTGTCAGTAAGCAGGGACCTCCGGCCTAGGTGGAAACGCGGCGCGCCGCTCTGGACTGTGGGTCCGGACGCTGGAAGTGAGAGGCTCATGGCGCCCCGAGCCGTGCGCGGCGCTCTCCTGGTCTGGGCCCTGGCGCTGTGCTGCCTGAGCGGCGCGGGCCGGCCGTGGAGGTGAGCGGGCGGGGAGGCGAGCGGCCCGGTGTGCGCGGGGCTGGGAAGTGGCCCCGGGACGCCGGCTGCCTGTTTCCCCGCGCCCCGGAGGCCCCCGGCACGCCCCTTTCCCCGGTTGAGGGGTGCGGTTCGGTAGAAGAGGGCACGCCGGGTGTCGTGGGAGATGCCGAGGTTAACTGAGGGAGAGAACATTTTTGAACACCATGTTGTTAACCTTTTTCTTCTCTGTGTAATGATCAAGTTAATAGAAGCGTTCCATCCTTGCAGAGTAGGTGTGGAAAAGGTGGCTTTTACTTTTTAATTAAATACTGCTGCTGTTTTACCCTATACGTGGTATTTCAGTCGTTTCCAGAAAACATACTTTCTGAGCAAGAGCTGTATGTGGTTGGTTATCTTCATATTTGCCAAAGGTTAGAGCCTGGGCGGTAGTGTGGGGTGCTGAGTGAGTGCGAACCCTGATTTTTCTCTTGGTGTGTGGCCGTGGGGATCGCAGAGTTGTTATGGGGAGAGGGCAAGCTGAGTGCCCAGAGTATTTCATACAGTGCGGGGCAGATGATAATGAACCTTAGTTGAAGGCCCGGGGCTGTACTTCCCCAATGCCTTGTAATGCATGCGCTCCTGTAAAAAAAAAAAAAGTCAGTGCTGAGAGTACTTTCTACTTTGAACCCTTTGTATGTTTAAATTTGTGAATGTATATACTTTGTATTGACACGGGGAAAATGATCTCGGTGGATGACTTCCTAATGATATAGGGGAAAAAATGAAACTCCTGACCTGAAAGGTACCTGGAATGAGTTCGTGTTCTCTAAAACCACAGAATAAATTCTAGGAACAAACGGAGGTTAAGAGCAGAATATATTTATTGGTGTAAAGAAAGCTCCTGTCCTAGAGAGGGCCGGGAGCCCCCCCACCCCCAGCAGCTGGTCCCCAGGAAGCTGTCTGTTCCAGGGACTTTTATAGTGTAAAACCGTGCGGTGAGATGGGTCTAAGGTGGTGGAGAACATGGGAACTAACTTAGGTGGGCATGAAGTGGGACAAAACTATGGTCAACCAATGAGATTACAGGCACCATTGCTCAGGTAAAATTGAGCAAAAGTACCAAATGAGGAAGAAAGTCATATAATAAGCTGGCATGAATATCGGACAGGATTCCACCCACCCATTTAGAATATCAATCCGTGATACCCATCTCTAGGGAAGTCTGTGGCTGCATTTGTTTACTTTTGTCTTGAGATCTGGCCCAAAGCTAGAGTGTCTCTTTGTTTCTTCCAAAGTTGCAGTCACCTTGTCTTCCATATTGTCTCCCTGAGGTTCTGGCCCTGTCTGACTGCCTATAATATTTCTATCTAATTTAGCTGGCTACAACAGTATTAGTCCATTTATTTTTAATGGATTTAGTACAGTGTCTACAGAATCTTACTACACAGATTGGATTTGTAGTGATCTTCCTGTTTTTAGCCTCCCAAGCGCTGAAATTACAGGTGCGCACCACCGTGCCTGGTGTGTTGCTGTCTCAGCATGCCCCCAGGGTGGGGCCAGCAGGATACTCCAGGGATGAACCCCGGCCGCAGCACTCTGTCTAAGCAGGTGCTTAATCCACTGAGCCATCTGCCTGGCCCTTAGTCCATTTTTTGTTAGTATAATAAAATACCTGAGGCAGAGTTCTTTTGAAGACTGCGGTATATCTCGCAGTTATGGAGCTTCAAGGGCAAGGCAGTGGCCTTGGTTCTGTCCAAGTGCAGATGTCCTAGGGAGCACTTGTAGGAGAGAGATCACAAGGTCACATTGCCAGACCGGAAGGAAGCTAGACTAGCTCAGACTTACACAACTCTTCTCAAGAGAACTAACCAGCTTCTCAGGGAAAGTACTTTGATCTTTGCAAGGGCAGACTTCAGCTGCCCTAGGGTCCTCCCACAGGACCCATGTCTTAAAGATTCCAATGAGGAATGAAGCTGTGAGGGTGAAGCTGTCACTGGGCTGGGTGTGGGTCTGAGGGTTCCCTCTGAGGATCCTTGAGGGTTCCTTTTAAATTAAGTTTGTAGTTTCCCTAACCCCTCTTATGGAAAAAGAATTTTCAGGTCAGTAAAAAAAAAAAGCATGACAGGGAGTTATTAGAGGTAGATAGATACAGGATGGTGAGAGTGGAATTCTGTAAAATAATCCTAGTCTTAGTCTTGCTAGAGGAAGAGGAAGGCCCACCCATAGTGAGATAATGGCCCTTTCATATGGGAAATCCTAAAAAGGCACTCTGTTCCTAGGGGAAAGAGGACCACTTGAAGGTAAAAAGGGAAAAGACAAATCATTTTGTAGGTGAAAGATTGTCTCCTGGGATTACTGTTTTGGGAGAGGAAAAGTGAAGGGAAGAAAACAATTGGATTTGTGCTCTGAAGGTACAGTTTTTTTAATGTACTATACAATCTTTAAAAATCTCAGTTTTCTTGTCTCTTTTCTACCTAGTTTTTATTTCTTCTGTCCTGCCTCAGAGCCTCTCACATGTGAACCTTTAAGGGATAAAGCACATCCAAACTGCATCAGGCCTCTTGCCTGGAGTTCTGGTTGTGAATAAGCTACAACTTCACAGTTCCTTTGATATTGGAGAACTGTAACTCTCAGCTTGTTATATGTCAGATGTGCCAAGTTTGTGTCTCTGAAATCAAAGACTGATTGCTAAAGAACTATCAAGGTCAAGAGTAGAAAAGGTTTATTGAGAGATGATAGCTCCTGAGAGACAGGAGGGGTACCAAGTGGGTTGCCACCCAGGGCCTTTATCAGGGGTAATTTATGCAGCAAAGTCACAGTGTGGTAACAACATGGCATCATGGGTCAAACCATAATCAACCTATAGGATTATAGCTGATGAACTAATATTGATTCAGGGGGGAAGAGGGTCACATAGCAAGAGTACTGGTCACCCATCTGGGCCACTGATGCCTGTTGGGACTTTCTGGACCAGAGGGTGCTAATTGGAATATAATCCCAAATTGCTGTTTACCTCTTGGGGAGGCTTGTAGGCCTGGCCATTGCATCTTTATCTTGAGGCCTGGTCTTCAGATGCACCTGCAGCCACAGTTCTGAGGTCTTTACTTTTCACTAACTTCCTCGAGAGCCCTATCCCCCTCTGTATATTAATTTTTATCTAAAATAGCTACCAATGGGGCGTGTTTCTCATTCCCTGACTTCCATCACAGAAAAAGAATTTTTAGGACACATCAATAAGAAAGATAAAAAAAAAAAAAAGATAAAGAGGTTTATTAGGCATAATTTTTAAAGTTTCAGAGAAATAGAGTGTGGGCCCTTAAGAGAGGCAGGCTGTAGTCTGGAGCTGAGGACATGTATGTGTTTGGAATGGTAAAAATCTGTGGAATTTGTGAAATCTATAAAAAGTTTTGTCTTTGTTGGTAAGAAAAAGCCAGTGGTCCACACACAGGTAAAAAGATAATTTTACAGATCAAAGGATGGCCCATTTCATGGGGGGAAAAGCAGGGCCCAGTCTTGTTT
>NW_004524837.1:1637339-1656740 GCF_000260255.1 Octodon degus | reverse complement strand
GTGTGTGTGTGTTTTGTTTTGGGGGTGTGGTTGGTCTATCCCTGAATCTGTGTCTCAAGGCCAGCTTTCTGCTTTTTACCTTATCACCTAAACTCTGCCTTCTATCTTTAAGGTTTTTTGGGTGTGATAGGCAAGAAAGAAAAGAAATATAAACAAACCTAGGAAGTACAACCTTGGGTAACTGTCCTATGAAGTTCCTGTCTTCTTGAAAGTGCAACTTTAAAATTGTTGTTTTCCTTGTTTCCTTCCTACCTATCTTTATTTTTTCTGTCTAGCCTGGCCTTTGATGCAGTGTTAAAGCCAGGTGAGTTTTACAGTTTTCATATTTGTTGTATAGGCAGTCAGGTGTGGTCCAGGTAACATGTGTGATATGATGTGGTTGTATGCACTACTGTGTTCCAGAAAGCACATCTCGCCACAGTACAGTGCTTATATCACGCTCTGGGTGATGTGTGAAGGGTGCGTGCATAGGTTGGCCCTGGATAACAGCCCTACACAGCTTCTTACATAACACCCTCTGACCACATGTCAGTAGTTCTGCAGAGCAGTAAATGAATCCAAGCTGAGTGAGGTAGTGAAAGTAAGCAGTTTTATGTTAGCTCCAGTCATGTTTGGTTGCCACCTAAATTACAGAAATATGTCCACTGTTCAGGACCTTATCGGGTCACAATTGTAGCTAAAGGATTATGCATCTGTATTTCTAAAGTGCTCAGACAGCCTCGGGAAAAAGATTCCCACTGAGCTACATGCCTAGTACCTTGTATCTTGTCGGTTTTTATTTCAAACAAGAGTATCACCAAGATATTACAATGTCTGAACATGCAATCCTCCTGCCTCACCCTCCCATCGTGCTGGGTTTACAGGTATGCACTACCACACCTGGCTAAGAAAGGCATTTATGGCTCAGGTGCTTCCCTTCAGTGGAACCCTCTCTGACTACATTCTGACCTGCCTGTCTTCTTACATCATATTTATGTTCTTCACCTCTTAAGTTCGTTGTATATGCTTTCTTATGTTTATTGACTCTGGAATATGCAGTAGAGCCAGGGACTTTGTTTCAAGCAACATAACGAGTCTCATACATACTGTTGATTGGATGGATGGATTTTTCCTGAAACTTTGAATAAGTTATTGAAAAATAAGCTTCTTGTCTTTTAACAGTGGCAGTCATGAGTGGAAAAAACTAATTTTGACCCAACTCTGGCCTCCAACACTGTGCAAGGTGAGTTTTTCTCCTTGAGTGGGCCCCTTTGATGTGGAACCCTGCAAAAGGTTGTTTACAGGCACATGTGCCTGCTTGGTTCCTGTTGGCTGACTGAGCCTCCAACCTCTTTGCCCTGTCTGGTGTTGGAGGCTGGAGTTATTCTAGGCAAGTTGTGTCTGCAACAGGACACTGTTGCGGGAAGAAGGCCATGTTTCAGTTCCCTATGATGGCTGTAACAAAAGTCACAAACAGTGACTTAGAACATCAGTTCTCTTCATAGCTCTAGAGGCTGTTTGTCTGAAATCAAGGCATTAGTAGGTTTGGCTCCTTCCATTGGCTGCTGAAGGAGGTTGTCCCAGGCTTCTAGAACCTTGTCTCAATCTAATTTGTAACTGTGTCTCCGTTATCATGTCAACCTGCTGTGCTTTCAGTTTTCTAGCTGTGTCCTAGGCTTGCGGATACCTCACTTTCCTTGAGTTTGTCTGCCTTGTGTTTGTCTTTTATTATGTCAGTGAATGAATGCAGGGCTCTCCCCAATCTGGTATGAGCTCACCTTATATTGATTATACCTGCAAGGATCCTGTTTCCAAGTTAACAGATATAAAAACTGAGATGGGATATATTATTTGGGAGTCAAAATTCAACTCGTGATGAGGCTGGATTTGTCTCCTCCCTTCATGTTATTTTTGAAAGCTAATTAAGCATCTACTTGTGGAAGAGATCTGAGAAACAATGCCCGCCTCCTCTTTTCTGTTCAGCGGCAACAACAGCTTTCTCCTACTGTGACTCTGACTTGCCTTGTGTCTTTCATTTTTTTAGGACATCGTGCTGAGTCTCTTCCCCCTGGAGCCCTGCTTGCTTCCACTGTGGGGCTGGTTCTTCTCATGGGCAGTTACAAAACTGATCCTGGTGTCCTTTACAAAGTTTTCTATAGTATTTTACCATATTGCTGGCCTAACAGTAATTTCAGTGACAGTGTTCATGAAATTTTGCTTCAGAGTTTTGGGTTTTGAGACCTCTAAATTGTGCAAGATGAATGTAGCCGCCAGGTGCCCTATAGTTTGATCATTTCCTGCCATGTTGGGAGCAGTCTGGCTTTTTGTCTCACCTTCAGCATTGACTTTGACTAGTGAGGACGTTCTTACTTCCTCACTGATTCACTTTTCTGTTGACAGGCAAAAGTGAAATTTCACTCCTTATCTCACCAAATTATTCTTTTGGTTTAGAATCTAATTTGTAACTGTGTCTCTATTATTAAACTGATAAGGTTTCAGCTTTCTAAATATATTATATATTTTTTCTACTGGTACTATTTCTTTATTTTGGTGCCAGGGTGGAGTGGTGTGGGAGTGGAATGAAGTGCAGGGAGTCAGGTATTGCTGACCTCTGAAGGCTCCCTGTGTGCAGGAAGAGCTCAAGGTCAGCTCAAAAGCTCAAGGTCAGTCTTCAGTTTCGGATTTTCTGAGGAGAAATGGTTTTGTCCTTTAACCTCATATATTATGCAGCCAAGTGTCTTCCTGCTTTGAGGTTTTAGCAGCAAGATTTTTTAAAATGATTATCAAGATGTCACTGCTAGGCAGTTTATTTCAAACAGGACGGCTGTGATAAGAAAGTGCTGGTATTGCAGGCCAGGTGTACTGGCTGCAGGGCTGTCTCTGGGCTTCTGTCTCAGATGTCTACAGTATAGTACTGAACGGTCAGTCCTGGTTTTGATAGGACAGTCCACTGTGTCCTCACCCTCAAGCACTGTAGGAGCTGATGAGTGCTTGCTAGGGAATGCGAGAAACCAGCCTCTCATTGGAATTACCTCCTTATGACCCATGTTGGTGCTGGCTTTGCGCTTCACAAGCTGTAGACTGCAGAAAGTGAGGTTTCCTTGGGGACGGCACTGGAATGGAAGTTGAAGTGTGTGGACTCTGCAGGCTGCTGCCCAGCTGTTCTGTGGCATGCAGCTGTCACTGGGTACTTTAGTCACTGAAACCAGGGTACTTCCTCATCTATGGACCACCCTGAAAAGAAGCTGCCTTCTCACAAAAGGTGATACACAGAGGAAAGGATTGGGAAAGATGGAGCATGATGTCCATCTTTGTCTTCCCTCAGTGGCTCAGACTTTCCTTTATTTGCTTAGTCCCTGTGGGGGACTGGGCCTGAGGTCAGTTTCACTTGGGCTGGTGGCTCCATATCCGTATTTCTTTTTTAAAAAATTTAAGTTTTTTGGTTCAATTTAGGTGCATGTAGTAACCACATTCATTATAAGGAATTTGTATCTCTACATGGCATATTATCTTCAGTCCTCTTTTTTGTTTTTCTCAATCCTATTCCCTCTTTTCAAATCCCCTTCCGCTCCCCATTCACAAACCTCATTTTTCATTTTTATCCTTCTTTTCTCATTTTCCGCCCTCCTTTCCCCTCCCCCTCCCTATTTCCCTTTTCCCTTTGAATGGTTTCTTCCTATTGCACAATACCTATTGTACATTTATGTTTTCACTTACATTTTCAGTTTCTCACACCAGAAAGATCATGTGATACTTATACAGATGTGCCAGATTTATTTCACTTATGATTATGGTCTTAAGGTCCATTCATTTAGCTATAAAATCTCAATTTTATCCTTCCTTATGGCTGAGTAATTCTTCATTATAAAAAGAAACACACATCTTTTTTACCCATTCATTGATTAATGGGTATTTTGATTGCTTCTAAGATTTAGCTGTGATGAACAGCGCCACTCGAAACATGGGTGTGCATGTACCACTGTGGTACAGTGCTTTTGTTTTCATTTTTTATTTTTTTGTATTTTTAGGGAACGGCCTACAGGGTGTTCAGGGTCTCACTACTAGATCAGACTTGTAGTGATTCACCTATTTACAGCCTCCCAAGAGCTGGGATTATAGGCACGTGCCACCACACTCAGTCTCAGTTGCTGTCTCAGCATGCCCTGGTTGTGAGGCCGGCATGGCAGGCCCAGGGATTGAGCCCCTGGCCCCTGTGCCTGCTTTCAGGCACTTTAATCCGCTGAGCTATTTAGCTGGCCCTTGGTATAGTGCTTTTAATGCTTCTGAGAAGATACCCAGAAGGGGAATAGCTGGGTCACATGGGACCTCTAGTCCTAGTTTTTTGGGGTTTTTTTACTCCTAGTTTTTTGAGGACTGTACACACTGATTTCCACGGTGGTTGTACCAGCTTACTCTCCAACAGTGGAGAAGAATTCTTTTTTCCCCACAGCCCTGCCAGCATTTGTTATTAATTGTTCTCTTTATAACAGTTATTTTTTCTGGAGTTAGATAGAATGTCAGTTTAGACAAGATACCATGTACTGTGGTATCTTGTACATGTATCTTATCAGTACATCTTGTACTGTGAAGACAACAGTATGCAATGTATTAATTATTGTAATTGTCCTACTAATCTATTTTGTAACTGTCTTATTGCTATTTCTTTCTCAATAAAATTAATTTAAAAAAACTAATTTCAAGAGATAAAATATCAGTGTTATTTTAATTTGCATTTATTTATTTATTTTTTTTTTTTTTGCGGAACCGGGGATTGAACTCAGGCCCTTGCGCTTACCAGGGAAGCGCTTATTCCACTGAGCCATCTCCCCTGCCCAATTTGCATTTATTGAATGACAAGTAATGTTGAACTTTTTTTTTTTTTTACATATTTGTCATTTGTACTTATTCTGAGAAATGTCTGTTTATCTCAGATACCCATTGTTGGATTAGGTCTTTTAATTAGGTATTTGACTAGATATTAGTCCTTTGCCTGAAGAACAGGTGGCATAAATTTTGTCCCACTTTGTGGTTGTCTCTTTACTCTGCTGGGGTTTTTTGTTTTGTTTTGTTTTTCTGTGAGAAACATTTTTAGTAAGATGAGATCTCAGTTGTTGATTCTTTGTGACAGTTCTTATGTGATCAGGGTTTTGCTCATAGAGTCTTTGCTTGCAACAATGTCTTTAAGACTTTTACATAGTTTCTCTTCCAGCAGATTTAGTGTTTCTGTTATAATATTTAGATCTTTGATCCATTTTGATTTTAGTTTAGTGCATCGTGATAGACATGGTTCTCAGTTTTAGACTGGCTTCTTCAGCATATAGAAGCCAGTTTTTCCAGCACCATTGATTAAATAGGCTATCCTTCCAGTAAGTATGCTTAGCCCCTTTGCCAAAAATCAGGTCCATAAGTGCATTTAATTTTTTTTTTTTTTTTTTTTTTTTTTGAGACAAAGTCTCACTATGTAGTTCAGGTTGGCCTTGAAGTCAATATGTACCCCAGACTGGCCTCGAACTCACAGTTCTCCTTCCTCAGCCTCTTGAGTGCTGGTGTTACAGGCATGTGGCATCACACCTAGCTCAAGTATATTTCTTGTTTTTTTTTTTTTTCTTATTGTGGAAAAATTGTATCTTAGGTAAACCATTGATAGGCCTCTGAAAATGTGTTTGTTGCACTGAGATTTTTATTGTAGGTTTTATCTTTATTACCAACACCGAGAATATACTCCAATTCTCACCTCATTGTATTTGTTGGCTTCAGGTTTTTGATACTTACTATACTACTACACTAAAGTACTTGGACCAGGTCCAAGTATAACAGGGTATTATCTGCCTTTGTTCAGAACATTGATTTCTGATTATGTTGTGAGCAGATTATTCAGGTGCAGAAGCATTTCTGTTTTAAAGGCAAAAATGACTGTTTCAAAAATGACTGTTACCTAAGTTGTTTGAGACCTGGCCTAGGACATGAAGCCCCAGTGTTTTTTCTGCCTGTTATTAAAATAAAGGTACTCTACGGTAGTAACTCTGGGCTCACCTTGGTTTAGTAAAGCCCCTGTTTCTCCCTGATGTATGTTGAAAGGAAGTAGGTTGCTAAATGTTCTTATTATTAAACAGTGAACCAATTATCTTGTGTCTTTTCTCCCCAGGAAGTTAATGACTGTGAAAAATCTCCTGATTATTGGACAATACACGGACTATGGCAAGCATCTAATAAAATAAAATGATGAAACGGTAGAAGCTAGCTAACCTGAAATTCTAGAGTGACTCTCGACTTATTAATTATACTTGTTATTTTTGTTAGGAATTTATTCAGTAGATGAGATCCTTATTTTAAAATAGTTCTAGTTTCTCGACACATCCCTAATTCTGTCATTTACTTCTGTTTTGGTAGAGTAAGAGCAATGAAGTTCAAATATACCTTTAGGAATTCTGGGAACATTTTAGAATCCCAACAATTTAATTTTTAATTTAGTTAAAATTAAATTAGTAAAATGAATAATTAAAATTTAATTTTCAAATTTAAATTTTCATTTTCAAAATTAACTTAGGATCCTTAGAATATTAATTTTTTATTTTGCTCTTTCTTTGGAACCCATTATATAAAAAACATGTGGTCATATATATATATATACGTTTGTGTGTAATAGAAGGAAAATGAGAACAAATCCCTGTCATGCACTTCACAGACACTGTATTTTTCTGGTTTTGATTACATTGTATTTAGTATACATATATGTATGTATTTGTGATTTTAAATTATGCACATTAGTTTCCTGGAAGGAATCTATTTTGTTGTGGTTCTTATTGATACCTGCTTGTCCTTTAGGAATGGGGTTGGGGACTAGGAAATAGATTAAATGGGACCTGGCTTATAGTTCTGCTTTCTGGGACCTTTGTCTTAGATTTTGCTTGATTGCTCTGCTCCCCCGCGGCTTATTTGTAAGCTGCAGTGAAGGCCTGCAGGCCTCTGTCCTTGCAAAGGGGAGGCTGTGCTGCTTGCAGCTGCCAGGCAGCCTCCTGGTGACAAGGCCACAGCGTCCTGGCCTTCATGGGGAGCTGAGGGATCCTGGAAAGTCAGTGTAGGGACTTCATGGACTAAGAGCATCTAGGGAAAGAGTGGCTGTGTCCAGAGTCAAATGTGTGAGGAAAGAAATTTCCAAATCAGTATGTGAATTTGGTACTAAAAAATAAAAACAAAAATCATACTAGCTGATATTGTGGCCAGGCATTTCTGGACATGTTAGTTGCATGTTATCTCATTGACTGTATCACATTTTAAAGAGGGACAAGCTCTTTTCTTTTCATGCTGCATTTTGCAATGGCCATGGCCCAAGTCAGTAGCTTAGCATCACTGTGCCCCTGGGGGGCCAATTTAAAAGTTCCTCTATTATGCTTCCTCTATTAAAGAGCCAGCATGTGTAGCTTAGTCCTGCACTTTTTAACTGTTCATGACAAAGCCATAATCTGTAGTGTTGCTGTCTGGTGGCTTGTACTACTGGTGGTGCATGCATGCTGTCCCAAGCATGACTACCACTATTACTACCAGTGACATAAGTGGCCTGATTGGACAGTTGTACTTGTACTACTGGTGGTTCAAGGCAGCAGGAATGTGTTCAACACTATCTCTGTTCTTCCAAAGAAACTAGAACCATGACTATTTATTTCTGAGCAGTCTTTGTTAAAAGATTTATAGGATATATTCTTTTTTTTTTTTTTTGGCGGAACCAGGGATTGAACTCAGACCCTTGCGCTTGCCAGGGAAGCGCTTATTCCACTGAGCCATCTCCCTGGCCCCTATAGGATATATTCTTAATTAGAATTTTTCTTTTCAGACTTTAAAGTATTCTAATGTCATATAGATGCCATCCTAACCAAGATTAATATTTCTCTCTCTCTCTCTCTCTTTTTAATTTGGACTTCAAGGCCTGACAAAGTGGAAGATTGTAACTCATCATGGCACTTTCATTTAGATGAGATTAAGGTATTAATTTTATAATCTTTCTACTGCAGTAGAACATTCAACTTATGTTAACTCTGTTCAAAAGTATACCTTCAAAAGCATTAGGATTGAGCCCCAGGTAATGTTGTAGTAATTATTAATATCTAAAGCAGTCCTGTGAATTTAATAAAAATTGACTTTTCTCCTGGGCGAGTCCATAGCATGGGTGAGCTGGGGAAGAAGGCCGAGAGAGGAGCAAAGACCCTGATATTTGTACCCCAGCCCCCATTAATCTCCAGTCCCCAGGGCTCCTGGCTCAGTGCGAGAAAGTGGGTGCCTGGAGAAGTATGCTAGGCAGCTGTGCTGGAGAATGGGCACATAGCACTGAGGGCTGACCTTACCAGCTGTAGGTGGGTTGAGTGCTCCACAGTGGCTCTGAGCTGGAAGAAAATGATTGGCCCTTCCAGTACAAAAGGTCCTTTTAAACAGGGAGCCATAAGAATGCAGTCGGGTATCAACAGAAGTATTCTTTTGAAATACCTCTAAATGTGCAGTGTAGCATTGCACCATGCTCATTGTTCTTTGAGGGTCTGATAGTCCTTGTAGTGCTCTGTCAGGGTGGAGCAGGACTGAACACATAGATATAGAGGGACAGAGACAGCCTGGATGAACACCAGTATTTAAAAACAGGATTGAAAAGGGGCCTATGAAAATGGAATCAGGAGGAAGAGAGGCTGAGGAGAAGAGGGTACAGTTGATGAAGAAGTATCATTAAAAGGATCCATAAAAGGAAGGTTGGAATCACTTGGGTCAAGGGTATTTCCAGGTCTTTGGTAGTCATGTTATTGCTCCTCACAACAGTCCTCGTTTACTTGTGTAGCATAATATTCAACTTAGCATTTGTCCCCAAAAAAGTAACCTAATTTGGAAAATATACTGCATCATCACCCTGTCATGCCAGAGGGCTGATGGGACCCAGATTGAGAAGTAACAGTGAGCAAGGTAGAGAAAGGGAGACAAGAAATGAGGAGGGGAGGTAGGTGGTTATGAGAAGGCCATGGTCACTTTCCTCTGTGGCCCCATAATCTCCTTGATCAGAAAATTTTGGACATCACTGAGTTACAGGATGTTACAGTACAGGTTCTCTTATGTCCTAAGTCCTCACTGACCTTGAAAGGCTCAAGGTCATTTGGCCTCATTAGGGCCAAAATGTTGGCTGTTGTTGCAGCCCTTCTTTTTCTCCAATTTCTGGTCTGCAAATGTAGATTGTCAACCCTCCAGAAGAGAGGCTTAATGATATTATTACCCTATAACATAGGCAGTTAATGGGGCTGGGGAGATGGCTCAGGAGAATAAGCGCTTCCCAGTGCAAGGGCCTGAGTTCAATCCCTGGTTCCGCCACAAAAAAAAAAAAAAAAAAACATATATATATATATATATATATATATATATATATATGTGTGTGTGTGTGTGTGTGTGTGTGTGTGTACATATATATATGTGCAGTTGAGCTGAACCTCACTATCTGTATGAATATCAAATCTTAGACATAGCATGGAACAGGTATTTTCTATCAAGCATTGATATGTTAAACTTTAAATCCCTATAGAATGTGAAGAAAAATTAAAAAAGATTTAAAAATAGGAATATTACATATTTTTACATAGAAATTTATCAACGATGTAGAGTGTGCCTAAGGAGCATCACATGGAAAGAAAACATTCTCTCAGGCTTTCACAGAGAGCAAATTGGTCAAGCAGTAGCCATGACTCATCCACATGGCTGACACTGACAAAGGATCTACAAACTGTGGTACAGGGTTACAGGGTACATCCTGAGGGGATTTGACTGACTTGTCACATACGAAAGTTACATTTCTTGTTAGGTCTTTATCTTGGTCTTAACCATCCAGCAGAAAAGTATATAAAAAGTAAAGCCATATTAATATGCTGAGCTGTAAAAGGGTCAAGTCAACAACTTCTGACATTGCCAGTCCTACAGATAACCCACTACTATTATGGACTACTGGACTAGATTGAATTATTTTGCTGAATTCATGCACCTGCACATTTATTTATTTATTTATTTATTTATTTTTTTTTTTTTTTGTGGAACCAGGGATTGAACTCAGGCCCTTGCGCTTGCCAGGGAAGCACTTATTCCACTGAGCCATTTCCCCAGCCCCATCCTACAACATTTAAATGGCAATGGAATACCCATCTCTGACAAAACTAAAGACAAAAAGGGGATATAAATGAAGGACCATTTTGTACCTGTATATACAAAATAGTTAGGATAGATATACAGCTACTCTCTCTTAATTCAATGAGAAGAAAGATTTGTACTAATGGTATTTGGACAGGATATCATGTCTGCATTTTGTACTATGGATAACCACTATGAAGACAACAATATACAATGTATTAATTATTGAAACTGTCTTACTAATCGGTTTTAATACTGTCTCATTGCTACTTGTTTCTGAATAAAATTAATAAAAAATTAAAATAAGCAAACAAAAAAAAAAAACAAAAGAAGGCCATGAGGAGAGGTCCTCTTAATGGGAGTGGTGTAAGGCATGGGAAAGTGAAGCTATCCTATGTTTATGAATTTTATTTGTTTGTTTTGGTCTAATACCAGTTGGTATATATAGAGTGAAAAATGAAATTAAGTTGGGTTTAGGGTGACCATCTACATAGCATAGGAAGCCTCAAGTCAGATAAGCTCTCCTCTGAAAATTTGAGCTTGTATTTGTTTTGACAGCCATTAGTTTTAGAGCAATTTTAAGTTTACAGAAAATTGGCTGGACAGTATAGATTGCAGTTTCCCCTACTAACATCCTCCAATAACAGAATGATTTCTGGGTAAAAGACCATGCACCCTTACCAGCCTCAGAAGATAGGCTCTCCTGTCCCACATCAGCAGTTATTGCAGCTTCTCCTGTTCACATCCTCCACCACCAGGGTATGTTAGTCACCACTCCAAAACCAGTACTAATCCCTCCTCCTCCTTTTTCTTTTTTCTTTTTTTTTTTTTTCCTCCTCCTTTTTCTTCTTCCCATTTGTCTTACATTTTTCTTGTTACTGAGACAGAGTACCTGACACCCAAAGTTAGGGAAAGGTTTGTGTAGCTCATGATTTGTAGAGGTTTCAGTTTAACTGGCTCCAAGGCAGAGTGGTACATGGCACAGGGGCAACTGGTTGTGGTGGCAGAAGACCGCAAAAGCCACAAAAGCAAAAAGAGGACACAAGCCTCTTTCTGCCCTTCTTATCTTGGCTGCTGGGATCAGGGCTATAACAATCCAGTCAGTGTACTGATCCAGCAGTCACCCAGCCTTAATGTCAGCACCCTTAGTCCCAGTATTGCACTACAATTTAGTCATACACTAGATTCAGCCACCTCCAAAAAGCCTACCCCTCATGACTGCATGAGATATTCGAGGGACATCCAGACACAAACCATAACACTTATTATTAGACAGGGCCTTGCTATGTAGTTTAGGCTGGTCTTGAACTCACTGTGTAACCCAGGCTGGCCTTGAACTCACAGTGATCCTGACTCAGCCTCATGTTGTCTGGCTGTTGATACCTTAACTACATTTCATAGTTTGCATGGGGGTTGGCTGTGTGTGTTGTATGGTTTCACAGGTTTTGGTAATGCTAGAAGGTGGCATCCCCACAGCAGTGTGTTTGGAGCAGTCTCACCTGCCCGACCTCCTTTATTACCTAATAGGAACCCCTGGCAACTGCTGATTTCATTTTGTCTCTTAAGATTTTGCCTTTTCTGGAATGTCATATAGTTGGAATGACAGAGCAGCTAGACTTTTCAGGCTGTCTTTCACTTAGGAATATAAGTTTTAAGTTTCCTTCATGACTTTCATGGCTTCATAGCTAATTCTTTTAGTGTTGAATAACGTTTCCTTATGTGTACCATAGTTTAAGCCATTCATTTACAAGAGCTTGTGTTTTCCACATGCTGGTATGATTACTCAATTTCACTTTTACATGTACTTTTATGTGATAAAGTTTATGCAGAATAAAGAATTGTTTTATTCACTTAAATGCTACTAATAAGCAGGACTCAATTTTTAAAAATATATTATCAAATTTACTCTCTAAGTTTTGAGTTTCTTCTGTCTTACATGGATTTTTTTTCTTAAATTATGCATAGGATCTTTTCCAGGATATGAATCTGTACTGGCCTGACATAAAGCACCCGCTGAACGGCAGCAGATTCTGGTAAGTGCAGCTTTCTCGCAGTCAGTGTGCACCTTAACCCTAAGTGTGGGCTCTCTGCTCCCTGGCTGCCTTGCCAGGAGCAGCTATTCCTCTGCCGTGTCTCTGTGTAACGATCTGCTGCCCTGGAGCTACTAACTCTAGACTGGGATAGGAGCCAAATGAGCCAAAATAAACTTCTTCTCATTGAATTTGCAGGGTCAGCTGTTGTGTCGCAGTGACAAGGAAAACAAGCTCATTCCTGATTTCCTCCCTTCTTTCTTTCATCCTGTGGTACCAGGAATCAAACTTGGGAACTTGCGCTTGCCAGGCAGGTGCTTGTGCTGCTGAGCCCTGGCCTCATGACTTCATTTTTAAAAATTTTTCAATTGAAGTTTAAATAAATCAAATAATTCTTTATCTAGGAATTAGTGAAAATCAGACAAGAAAGATATCCTAAGGAAATCGTACTGCTGCCTGGAAATGTGTTAAAAGGAGAACCTGGGATGGTGGCGCATGCCTGTGATCCCCTACTCTGGGAGGTGGAGGCAGGACTGCAGGTTGGAGCACAGCTGGGTCAACTTAACTATGCTGTGAGACCAAACTCAGCCTCGAAAATGGAAAAAAATAAAAAATAAAAAGAAATGACTTGGGATATAGCTCAGGGTAGAAGCTCTGAGTTTGATTCTCAGTACCACCAGAAAAGAAAGGGAAAATGGGAAGGGAAGACCACATACCTTCTCACTGGGAGGAGAGAGGACAGGATTCTTATCTGAGGCGGAGGCCTCAGTTTAATAAAGCAAAACATTTGTGAGGTTTGCAGGCTCTGTGCCTAGGCTATGTGTTGAATTCATGATAGTTTGTAAAACTATTGCTTTTTAAGAAGATAAAATTGACATTTGTGTTATATCAACTGAAGGTAATTCTGTTTTCACATGTCTTCCTGTAATATCATAATTTAAGAGTATAATGAAGTAAATTTTCTCAAAAGCATTAATGTAGACATTTTTATGTAGAGCTTTTTGTTAAAAAAAGAAAGCTCGAGTTTAGCGAGACTTTTTTAAGAAGCCTGGTTCATCAACACTGAGTTTGACATTTCACTCAAGGGTGTGGTTTCAGGATTCCCTGACTGAAATCTGCCAGTTGAAATCACCCTTCCAAAAGGAGAGCCACTCGGTGAAAATGTTGCTGATGAATAGCTCAGGTCTCGCACTTAATTAGCACAAAATTGGTTTAGAAAAATGGCTTCTAAGTAGACGGTGGCCATAGTGAGTCAAGATGGAGGGAAACAGCACTTACGTGAAACTTTGCAGTGTACTTCAGAGACAAGTGTCAGGGTCTGCCAGTCAGGTGTACTGTAACAAGAGCCTGAGAAAATCAGTTTAAAAAGAGGAAAGATTTTATTTTGACTCTTGCTTCCAGAGGTTGGTCCCCCTGTGGTGGCATTGAATGTCATCATGAGAGCATGTGACAGAAGAAGCAAAAATAGCAAGTAGGAAGGGTACAGGATTTCATCCCCTTTAAGAGTTCAAACTGGGTGTGGCAGCACACGCCTGTAATTTTAGAGCTTGGGAGGCTGAGGCAGGAGGATTGTTGCAACTTTGAGGCAAGCCTGGGCTGTGTAATTCAGGGGCAGCCTGAATTACAGACTGAAATCCTGTCTCAAGAAAAAACAAAAACAAGACTGGGCGTGGTGGTGTGTACCTGTAATCCCAGCTCTTGGGAGGCTGTAAACAGGTGGATCACTGTGTCAGATCTAGTAGTTAGACCCTGAACACCCCGTAGACCCTTCCTTAAAATACAAAAACAAAAACAACAACAAAAAACAAAATTAGTGGAGGCTCCTCTGTGGAATAGTCCAGTGCTGTTCTGGTGACTGGCCATCCTGTCCTTTCATGTCTCCTTATAGAGAAGGGAGGTTTGTGCTGCTCTCTGAAGCCCTTTGCTGTCAAGCACCAGCTCTCAGGAGATCCATGTTGTTCAGCGTGGTGGTGTCTGAACAATGGCATTTTTTCCTCTCAGCTTTGATTTGCTGTTAATTGAGCAAGCCATGATTGTAGAGGTGAATGGAAGTTAATGAGTGGGGCAAAACGAGATGGGGTGGGCTTTTGGAACAGTCATGGGATACTGGAGTGTTGTTCTAAGTTCAAGAAAACTACTGGGTTGCCTACATTGCAAGTTAGGGGTTGTGTCCTTCCCATTTGGTAATGCAGTGGTGTGCCCACTGTGTGGCTGCTATGTGTGAGGAAAACATCTGAAATTGTCCTATTGTGCCCTGCAGGAAGCATGAGTGGGAGAAGCATGGCACCTGTGCTGCCCAGCTGGATGCCCTCGACTCCGAGAAGAAGTACTTTGGGAAGAGCCTGGTGCTGTACAAGCAGCTTGACCTGACCAAGTGAGTGCACTCAACCTGGCTTTCGGCTCCAGGGGCCAGGCAGGCATGAGCAGGGATCGGTGATAATTGGTAGCCCTGCCAACATGTGCTGGCACCTTAAGAGAGGGCAAGCAGTCATTCCTGAGAAATACTCCAGGCTTTCAGACAGTAAGTTGGCTCTATGAAGAATGTCTTGTCAGTCATTGTTCCTGACAGACACTCTTCCCTGAGGTCCTGAGCGCCAGGCACCTTTGCCTAAGGCTGCTGTGGTTGTGGTGCCCTGGAACAGGCAGAAAATGGTGGGTAAGGGTCCTTTCAGCCCTTGAGGTGACCCAATGCATGTGGACTTGCTCCTGCCTGCACTCACCTCAGCTCCAGAGATGGGAATGTGTTGCCAATGGATTTGTAAGGACAACAAGCCCTCCAAGGGCCACTGTCTATCTCCCTCCTTACCAGTCATCATGAGGGAGTTTAGGACTGTCATTTCCCTTTCCACCTGGACACTTATGTTGTGTCAAGTGTACTAATTCTTCTTATGGTCCTTCATTGTAAGTGCCCATAGTAAACCAGTGAGCTAAATTTAAAAAAATATGACAAAGCAGAATGAGAGTTTTGGTGCAAGAGACTGACGACAGTGGGCTGAATAAATGCATGCGTCCCCCTGGACTTTGGTGGTTGGATCTTCACCCCCAAGGTATGAGGAGTGTGACTGCCCTTTTTAAAGACCTGAGAGCTATCTATCCTCTTCCGCCAGGGGGACAAAGATGGACATTTGCTGTCTGTGAGAAAGGAGCTGTCACCAGATGCCAGATCTGCCAGTGTTGATCTTACACTTTGTGAGAAATAAATGTCTGTTGATTATTTTAAAAAGAAAAAATGACAGATTATACAGTGTCTGCAGTGCTGGCTGTAATCTGTGCAGTTTCTTTAGTCTGAATGGTTCTGCTTCAGATGAGTCATCCCAGGAGCCTTTGCTCCTCAGCCATGTTTAGGTAGTATGAATCAAATCTGCTTCCAGGTGAACAAAGCTTCACGGTTCTCTAGACACATGTTCTACCTCCTCACACACAAAAGCATCCTCACAGATGGTTTCCTATGTCGTTTTGATCAAACAGCTGGGATTTGAATTGACAGATCAGGCATTGAAACAGACAAGGCTGAGTGCCTTTGCAAAAATGGAGCTACATCAAATAATACTCTGCCAAGGAGCTGAAGGTGTGTAAAGCTACCAACTTGCAGACTGTGAAGCATTTTTTGTTTTTGTTTTAACATTAGTGGGGATTGAACCCAGGAGCTGTCTTACCATTGAGCTATATCCCCAGCCCTTTGTTTTTATTTCTTTTTGGCAGAACTGGGGATTGAACTCAGGCCCTTGCACTTGCCAGGAAAGCGCTTATTCCACTGAGCCGTCTCCCTGGCCCTGTTTTTGTTTGTTTCTTGGTCTTTTTGACACAAGGTGTCATTGTTACACAGTTCAGGCTATTCTCCAGCTCACTTTGTAGCCCAGGCTGGTCTCAAACTCCCAAAGATCCTTCTACCTCAGCCTCCTGAGTACTAGGATTTACAGGTGTGTGCCATCATGCCAACTGCCCTTTGCATTTTTGAGACCAGATCTTGCTGACTTGCCCAGGCTGGCCTGGACGTGACATCCTTTCTCCCTCAGCCTCCTGAATAATTTGGATCACAGGGATGTGACACTGTGTCATGAGCACAGAAAGAGGATAAGGTGCCCTTTGACCCTATTTTTGACACTGGCTATTTGTTTAACCTACTTATATAATCTCTTTAGATCTTATTTCCATGATGTAAAATGAATAAGTGGGTCACACATGTTCCTTCAGTTTCTTTAGCTCTTGAAATCTGCATGATTCAGTGAAGATATTAGGAATTATAGGACCAGTAATGTGTGGCAGCTCCTGTGTGTGTTGACTAGTGTAGGTACTGTATGTTCTTTAATTTGTAGGGAGTATGAGGAAGTAGTGTGATCTTGCAGTAAAACTAAGACCTTTCACTTCCTCACCCACAAAATGTCAATAATGAGCACTTCAGCAACCACTGTGAGAATTAGCTAAAAGAATATGTTTCAGAATTGCAGGAGTATTGCAGTTAGAAGGAAACTTATTTCTGGAAAGTTGACAGAATAGGGCCCGCTGAGCCCTCCAAAGGCAGAGCAGTGCCCCTGTTTCTAGCATGGACCCCATTCTTGTTCTCCAGGCCCCACTGTGGCATGCAAGTTGAGGTTAACTGTGCAACAGGTTTCATTTATTAGGCAGGAAAAGGAGAATAAATAGATGTACTTAAGAAAAAATTTTAAATGATAGCAAGGTTATCTTTATTACTGATAGGAAAAGAAGAAAAGCTCTGCAGAGCAAATGTAGGCCAAGTGGAAATAGGAACGGAAGTATACCCTGCAGCATGAAGGTGGACCACCATCCAACGGAGAACACAGTGGTGCTGCCAAAAAGCTTTTATAGGCAGGTCAAATAGCTCAGCGGATTAAAGCTCCTGCAAGCAGTTGCAGGGGCCAGAGGTTCGAGCCCTAGGCCTGCCGTTCTGGCCCTGCCCCCGGGGCACACTGAGATGGCAGTTGATCCTGGGGGTGGTGGCGCATGCCTATATTCCCATCTTTTGGGAAGCTGTAAACAGGCAGATCACTATGAGTCCAATCTAGTAGTGAGACCCTGAACACCCTGCAGACCTTTCCCTAAATTACAAAAAAAAAAAAAAAAAAGCTTTTATATAAGCTGTATAAGTAATGTAGGACAGTAGGTCCTGTTTGCAGAATGTGGAACTCAGCAGCTTTTTGTATAGGCCTGGCAACTTGGGAACAACAAGGCCAGCCCTGCAGATCCTGTCACTGTTTGCTGAGGCCTGCTGAGCAACCAGCAGAGCTGGGAGTGCAGTGCCTATGAACCATCACATAGAATACAAGAGCTCTGGGAAAATTGCTATTCACCACTTTCTCCAAAGAAAGTGTGAAATTTTTAGCAGTCATAAAGTTAAAATTAAGGAGTCAAACTTTAGATCAAACACCTTTATTTTTGTTTTTAAGCCATTATAACAAGTTATCCTTTTTTCATATGAAAGCAGTAATCCTGAGAAACTAACTGCTGCACTCCTCTGAGTCCCCTCAGATGAAAACCTGAGTTAAACCAAACTCATTATAACTCTGAAGACAGGCTAAGCTGTGTTCTAGGCTAGCTACTGGGTTTCTCTGCATCTTTCTATCCTTGCCCACCTACACCAGGAGGGCACTGCCCAGCGGAAATAGAGCATGAGCCACAGATATTTGGGCTCAGTAACGTCATTAACAAAAGAGAAACATGAGGCCTGCTAGAGGTGCCAGGAGCTGCAGCTGATGCCAGCTCGGGCCCCAGAGAGGCAGCTGTGTCTTTCATCCATGTTTTGTGATCACAATCCAGAGCTATCAGAATGGGTTGGTGAGGACCCCAGAGAATTCTGGAATGCTCAGTCTAAGAATTTTTACATAAAATCCAACATTGTTCAAGGTTATCAGCATTTAATCGATTTTTTTTTAAATGTTTTGTGTCAGAGGTTTTTTTTTTTTTTTAATTTCATTGAGAAACAAAGAGCAGTGAGACAGTTTCAAAACTGATTAGTAAGACAGTTTCAGTAATTAATACAGGGGTTGGGGAGATGGCTTAGTGGAGTAAGCACTTCCCTGGCAAGCATAAGGACCTGAGTTCAATCCCCAGTTCCAAAAAAAATAATAATAATAATTAATACATTGCATATTGTTGTCTTTGTAATGGTTATTCATACTACAAGATGCAGACATGATATCCTGTCCAAACACTATTAGTACAAATCTTTCTTCTCATTGAATTAAGAGAAAGTAGCTGTATATCTATCCTATTTTGTATGTACAGATACAAAATGGTCCTTCATTTGTATCCCCTTTTTTTGTTTAGTTTTGTCAAAGATGGGTATTCCATTGCCATTTAAATATTGCAGGTGCGTGAATTCAGCAAAATAATCCAATATAGTCCAGTTGTCCATAATAGTAGTGGGTTATCCGTGGGACTGGCAATGTCAGAAGTTGTTGACTTAAGCCTTTTACAGCTCAGCATATTAATTTGGCTTTACTTTTTATACCTTATTTTTATACTTTTCTGCTGGATGGTTAACAGATTTAAAGATCAGCCATATGCAGTTTCCTAGGATAAACTGAGAACCCAGACCGCTCATTCGGAACATATGTCACCAGTGGGTGGTGCTGGTGTGCCCGCCTCGAAGATGTGGCGTGGGGAGCCATCTGGAGAGCGCAGGCCCTGGGAGAGTGCACCTGGGCAGCATGTGTGTGAGGCCAGGAGAGAGGACCAAGAGCCATGGGTCTGCTCTGTGGTGAGCAGATTTGTTGTTGGAGACATGGGAAATACGCACTAGCCTTTAAGATGTCTTAATTTTTACCATGAAACAAGATGTTTCAGAAGAATAAGAAAGGAAAATGGATCTTTATTATGCAACTTTTTTTTTTTAATTTCAGAGTGCTCCAGAAATTGGGAATTGAACCGTCTATCAATTACTACTATGTAAGTCTTACCTTTAGCTTCTGATCTAACGTATTACGGGCCCCTAGTATGTCATTGCACCCTTTTAGCCACTGCCAAGTTTTATTTATTTATTTACTTACTTACTTACTTACTTATTTTACTGGGAATCGAACTTAGGACCTTGCACTTGTGCCACTAAGCTATCTCCCAGGCCCTCACTGTGAAGTTTATTTTTTATTTCTGTATTTATTACAGGGTCTACAGGGTCTCACTACATAGATCATACATAGATCAGACTTGTAGTGATCCTCCTGTTTTCAGCCTCCCAAGCGCTGGGATTACAGGCGTGCACTACCATGTTCGGTCTCAATTGCTGTCTCAG
>NW_004524837.1:1630461-1637239 GCF_000260255.1 Octodon degus | reverse complement strand
GGCTGCTGCGCTCAGTTTGACTGTCTTTGTTATGTTCTCATTGCTGTGACAATGTATCTAAAAACTACAAGTTAAAGAAGAAAAGGCTTATTTTGGCTCACATTTTGTAAAGGTCTCAGTCCACAGTGCTGGTTCAAGGCAGGGTGGTGTGGCAGAGGGGCTGGAAGAGGGAAAGAATTTATCAGTTGGCAGGCAGGAAGCAGTGAGCCTTCATCTTTCCTGTCCTGTTCATCCAGTCTGCACACTATGCTGAGCCAGTCAGTGGACCCACATCATGCATATGATTTAGTCGCTTCCAAAAGCCCCACCTGTGAGTGTATGAGGTTTTGGGGGAGACATCTAGATAGAAAGCGTGATACTGACCAAATGCCCTTCTAACTTGTGTACTTTAGATTTTACATGAGGTTTTTTTTTTTTTTTTTTTTTTTTCTTTTGCACACTGATTATGAATCGAAGGCTATGAGGACAGGGGCTTGGAAGCACAGATCCATGGCCCTTGCTGGAAAGTGTGTATGCTGCCAGTTCTGAGGGATCGGTGGAATATGAGTTTGGAAAACCCCTTCAGCTTGATAATATGTTATAATTGAAGAAAGTCATTTAGGACTTTTTGTTTTTTTCTATGATTAACTGGATGATACAGAAATTTAAGTATGAGTAGGTCTTATTGTCTGGGCAGGGTCTAGAAAACATCGTTTTCACTTCTAGGTTGTCTGATTTACTAACAAAATTCTCTTGGATCTCGGGCTGCAGCCACACTCACTGTAGGTGTTGCGCTGGTGCTGGTACATACTCCTGGCAGGGCAGTGTGGTCCAGATCTGTCCCAGCTGAAGCAAAGATGGGCATCACCTGCAAGGCCCAAGATGCTATCTATGCCTCTGTGGAAAAGGGGAGGACGCTAGCTTTTGAGAAATATATCAGATTCTTTGAGGCAGCTTTTGTATTTATCACACAGAAAGGATTTAAAGAAAGGCTGAAAGCAACTGATTTTAGCAGTTCTGTGGTTCTGGATGTTGAAGAGTTTTTGTGGCCTTGGCAGTTGGTGTGCTAAGTGGTGCCTTTGTCTCGCCTTCATTGGCGTCTGTGAGGCTGTAGTCATTTTCCCAGTTGCTGCCTGTTGTGTTGTCCATGGAGAGTAGAGTATGTGAGAACAGTGAGTCAAGGACGAGCCAGCAGCTGTGAGCATGGGCAAGGCCTCTGGTCCTCGTCTGAACTGTGTGATGGGAGTGAGGGGAATGGGCTGTGTATTTTTACCCAGAGTTTGGTACTTAGAGATCTGGGGGCAGCAATGACAGCTGTCATTGAGCTCTCTGCCAGGTGTCAGAATGCATGCAGGGGCTCAGGCAGAGGTCCCGGTCCATCACACTGAGTCTGACTTTCCTCAGGTTTCCATCCAGGCCCTTTCCACACATTGGCTTTATGGGCAGAGCAGTTGCCTTGCAGGCACACTTACAGGGAGCTGCTTGGGCAGAAGCTTCCTGGGAGGTGGAGCCTCCTGGAGGCAGAGGCCCTGAGGAAGAGTATCCTAAGGAGGAGAGGCAGGTTGTGTTGGAGGGCAGGAATGGACACCTCTTCAAAGACCAGGAGCAGAGCAGAGTGCTATGTGAGAGAAGGCCAGCCAATCACATTATGACGTGAGGACATCATCACAGAGCAGCACTAGTGTGGGCTCCAGAGCAGACCTGTGTCTCCCAGTTGTCTGCTGCTGGAGTGGGGGTGGAGTAGTGGAGGAAATGACTGCCCTTCAGGGAGCTGTGGGTAGACCATGTGGAGGAGGTAGGCCTGGCTGTGGAGGACAAGGCCCAGGCCACCATGGGACTCGACCGATGGAGAAGGGCAATTGGATCTGCCTGGATAATTACAATCTGAGGATTCTACCAGGACCAAGAGGCAAAGTTTAGAGGGGAGGGTGGAGCGGAGAGCTCTGGAGGGCGGCCCTATGTCAGTGTGGGCCGAGGGGCATAGGAATTACCCACTGCAAAGCATGCAGATTGAGAGGGGCCCTTGTCCTCATGTGGGGTTTGACTCCAAAGAGAAAGAACACAGAAGACTAGCGATGGAGGTGTCTGTCATGATGTCTGGGGCTCCTTTTGCTGAGATGGAGCAGGTCAGAGCACCTGCAGGTTGTACTTAAGTGTGCAGTTTGGGATGGAAGGTGGGTGCTCCCAGAGATCTTTTGTGATGTAAGAGGTAATTACGGTGGAGAGTTGCAAGGGGAACAAAAGCTTAGAGTGGAAGGAGTGAGAAAGCTTTGAGAGCCACAGAAGACAAAATAGAAGTTGGTTGACACAGGTAGCTGTCTTTTGGGCATTTTAGGTAGGGCAGCTCTGGCCAGGAGAGACAGTGGGATGGAACAAGACAATAAGGTGGAGTTTGGCTGCTCCGGGGGAGAAAAGTGGATGCAGAGGAGGAAAGGGAGTGGTGGGAGGACGGGGTGGGTGCTGCTGCTGGCTTCCCCTTGGCAGCAGGGGAGGGCATTCTCGAGCTTCTCCAGGCTGGGGAGCCCCCAGGAGGACCAGTCACTAGAACACTGCATTCTACATGGAGCAGAACTATTCAGTTTTTCCAGTTAAGTTTTGTGTCTAATACACTTTCATTTCATGTCAGATTTCAGATTTTAAAGATGCGCTTACCAGAATCTATGGCGTTGTCCCTAAGATCCAGTGTCTTCCATCCACGCAGGTCAGGCATGTCATTTGGTCATTCTTTCTATTTTCACTGTGATGATTTCAAAGTGGAATTGTACGTAGGCATGCGTGTCTGTGTCCTTGTCCTATGTGCACGTGTGTGAGCATATGCTGTGTGTGCACAGGCGTGTGCCTGGATGCTTGTGTGAGCACAGGCATGTGTGTGTGTATGTGTATTTAACAACCAAAGTGTTTTTCCCCCCACAATCCTAGGTTAGGATTTGCTCTCTTGCCACCTAGCTCTAACAATATGCCTAACCTAGAAGGATGCTCATGTAGGGAGGTGGAAATAGATAATTAGAAAATGCCTGAGCTTCATGTTACTAGTCTAAATCATTTAAATTGCAGTCATTTGTCCAATTTATTGACAAAATTGTTTCATTTTGTTAGTTGATAAAGACTTGCTTTAGAAGTATGGTGCTGTACCCCTTTAAATGCTATTTATTCTTCCAGTGTCTTGATGTGTATCCATTTGGGGTCTGCATGAATCCTTGTAAATGTTTTTAAAATTTTTCTCCAAGCCAAATACATATCCTTCACATAGGGCTAGGGGGGGTAAGCATCCGGGGTGACTGGGGGAGCAAGCCTCAGAGGAGCCCTGTCCACAGTGCAGTCACCTCAGCTGTTACTACCGTGCTGGCCAGCTTCCTCTGTTGGTGGAGGGGCTACTTCTAGAGCCCGGAGTCTTAGGTCTGGAGCCCCTGTTCCTGTCATCTTAGGTCAGCTCTCTGAAGTATCATGTTCCCCAAACTGATGCTATTCCAAGGTCTCGATTTTTAAGCATCTGTTACTTTTTATTTTCAGGGTGAGAATGTGCAAACAATTAGTCAAATAGAGCTGTGCTTCACTAAGGAGGACTTCCGTTTGCGGAACTGCACGGAGCCTGGGGAGCTGCCAAAGCAGGAAGTGTGGCTGTCCAGGGTCACTGCCACACAGTCAATGATGGTCTGTGAAGATGGCCCAGTCTTCTACCCCCCACCTAAAAAGATCAGAAGGACCAAGTATTATGTCTAAATTTTGGAAATAGTCTGTATTCTGCAAATTAAGGGAAGTTCATAAATCAACTGCTTTTTAAAAACTGAATCCAAAACCTTTAAAAATGTGTCTTGCTTCTTTCTTCAGTGTCTGTGGGTTGATTTTGGTCCCTGTGCAGTTAGTGATCCGCTGGGTTACACTTCCTATAAATGTGAGACCTGCAGATTAGTTGGTGTCAGGCCTCACTGCCTGTCCAAAGCTACCCAGATGTAAGCCACAGCTACGTGTCAAGAAATTTAAGTAGAGTTCAAGGCATTCCTTCCCCCTCAGGTGGTATGTTCTAGAACCTTGACGTACATCTTCTCCAGGGGTGGCATGGCTTTGTTTCTGGGCTGTGTCAGGATTAGCTGTTGTGGCTGCATAACCTGTGGTATGGGTCAGTGGTGGCCTGGGGTGGGGCTCAGGGCTTTCTTGTGTGAGCTTTACTGCAACTGCCTTTCCCCATGTGTTCTGTCTGGTCTCTGCTTGTGTTGAGTGTTTTGTGGTTTGTTTTTTTTTTTTTTTTTTCCTGGTTATATTAGATAGGTTCATGTCCAGTTTTATCTAAAAGAGTAATACAGATAGATAGATAAGATAGATAGATAGATAGATAGATAGATAGATAGATAGATAGGGAGATATATGGGGTTTTTTGATACTTTATTTGGTACAGGGTCTCACTGTGCAGCTCCAAGCCCTAGTGATCCTCCTGTCTCAGCCTCCCCAGCACTTGGATTACAGGCATGCACCAACATGCCCGGTTTTGGTGCCCAGCTTGGTGCGGGGCCAGCACAGCATGCAGTACTGGGGAATTGCACTTGGCAGGCAGGTGCTTATACCACTGAGCTATCTCCCCAGCCATATATACAAGTTTAAAATCCAGAACAACAATGTTTTTAAAAATGATTTTCAGACTGGCTCACAAGCAAATCCTAATTTCACAGTCTATAGGACACAAATCTGCAGTGCATTAGTTCAGAAAGGCAGGGCTTGCAGGGAACCCTGTCCAGGCACATGAGTGAGCAGCTCTGTGTGCCAGGGCAGTGTCCTGGCAGGGAGGGGTTCTTCAGGCCTCCGGGGGAGTGCAGGCCAGGACTGACAGAAGCAGTTGTTTACATTTGCTAAGATGGAAGAGCTGGCAGCGTGCCCGCAGGGACTGTCCCCACTTGGCCGCAGTTCCCCCACATGGCCTGGTCCCTCTGCTGCTCCTTTTTGATCTGATGCCTATTTCTCCTGGGCCTGCTGGCTCAGAGTGCATTTCTCTCCTACACCGACAGTTTGTTTTGAGATATAGGTGAGCAGAGCCAGGTGCAAACAGGAATTTTGCCTCTGGGTTCGTAGCCCCTCCCTCAGAGGGTCCTTCTGAAAGGAATTGCAATATTCAAGGTTGTTAAATGGTGGCTATTGCTTGAGTCATCTAATAAACATGGCTCGAGGCTGGAGTTTCAAGGTCAGTGTTTGCAGAAGAGCCTGGTTTTGAATTGTGTTTATTTTATAGCCTTGGAGGGTCAAGGAAGGAAGAGCTAGCAGTGCTTCTCAGATACAGCCTAACATCTGTCATTGCCTCTCAAAACAAGACATTATTTTGAAAAGTAAGGTGCATTTGGCACCTTAGTCTGAGCAATTCTTGAGAGCAGGCACAGGTTTAAACAAGGAAACATGCTGGGAAGATCTGTGGGCCACAGAGGAAATGGGGTTTGCGTGGGACAAAGAGCCTGTTGGCATCTCTCCAGTGAGTGACGTGTGAGTGGAGCACAGGGGTTCTTGGTGTTATTTACTTCTGTTTAGGCATTTTCCAAATTGAGGTTGCTAACTCTGGCCACGCTGTTCTTGCTGTAACTCAGCAGAGATGGTTCAGACAGCCTCTGGATGAGTGAGAGTCCACGCTGGGGTTTGAGATTTGTACTGGTGGATGCGCAAGTTAGGGCAGCAGGCTGGGTTTGAGCTGCGGTGCTGATGTGTCCGCAGGGTGCGGAGCTGAGGCAGGGGACCAGAGTGCTCATCCCTGTAGCAGTGTGGGAAAGAGGACGCTGGAGCTGACGGAGAGGTGAGTGACATGAGGCAGGATGCACGGCCCCCGTGAGGTGGCTGAGTCTCCCGTCTGGTGCCTGGAAGGGTTGGCTCCTGCTCAGTGTGGAGCAAGGCCTGGAGTCCTGCCAGTTAGTCCTGGTCCCCAGAGGCAGCACTGCTGTCACCATTAACTTCGGAACTGGATGCTATATCTGCCATATCAGCTGAGGATATCATACCCACTCATTCCAGGACAAACTCAGAGTTGACTCAGAACATTTTTTTTTGTTTTTTTGAGATAAGTGTCTTGCCACATAGCTCAGGCTGCCCCTAAACTCGCTGTTTAGCCCAGGCTGGCCTCAAACTTGTGGCAGCTCTCCTGCCTCAGCCTCCTGAGGATGCCAGGGATTATAGGTGTGCACCATCATGCATGGCACAACTTTTTAAATTTCACCTCATCCATGAGAGGTGCTTCTTAGTTCATCGTTTCTTTTCCATGAACTTGGTTCAGAGTCTCCGGATTTCCTTCCTGGGCTGTGCCTGGGTTCCCCCTCAGTCCTTGTCCTCACCCTGTGTATCAGCGCTGTGTGGTTGAGCACTACCTCAACTCTGGAGAGAGTGCTGTCTGTTGGAGATGGTATAGGGCCAAGGCCTTCGGCTGAGCTCCCCCGGCCCACCCACCCCAGAGAGTTCTGCTCCATCATCTGGGCCTCTGCTGTGCACAACCTGGTGCATGCTTAGTTGCTACTTGACCACCAATTCTACTGCTGACCAATGAGAATCTTCTTGAACCAGGGCACGCAGCAGAGTAGCGCTGCTTTGCTACTGTACCCTCCATGAAGTCAGCCTTGCAGTGTCTGGCCACAGAGTAGGGATGGTCGCTCCCATCCTCCCTTTTTTTTTTTTTTTTTTTTTATTTTAGGGAAGGATCTACAGGGTGTCCAGGGTCTCGCTACTTGTTTGAACCACTACGCATCTGCCTGTTTTCAGCCTCCCAAATGCTGAGATTATAGACATGTGCCACCACACCTAGTCTCAATCGCTGTCTTAGTGTGCCCTTGGGGCAGGG
>NW_004524837.1:1611017-1630361 GCF_000260255.1 Octodon degus | reverse complement strand
TTTTTTTTTTTTTATATTTTAGGGAAGGGTCTACAGGGTGTCCAGGGTCTCACTACTAGATTGAACTCATACTGATCTGCCTGTTTTCAGCCTCCCAAATGCTGAGATTATAGACATGTGCCACCACACCTAGTCTCAATCGCTGTCTTAGTGTGCCCTTGGGGCAGGGCTAGCACAGCAGGCCCAGGGATTGAGCCCTCAGCCCCTGTGCCTGCTTGCAGGCACTTCAATTCACTGAGCCATTTGGCCAGCCCCTAAATTGATTTTTGTATGAAGATAATTTGATTTCATTTGTATGAGATGAGCTACATTGCCCATAGAAGAGCAGTAGCTAGGATTTTTTTTTTTTTTTAGTCTAAGCAAAGTCTTAGACAATCACTGAGAAATGCTGCAATTTAATGTAATCTGTGTTAGAAATTCTGGGTTGTTTTGAGTGACTATAATGAGTCTTACATTTACTTTAGACAAAAAGCACAGAATTAGCATTTCAGGCTTAGATGACATTAGTTTGAAGTGGATAACGTTAAGAGCTGTCAAGTGCCGTACAGAGTTTGTGCTGACTTGCTTTTGACATTTGAGCCCTGTGCAGATTTAATGCACTCCTGACCCTTGTATTCCAAGGAGCAAGATCTGAGGCCTTAATTTCTTATTGCTGGAACAGTATACCTGATGCAGTTTCCAAGACAGGTAAATTTTGCTCCAGGTTTCAGCGGTTCCCACCTGGGGTCACTGTCTCTAAGGCAAGAACATCATGGCGGAGGGCCGTGGTGGAGCACAGCTGCTCCGCTCACAGCAGCTGGGCAGTAGAGCACGGGTATGAGTGCCAGCAAGAGGTGGCACCTTCCAGAGGCACCCCCAACCCCAACTCCAGCCTGTCCTCACCTAACACCACACTGATGTGAACATCAGTGAGTTCATCCGCTTCTGGGTGCAGCGCCCCATGATTCAGTTGCCTCTCCAGGGCTCTCCTAATCCAGCCAAATGTTGTGCTTTCAAATTTTCATAATTTGTAAAGTCTCTCACATACATGTTTATATACTAATATTCTTACAGAGATGTAAAATATACAGCAAGACCAAAAATAGCAGGACGTCTCAGGTCATGCCAACTCCCTGCTGTGAGAGTCCCTGAAAGGGCTAGTGCAGGTCTTGGGTGGTATTGCCCCTCCCTCAGCCCAAGAGGGGTCCAGCCGACCATCATCCTCTAGGGTGCAGTCTGCCAGAGAAGCATTAATGCTGTGGCCCCAAGGTCTCCTCCTGTGCAGAGCTGGGGTTCCACTTTTCATTCCTTTGTTCTGTTTTAGTGGCACTGTGATGACACCTTGGCAAAGAGCTTTTTTCTCATCTGCCTTCTCTGTAAACTGCAGTTTCTGACCTTCCTGGAACATGTCTGCTGCCCCCAGGGAAGCTCAAAGCCACCCCACTGGCAGCTAAAGGCAGTGGAGCAGAACAGGGAGGAAATGCTCAAGGGGAGGCTGAGCGAGCAGGCAATGTTCCCTCTTAAAAGCGCACGGGAGAGAAATGTCCTTGAGCGATGGGGAGAAATTAAGCTGCTGAGCTTGCTTGTGTACTACAAAGAGCTCAGCGCAGCAGAGCAAAGCTCCAGCTCACCTGTGCAGGTCTCAGACAAGAAGCAAATAGCAAATCCTTGCTCAGCGTCCTGATGCCCCAGGATGGTTTTTACTGGTGCAGGTGTAGTTTCCTTTCAGAGTATATGGAACCAGTGGGTTTTTTGGTTTTTTTTTTTTTTTTCTTTTTTGTACTGGGGATCAAACTCAGGACCTTGTATGTTCCAGGCAGGCGCTTGTGCCCCTGAACTACATCCCGAGCCTTATAGAGTAGGTATGGCAGGTCGTGTTGTAGGGTTGGCTCTTTCTGACTTAGAGTAAAATACCCTTGAATAAGAGACGCAGGAAAAATGTTAAGGCAATGCTCAGTCAGTACTCAAAAGTTCAGCCATTTGTATGCTATTCTCTTCAGATTTCTTCCCAAATAAAACACTAGTGAGGGAGATTGATACCTTGTGAGTCACTGTGGAACACTGCAGCCAAGCTGCCTTAGACCCAGACTGCTGGCTGCCAGGGCCCTTCCTGGTAGCCGTGTCTTCCATAAGCAGCTTGGTGGGCCAGTGGCAGACACGAAAGGGAGCCATCGGTAGCTGCATGTCCTGCCTCCATTGGCTTCATTGTGCCTAGGAGATTTTACAAGCTGGGTGTGAAGATTTTCTGAACAGTGGGCCAAGAGGAAGCTTTAAACAGTTACATCTAGCCTTATGCTTCTTAGAAAACCCATGCAAATTTAACAATACTGTCAATAACAGAATACTCAGTGTATTTTTCAATTAACAATAGGACAGAGGAGAGAAAGGAGCTACTCTCTTGTCCAGAATACAGCTGGAGAGACCACAAAGTCTCAGTAAAGAGGGACATTTGGGGCACAGTGGGAATATACTTGGGCTATGATAACAAATGTAACATGGGCCAATGGGGTGGCTTAGAAACAGAAATTCATTTCTCATAGTTGAGGAGTGACAAAGCAGCAAACCCATCCATTCCTCCAATCCAACTGGAGGTTCCACTTCATGACCTTTGCCTCCCCAAAGCCCATTGCCTCATACCACCTTGGGATTGTAATTTCAATATGTAAATTGGGAAAAAGAAACCAATATTCAGCCCATCTCGGGATATAATTGGCTTACATTGTGATTGACGTGGGACTCAACGCTGAGTGTGAACAAGTTTTGTGAACTGTGAAGTCTGATGTGTAGCTTGACCATGTAACTGGGCTGGGAGTGTCAGATGTCTATTAAACAATTAAAGGGGAAGGGGTCCTACTCATCTACCCTGGGAATGCACAAATGGAAAGTCAGAGTCTCTTCCCTTGAGGAGAATCATGACCTAGTAGGGAGGATGGATAGATTAAAAAAAAAAAAATAGCCCCATAATCTTTCTACTTTTTTTCCAGATGACAGAATTTCAGCAAGTACTGTTGCTCCCACTGCTGCTCCTCCTTATTCTCTCTGATTTCTGGCTGCCATACTGTTCTGCCATGGTATTTCTACCTTAAAACTAGCTGATCATGGGTGGAATCAACTGAAAGCATTATCCAAAATTAACCTGTTCTCCTGTAAATTGTCTGTGTATTTGGTATTTTGTCCCAGTGATGGGAAAGTGATTAATACAGAAAATCAGCACTAGGGCTGGGGCTGTTGCTATGACTGGATCTAACCAGATTTAGGAGCCCTTGGAAGTGGTTTCTGGGAGCAATTTGGAATACTTTGAAGATGCAAGCTAGAGAAGTGCTAGAATTTTACAAGCAGAATCTGGTGGGTGGTTCTGGTCAGCATTTAGAAGACCAAGGTGGTAATAGGAAAGTAGAGAGTAAAGGTGAGCCCCAAAAGGTTTCGGGTGGGAAGGAGGACTCTACTGGAAGCTGAACTAGAAATCATGCATGTTTTGTTCTGGGGAATAATTTATTTACATTTGTCCCTGCCCTAAGACTCGGAAGCTGAAAGGTGACAGATTCATCTGGTGGAGGAATTTCAAGGTGGGTCATATTTAAGGCTGTGGCATGCATACTGCAAGCTGCTTTTAGCTACATCTACAGCAAAAATCAGTAGGAAAAGCAGATGTGAAAGGCTTGCAGTTTCATCAGAAAGGAAGCACTGGCAAAGTTTGGGCAAA
The DNA here is from genome assembly GCF_000260255.1 of Octodon degus. Taxonomy (NCBI): domain Eukaryota; kingdom Metazoa; phylum Chordata; class Mammalia; order Rodentia; family Octodontidae; genus Octodon; species Octodon degus. Next base: position 1,626,679 of record NW_004524837.1, on the reverse strand, counting down.
GTAGATGATGGTTGCTGAAAAGCTTAGCATTTTTTTTTTTTTAAAGCCAAGTACTTTTCATCAAAGTAATAGGAAAAATAATTAACTTAAGACATGTCAGGAATCAAATTCCCCACTTATCACTGGTAAAGGTGTAAAGTGTAAGCCTTTCATTTGAAAAGTGACTCCCTGGGCTCTCTGCTCATTCAGCACCACTGAGGAAGCTGGGTTCCTGGATTCATTTCACCATGCTCAGCCGTCCCGGGACCCAGAGCCCCTGTGGCCATGATGCAAGGGGGCCTAGCTACTTACTGCTTCAGTGGGTGGCAGACCTTAGCATCATCCGCATGCTGCTGGTCTTACTGACGCACAGAATACAAATTTATAAAGTAATGGAGGCTTCAACCCAGATTTTGGAAGAAGGCCTAGAAAGTTAGGCAGTATGTTTCTGAGAGGACAGTGTGTATAAATGTGACAGTGAAGATGAAGATGAATAGAAATCTATTTTAGTTATTTTTCTCTCCTTGCTGGGACAAAATATCTGACACTCAAAATTAAAGAAGGAAAGTTTTATTTAGCTCCAATTAGTGGAGGTTTCAGTTCACAGTTGGCTGGCTCCAAGGCAGAGTGGCACATGGGAGAGGGCAGCAGTTCATCATGATGGAAAACAGCAAAGAGCAAAAGCAGGAGCAGCAGCTGTGGCAGTTGTTAAGCCTCTCTCCCTCCCCCATATTATATGCAGATTACCCACCCCGGGGGCTGCTGTAGTACTCACACCCCTATTTCACTCATTGGATCATGAATTAATCACAAACTGTAGAATCTGCCCCAATGACTGCATGAGGTTTTGAGGGGACAACTAGACACAAACCATAACAAAACCCTAGGAAGTTAGAGATGCCAGGAATGTGGACCAGGTACTGAGGAAAGCCAGAAGCAGTGAGCACATTGACCTCTCAGCCCAAGCTGATGGTCAATTCTTTGTTACAGCCTTGGTCTTGCTTTGGGCCAGTTCTTTCCTATTCCCATGTTCTTCCCTGTTGGAATTGGAATGTTTACCTATGTCATTGTGTGTTGGAAATGTTTAACTTTCTTTTTTTTGTTTTTACAGGGCTCACAGCTAAGAGTTTGCCTTGAGTCTCAGTGTAAGCTTTAGACTTCAACTTTTCAGCAGTGCTGAAACTGTGAAGCATTTGCTGACCCTTAGAGATAGACTAAATTCACTTTGCAGAAAGAGTTGTGCATGAGTCCTTTGGCCATGGGAAGAATGTTACTGGTTAGATCTAAAATAGTCCCCCAAATCTCAATGTAGAAGGTGATTGGATCATGGGGATGCAATATTCATCAATACATTCATCCTTTGGGTTTAGTAGCTGAATGTGCTACTAGGAGATGGCACTGGTTGAAGGAGAGTCACTATGGGTGTGAACAGGAAGGATGTAGTCTCATCCCAGGCTTCTCTTCTTTCTGTCTCCTGGTTGCCATGCTGTAATCAGTTTTTCCTAGCCATGCCATCCAGAAGTGAGAATGGGTGGTGGGGAAAGCATCAGGGTCAAAGGTGAAACCAAGTATGACACATGTGTAGTTGTGTAGGGCCTCACAAAGCACAGTGTGGATAAGAGAGAAATGTCAGATGAATCTGCCTAGGGGGTTAGGGCACCATCTGCAGCTGTGCCTTGACTTGTGCTATGTACTATTTGTGCAGTGGTCCACTATCATAGTTACCTATCACTGAGACAATACCTAACACCTACAAGTTAAACAAGTAGAGGTTTATTTTCAATCATAGTCTGTAGAAGTTTCAGGCCAGAGTCCACTCGGTTCAAAGCAGGGCAGCATGGCGAAGGGACATGGGAAAAGAAAAATAGCTTGTGGGAAGTGGAGAGAGATCAAGGGAAGAAGGAAGGAGACATACCCTTAGTGCCGTGCTCCCAGTGACCAAGTCCTCCAATCAAGCTTCACCTCCCAACCACACATAAAGTCATGAACGGCCCACTGATGAGTACCACACACACGTGATCCAGTCACGTGATCCAGATGTGCAGGCTCAGGCTCCTACCGCATGCTTCCTCATTTTCTCCAGGTGTGCCCCATGTAGTGCTCCCTAACCTTCTGATCCATTGAGCAGCTTGTGGGAGGATTTTGGCTTCTTTTTCCTGGATTCTGTGTTTATATGATTTCTTGAGTTTCGTGCAGCTTGTCGTTGAAGTGGGAAGGACTCTTTCTGCAAGCCTTGAAGATAGAGAAATGTGCTGATCCCTGCCGTAGATTGGATCCTGAATGTCCCTGAAAGGCGCATGTGTTGAAGGACTGGTTACTGTTCTGACATACATAGTGGTGGACACTTTAGGAGCTAACACCTAGTGGGGGAGTGCTCTGGAAAGGGGATTGTGGTACCCTGGCCCCCTTCTCGGTTTTCACTTCCTGGCTACCATAAGTGAGCAGTTTTTCTCTGCCATGCCTCCCACCATGATGCTCTGTCTCAGCACAGGACCTCAAAGCAACAGGGCTAGGTGGCTCTGGACTGAAACCTCTACAGCGCTGAGAAAAATAAGTTCTGTGGAGGTTGACCATCCCAGGTGTGTGTTAAAGTGGTGGGAAGCCCACTCATACCCTCACCCCACGCTGCAGTGTCTACGCAGTTCTGCTTGCTCTTGTTGATTTTAGCACAAACACATTTATACTCTACACAGAAGATAGAAGTGGCGAGAAAGAAAGTCACCTGCCCAGGTCACAGGACAGTGACACAATGGAGCCAGGGCTCAGGATGTCAGTCTCTTCCCTCCAATCTATGGGTTCTTTCACAGCTAGATTGTTCACATCAGGTCCTGCCCTGCCTGCTGAGGCATCTGCTGAAATAGTTTTCCCAATTTCTGAATTCTTGACTTTATTTTTTGACTATCCTGTTCCCTATGTTCACTCTGCTGTGGCCCAGCTTACTCTAGTTTTAATATTTTTAATCCTCTTGAGAAACTTTATCCAATTTGACACAGTAATGTACATTTCTGTTTTGTCAAGGGGGATGTGGATTTTAGGCTCACTCATGCTTAGCTTTTCCCTATAAGCAGATTGCTTAGGGTCCTGCTCCCTGCACCCCAGTGGCCTCCTAACTTCTCAGCTATGTGCTTGTTCTGGTAGCACAGGCACTAACTTCTCAGAGAGTTTAGCTCACATGGTCAACAGCTAAACCACAATCAAGAGTACAAGCAAAAGCAAGTCCATAGTTTAACCAATTACTAACTTCTTAATTTTGGGGAATAATTTTGTATAGATGGTTCATTAAGATGTCATAGAAAATATCAAAAATATTGTAGACAGGTAATACACTATGGATAATGCTTAGATTTTGTTTTTTAAAGACTGTTATTCCAAATAGGGGCAATGGTAGAAGTTTTTGTTCCTGAAAAGGCTAGAAAAGATTTCATAAAAATGCTCATTTCAGTGAAGATGTTGATTTATCTATTTCAAAGTTTATACAGTGCATGAGTTATTAAGAAGCAACTGTTGTTACCCTTTATAATTAGTTTAGGATATTAATTATAGTCATTAAATTTTAGGTAGATATATGGTTTAGTCTACTTCTTTGAAATTTATCCCTATTTTATGTTTAAAAATGTATTCCTCAGCCAAGTCACATAGTCACATATATTTTCATAATTTTATAATAAAGATTTTAATTATATGAAATAATTTGTATTTTAGAAATGAAACTTTAATTTTCTCACCTACTTGTCAGTTTTCCCCACAATGTCATTTAATATGTCCCTTTGTGATTGATGTTCAGTACTTTTCCTGAGGTGTTTTAAATTCTTATATATTGGCCTGGTGAGATAGCTCAATAGACTTAAGTGCCTGCTTAGGCAAGTGCAGAGACCAGGGTTCGATCCCCAGGACCACATGCCAGGTTGGCCCTGCTCTCTGGGCACACTGACCCAGCCACAGAGACCAGGCATGGTGACGTGTGCCTCTAATCCTAGCACTGGGGAGGCTGAAAGCAGGAGATTCAATATGAGTCCAAGCTGTGTAGTGAGACCCTGTACCTGTATCAAATACATACAAAATAAAATAAAATAATAAATTATTACAGATTTACTTTAGATACTGATTCTCTTCCACTGATTTATGTGTATATTTTTGTTTTACAACTGCTTTAATCAGTAAGGCTTTCTAAAAGTACACATCAGAAATTAAATTGTTGGGGGGCCCGCCCATTAGCTCAGTTGTCTAAGTGCCTGCTGAAAGGAGGCAGTCAGTCTCTGGGAGCAGTGCTTCCATTCCCAGATACTCAAGGCAACCCAGACCAGCGCTGCTGGAGGTCAATGTGGAGCCGCAAAAAAAAGAAAAAAAAAGGGGGGGCAGGGAGATGGCTCAGTGGAATTAGTGCTTCCCTGACAAGTGCAAGATCCTGAGTTCAATCCCTGGTTCCTCAAAAAAAAAAAAAAAACCCTTCTGCATTTTTTCCATAGAAACCAATCTGAACCAGGCTCTTTAGGTATACTTTTTCTGAGGAGACAGGAGGTGTGGTTATGGCAAATCACTGGGGTACCAAAAAGAATTTGGTACCTTGAATTCAGCTTTGCAATGGATACAGGAACAGATGTAGGACGGCACAGCTTTCCAGAAGGTGTAGAATTTTGCTGGACGTTGTGCACTGAGAACTCACTCTTAGAAACACAAATCACACAGTGGAAGGAATCAGATGTTCATGGACAGGTCAAGCCTTAAACACGTGTCTCGCATTGTGCACTTTAACAAAAAAGGGATGAGTGAGTGTGTTTCTAAGTTGGGTGCCCTTCACTGGACTTTTTTCAGTGCCTACTGAATCAGAGGGTAAGGGACAGGAGGCTATGATTCAAAGCCACTGTGCCTCGGGCCGTATCACACATGCCCTGTAGGCTACCTCAAATAAGGCCACCTCCAGATATTAAAAAAATAATAATAATAACTTTTTACTCTGTTTAGAAATGAACACCTGGAAGCCCAGATCTACAGGTCTTTTTCTTCAGGGGAGACGTGCTCTACGGACAGGGTGAATTCCTGGTGTACTCAAAGGAATTTGGACACCGAAATTCAGGTTTTCCCGGGAAACCGGAACAGACGAAGCAAAGCTCAGCTTCTCCAAATGCCTAGAGTTCAGCTCGACTGGTCCACATGCAACATCCTGAGAAACACGAATCCTAGAGTGGAGTGAATCAGACACACCCGGACAAGTCAGGCCTTCAACAGGTGTCTCGCATTGTGGCCCTTCAGAAGAAAGGGTTAAGAAAGCGTGTTTCTAATTTGGGTGTGCCCATTACCTGAGTTGTTTTTTGCCTATACCATCAGAGGTGTGAGCCACAGGAGGCTGTGGTTCCAGGGCACTGTTTCTCACGCCTTGCCACACATATCCTGAAGGCAACCTGAAACATAGCCACCACCAAGAGAACAAAACATCCCTTTTGCCTTTTTTCGTAATTGAGACCTGGGAGCCAAGATCTGCAGGTATGTTTATTCTGGGGAGACTTGCGGGATGGACATGGTGTATTTCTGGGGTACACAGAGGAATTTGGGACTGGAAATTCAGGTTTCTACGGCATACAGGAACAGACGTGGGAAGGCCCAGCTTCCCAAAATGCCTAGAATTAAGCTTGACTCTACACAGAGCAGTCACGGACAAACACAAAGCGTAGTTTAGGGAATCAAATAGACATGGAAAAGTCATGCCTTCAACAGGTGTCTTGCATTGAGGCCCTTAAGAAGAAAGGGTTGAGAAAGTGTGTTTCTCATTTGGGTGTGCCCATGGGCTGAGATTTTTCTGTGCCTATGGCATCAGAGGTCTGGGTGAGGCACAGGAAGAGGTGGTTGGAATCCCCTGTTCCTCAGCCCTTCCCAAACCTGCCCTGAAGGCAACGCGAGCCCGCCCTTCCCCCCACAGAAACCAAACCAACCCTTTGGAAGGTTTTGCAAATAGAGCAGTGGTCGCCAAGTTCTTCAGGTATATTTCTTCTGAGGAGATTTGCAGTGTGGACATGGTGAATTCCTTTAGTTGTGAAAGCCATTTGGAACGGGAAATTCAGTTCGCACTCCATACAGGAACAGAAGTAGGAAGGCCCAGCTTCCCCAAATGCTCAGAATGTAGCTGATTTTTGTCCACTTAGAACTCATTGGTAGACAAACCAATCTGATGGCGGAAGGATTCAGATATCCTTGGAAAAGTCAGGCCTCCTACTGGTGTGTCACTCAGTGACCACAAACAATAAAGGGAATGCAACTAGGGTTTCTAATGGGGGCCCGCCCTTTAGCTCAGTTGTTTAAGTGCCTGCTTGCTGGAGGTCAATGTGGAGCCGCCAAAAAAAAAAAAAAAAAAGAAACTAAATTGTTTTAGTAAAGAACATATTGTTCTTTTTACTACTATTTATTTCTGGTTTAGTTTTACACTTCTGTTTATTTCCCTAAGTTATGAATTCCAAGGCCGAGGATGTATCTCAGTGGCACAGTGCCTGCTTGGTAAGTCTGAGGCCCTGAGTTCAATTCCTGGTATCAAAAAAAAAAAAAAAAAAAAAAAATCCCAATTGTATTTTGACTATATTCATGATAAAATTAAAATTAATTTTTTAGAATATGTATCTTTAGACTTTGCAATTTTTCTAGCCATGGGGATGTCACATGATTTAGTTAAGATCTATAAATGATTCCTGTGGGCAGGAGAGATAGATCAATGGTCTAAGTGCCTCCCTGGCAAACTCAAGGACCTGGGTCTGATCCCTAGTACTGCATGCTGTGCCACTGTGCCAGCCACTGAAACTGGACATGATGGTACAGGCCTGTAATCCCAGCACTGGGGAGGCTGAGACAGGAGGATCACTACAAGTCCGAGCTGTGCAGTGAGACCCTGTACCAAAGAAATGAAAAATTTTTAAAAAATGAATCCTGTAACACACCGTGTCTATATTCATCTAACCAGCTCCAAATGGAAACTACATTTTAGTTGGGAAGATATTTCAGGATAGTTTTAAAATTCTTCACAGAAGCAAAACTCTTTTTTTTTTTTTCTTCTGTTTTAAGAGGCTTTAAAATGTTGTATATAGCAAGAGGCATAAAAGTATTCTTGCCCTTTACCTAGTAAGCTCGCATTTAGGGATTTGCTGGAAGCATACTGGGAGAACTTCAGGTGCGGATGTGTTTATTAAAGTAACAATGTTCACCTGTGGGGAAGAATTCACTGCATTAAGATGTATCTACATGGCAGAGCCTAATATACAAGCAGTATGCAAGGATATAGTATACAATATAGTATACAAGTTGTTTTGTGGATTGTTAAAGTACTGGAAAACATTTTTAATAGATGACTGTTTAAAGGAAAAACATACCTTAAAAGGGAAGAAGACATTTTTAAGGTGCTGTATGCCCACAATGGGAGCGGTCCTCCTCCTGCTTCCTGCCGCTCACACTCCTGCCCCACCAGCCACGATCTCCTGGCTGCTCTGCACTTGGCAGATGTAGCCTTCGCGTCTTGGCTGCCTGTGCGTGGGCTGTCCTTCCTGCAGTCAGCTCGGGCCGTGTTCTGATCCTTCACACCTTTTTCTTTTTTCTTTTTTTAAAAAAAATTTTAATAGATTGCAAATTGAAAATGAATTCTTTATAAACATAAATGAATATAACAATAAAAATTGTCCAAAATAAAAATGAAAGAATTTACAGATCAGTCATAATAGTTCACTGTGTCAAAACCAAGAAACTTATACTCATATAATTAGAATTCTCAAAGTAGAAAGGGGTAGGCAATAAATAAAGATTTAAAATTTCTGAATTTAGTTCAACTTATAATACCGCATTTCCAAGGAAAATGAACCTTTTTGCACAAGAAATTTAAATAAAATTCATGCCAAGATACACAAAAATGAAATTGTCTAAAACTTACTGTGAAGAAAAAAATCATTAAAGCATATACATAAAAATTATTAGCTATGGAAGAATAAAATTAAATAGCATCTTATTCCACATTAGAAAGAAAAAAAAAGACCAAGTGTTTAAGAAACTAGACTAATTAAAGGACTGAAAGAAAGAAAAACATCTGTCCTCTTTGAATTTTATACTTAGCAAACATACCTTTGAAAACTAAAAGTAAGATTTTCTAGTTATGCAATTGAAATATTTTAATATCTCCAGATGTAGCATATAGGAAATAACAAAGAACATAATTCAAAAGGCAAGACAAGTTGCAGTATGCTCCTGGATGAACAATAAAGAGCTCTCAATATGATAGTTATGTAGGACTATATAAAATATATTAGATGAACCCTTATTTAAAGGTCATGGAAAGTTATCACTTTTTTTTTTTTTTTGGTGAAACCGGGGCTTGAACTCAGGTCCTTGCACTTGCCAGGGAAGCGCTTACTCTACTGAGCCATCTCCCTGACCCCCCACCCTTTTCTTCTCTGTGAGAGTGCCTCAGACTGCTTGAGCAAACCTTGCCTCTCCGAGCCTTCTTGCCACCCTCCTCCTGCCATAAGTCATGCCATCTAGTGCTGATTTTTTAATCATTGTTCTCTTCCTACTAAAATGGAACCTGAGCAGGAATTTTTATCTGTTTTGCTCAGATTGTAATACCTGGACCATGTGTGTAAAAACCTGGGCATATGCATGAGCTATGAACTGAAGCCCTGGACTCGAGGCTCTATGTTGGCAATGTCAGCGAGTCAGTACTTTAAAAATAGATGAGGAAAGAATTAGAAGGAGGGACAGGGCTGACAGATGGGGATACCACTGTGATGATAGTTTTTGGGTGAAATCTGTGAAAAACCATCATGGAACTGCCTTCCTTGTGTAGGATTAAGAGACTGGTCTAAGTCTCAACATTTGAATAGTGGGAAACGCCACCACCAAGTCTCTCTGTCTTCACTCTGGCTTGCGATGGAGCAGGCTCTGGCCTCAGGGGAGTCAGGGCTTCTTTCTAATGATGCTGATCTAGTGCAAATCCATATATTTTTATGCATCCCCAGATTTGGGGACATTGAGTTGATAAAGATTGGCACAGAGGAGGAGGAATAGGGTGGGTACCCTAAATACTGCGCATGTGACGCATTTTGTCTTGGTGGAAATAGTGCTGGTCAGGCTCAGGGTGACATCCAATGCCTAATGCCAACCATTGCCCTCATATCTGGTCTACCAGATAATCAGTGACACATGGTCTAGAGATGGAAATAGCATTTGCATATGTGTGCCACTTCCCTTTCTCCTAGCTTTTCAAAGTTCGTTTGGAAAATATTTCTTAGTGAGCAGATTTATATTGCTTGTGCAGAAAAACTTGCAGAACTCCAATCAGAAAATATCTATTTTTACTGAAGAAAAGTCTCTCAGCTGACAGAAGTGCCATCTAGAAGGCTGCAGTAATCAGCTGTGGGGAAGATAAAGCATACGCAAAACATGAGCAAAGGCTGCTTTTAAAGAAAATCAAGACAGATTGTTTTTTTTTTCCTAAAGATGGATGAAATAAACACATTCTAGAGGGGCTATTCATTTTGTTTTAATTAGCCGAGAATTCAGTATTTTTATTCTAAAAGAACCCAGGTCTGTGAAACACACAATGAAATTTAATCACTGGCAGAAAGTGATAATGTCCCCCTCTAACATTCACTACTCCAAGTAGGTCATCTTCCTGGAGCAGGCCAGTGGAGAGCAAGATGCTTATGTGAATAACACATTAATTTTAGTGCATTTTGGATATTATGTAGGTATCAAATATCTGGAAAGAACTGAAAAAAATTAATTTTCCTTCACTATCAAGGCTGTTCTTGCTTGTCAAGCTCCATGAATGATTTTGCTAGCCTCAAAGCCCAAACTTGAGAAAACTGCTCAGTGTTTATCTGACTAAAGAATTATTTAGCAACTAGCATCACTCACAACTAACAGAAATGTAGAACTTTGGGCAGTTGGCTTTTATAGACAGAAAGTGCCATACGAGACCTGATTTGCTACAGCTGGGCATCGTTGATTTGATGGGCACAGTCAAAGAATCTGGGAGCCTGTGATAGGCTGAAGATCAGTTGCTGTGATTGGTGGAGACTTGGTTCTTGTTACAAAAATGCATTCTTTGTGGGGTAGTGTTTAGTGTACCTGTTGGGAGAGGTTGTAGCTTGCTGTGTATAGAGGCAGTGTTAGGCCAAATATAATTGAACTCAGGAAGCCCGAGTGTGGTGAGATCTGGTCTTACCACTATGGGGGAAACCTAAGCTTCCTTTCCTTTAGGCAGACAATTCAGCCCATAAGTTCAGGGGTGCAGGAACTGTTAATTTTCCTTTCTTTAAGCCAAATTAATTTGCAGAGGAGTTCAGACCATCTCAGACTCCTGGGGGGCCTTAGGAGGGTTACTTGCATGGCTATGCATCTTCCTGCTCCTTGGGGGATGACTACTTCTCTGGTTGGGTCCCTGCTTCTGAGGCAGGGGAACAGCACAGGTCAGGAATGGAAGGCAGACACCAAGACCAAGGGCAAGCGCCTGGTGCAGAAGAGCCCCACCTACACCTCAGGAGTAGTTGTCCTCCTCCCAGACAGTTGCCGGCTCTGGGAGCATCTTCAGGTCACCTCCACTTGCCATGGGTGGGGCCACAGTTATGTGTTGTGGAGGAGGGTACTCTGGAGATTTGGTGGAGAAGCAGAAGGAGTTTTTTTGAAGACTTTCTCAGCAAAAGACATGCACCCCAACCCTGGGTACTTGCAGCCCAACACTATCCCTAATCTTAAAGCCTACCCAAACAGTAACCCCAGTATCCACATCCCAATACTTAGGTACTTGTCTCTAACCCTAACCTTAAGACCTACGACCCAGTACTTGAGTATTTGCAACTCAACACTGTATCTAACCCTATCCCTAACACTTACCTTACCCTACTCAAACTATAATATCTGCCACACAATCTTGGGGACTTGGCTCCACAAACCATCACTAATCTTAGTCCAACCTCCAACCCTATACCTAACATTAATACCCACAACTCAATACACAGGTTCTTGTGCCATACATTACCTCTAATTCTAACCCTAACTCTAACTGAACCCTATTCCTGATACCCACACCCCAGTACTCAAGTAATTGCTCATAAACATTATCCCTTACACTGATCATAATGATAACCCTAATACCCTGATTCCAAAGCATGGATGTGTGCTCCCCAAAACTAGCCATAAATACAACCTGGACTACTGCCCTAATCCTAATTTCTATACCCCAATACTCAAGTACTTGCACCCCAATACTATTTCTAACCCTAGTATTATCTAAAACTCTAACCCTAAGTGTAACCCTAGTACCTGCAATGCAATACTTGATACTTGCATCCAAAACTGTCCCTATCCCTAATCCTAACCACCCAATCATAACCCTAACCCCCTAATCATAATCCTGACTGCCTAACCATAGCCCTAACCACCTAATCATAATCCTAATCCATCTAACCGTAACCCTAACCCTAGTATCTGCATCTCAACATTCAGGTATTTGCACTGATAGTGTCCCCAATACTATCTCTAATTTTAATGCTCACACTCACCATAACCATAACTATACTATCTGGATCACAACACTTGGACTTGGATTCAAACATGATCACCAATCTTAACACTAGCCTTAACCTTAATACTGTCACCCCAGTACTCAGGGACTTGTACCCCAACTCTGTACCTACCCCTATCTGTAATCCTAATCCTAACCCTAACCCTAATATGTGCATCCCAATGATTGGATACTTTTACAACTCTATCATAGCCTACCCATAATGCTAACCATAATCCAAATGTCCACACGGCAATAGTTATACCTCATTTCATGAACTTGATTCTTTCCATGATTCTGGTAGCAAACTGAGTTGGACAAGAACTGAATGAAATTCAATAGTTAGGTTCATTGTTGATCTAATAGAGAAATCTGATTTGGTTCTTGTCCAGTTCAGTTTGCAGCCAGAACCTTGGAGAGAATTGAGTTCATGAATTGAGGAACCCCTGTATTTGCTGCGTACTTGCAATCCCACACTATTCCTGACTCTAGTGATAATCCTAACTCTAACCCTAACACCTACACCACAGAATTTGGATATTCATACTCCAACACTATCCCTAATCCTACTCTGAACCCAAACCCTAACCTGCACCCAATACTTGGGTATATGTGCCCCTACACTATCTTAACCCCTAACTCTAGCCTTCATACCAGCACCCATCACCCTAAATCTAACCTTAACCCTAATACCTGCAACTCAATGCTTGGATACATGCACCTAAACACTATGCCTAAGACCTTTTCCTTCCCACAATTCCTCTTTCTAATTCTAAAGCCTGCTCCTCAGTACCCAAGTACGTACATCTCAACACTACCATTAATCTAACCTGATCATTAATTCTAAACCTAGCACTAATACCTGGGCACAAATCTTGGGAACTTGCTTCCCAATGCTATCCATAACCCTAGTCTGCAACCCAATCTTAACAATAACACCCACCTCCTAGTTCTTGGGTGTTTATACCCAACACTATCCCTAAACCTAATTCAATCTCTAACCCTAACCCTAACTGTCATATACCAATACTTATATCCCAATACTATTGCTAAACCTAACCTTGATCTCCAATACCTACTGCACATCAGTAGTCGATACCTTGTGCGTGAGCTTTATCCTTCACCTCATTTCTAACCCTAACACAAGCCCTAAGCCTAACCTTCACAGTAGCACTAAACACTATGACTAGCTCTAATACATGGAACCACTGACACTAGCTCTAATACATGGAACCAAATGTGCAGGAACTTGAAACTCAACACTAACCCAACCTTAGTGCTAACTCCTAACCCTAATACCTGCAACCAAATATTAGGCTAATTACATTCCAACACTATACTCACCCTTACCTCTAAGTCTAATAACCATGCTCCATACTCAGACACTTGCATTCCAGCACTATCCCTAAAGCTAACCTGAAACCTGACCCCAACCATAACGCTAACACTTGCAAATCAATGCTTAGTTGCATTCCCAAATATCACTAACCCTAACTCTAATACCAGTACTTTAATGCCCATGTAATAACACTCCAACACTATCCCGAACTTTAAACCTAATCCTAACCCTAATATATGTGCCCCAATACTGGGGTACCTTCACACCAACACTATCCATAACCTTAACCCTAATAATGGTACTCAGTACTCTGGTAATAGCACCCCAGCACTATCCCTAACTCTAAACCTAACCTGAGCCATAACTCTAATATCTGTACCCCAATCCTTGAGTACTTCCCATAACTCTTAACACTAAGTCTAGTAGCATCCTAATTCTTGGTTACTTGCATGACATCACTATCCCTAAGCATAAACCAAACCCTAATCATAAGCCTAATAACTGCACCTGAACACTCTCCCTATACCTAACCTTAACTCTGATATTGGCACCTCAGTATATGGGCACTGGTTTCTCAATTATCTCTCACCCCAACCCTAATACCTGCACCTCTAATACTTGGGGACTTGCATTCTAACACTACCTCAAACCCTAACCCTAAACCTAATGGCTGCACCCCAATACACAGTTACTTGCTCACCAAAAATATTCCTAACTCTTAACACTAATCAAGATCCTACCTAGATCAGTCAGTGCTTACTAGAGAAACAGATACAATACAAGATGTACAAACATATAAGAATATACAAGATTCATTTACAATGGCTGTCCACAGAGTCAAGTGTGGAGAAGTACAGTAAGTCTGTCTGTCTGCACTGAGGATCAGTAGTTGAGGGGCTGGAGCTCCATGTAGTGTCCCCTGTGAGTCTGTATCAGCAGGCTGAAGGGTCTGCAAAGGAAGGCTGCAGAGTCTGTGGTGGAAGCCAGGAGATGACACCCAAGGTGAAAGCAAAGACTGTCCCTCCTGCAAAGAAAACAGAAGCAACCCTTCCCTCTTCTCTCTTTCTATCCCATTTGGTCATACTCCTCCCTGTAGGGGGGCATACAGCTGGTGGGCAAGTACCCACGTAGGGTGGGCCTTCTACACTCAGAATTACACTGAGCCAATGTAGTTCAGTATTTCTTTCTAGTGTTGGCACAGTCAATCAACCATCACAATCCACCTTTTGTCGACTTCACAACCAGACACGTTTCTTTAACCATAGTTTCCAGATACAAAGCCAAGTTCATAATTACTCCCTCCTAATGTGTTAAAACTATCCTGTATACAAACAGAAATGTACTAATTCCCTCCCTAGAATAGAAGACAGATTTTCTGTGGGTAATGTTTACTCTTAACATGTCATAACTTGCAGCTGGGCCTGGTGGAGTACGCCTGTAATCTCAGCACTGGCAGCTGAGGCAGGAAGATCATTATGAGTTTGAGACCAGCCTGGGCTACAAGGTGCATAACTTAACTGCATAGCAAAACTTTGTCTCAAAAAGAGCCAAAGGGGGAAAAAAAATCCACAAATTTAAAGTTATAACATAGGTTTAACATACTTAAGAACCCACATCAAGTCTGTTAACATTATATCACTGGAACTTTGTATGACTGGAATCATATTAGGAGAAAACTATTATAATCACCATCTTTATTTTTCTACAGTTCATCATGGTGTCATAGCTGGTATTTAGAGCTACCGTCTTTTACCACTAAGAACTGTGCTGAGCCAGTTTAGTTGTTACTGAAATTGACACAGTCAAGCAACAATCACAGATAAGGGTTAGGGTTAGGGTTAGATTTAGGACTTGGGTAAGGGGTGAGTCTAGTCCTAGGGCTGGGGCTACAGTTAAGGTTAGGGTTTGAGTTAGGGTTACAAAAGTAAAGGGCGCAGATTTGAATTTTCTTTGACAGTCTTTTCCCCATAGAAGCTAAAGGGAGAAAAGTATATTCACTGCAGTTTGTAACTGTAAATTGCTAGAGCTCTCGGTGCTTGGGGCAGGCTAGTTACAGTGAATGGAGTCTGGCTGTGCCCCGTGGAATGCACGCCTCTCTGAACACTGATTTGCCAAGTGTATGTATATCAAGCCTCCATAGGGAATAGCAGCTTTGCCTAAATAGTGCTATTCAACTTGGCATGAAGTAACAGCTTTTTAAGTGTTTCACTTGCATAAATTCTAAGTTAGAAATCCAACTCATATCAAAAGTTTATTCTGCTGTTTTAAATGAAAGTTGCAATTAGAGTTAGGTTTGATATTAGGGTTTTAGAGTAGGGCTGGAAGTAGGAGTAGGGTTAGAGTTAGGTTATAGTCAGCATTAGGATTGATGTTAGTGTTAGGTTAGGTTTAGGATTAGAGTTTGGTTTTTAAGTTTAGGGCTATGGCTAAGGCTAGGTCTAGGCTTAGAGTTAGGGTTACGTATTATAGTTATGGTTATGGTTATGATTAAGGATAAGGATAGGTTTATGTTTAAGATTTTCTTTAGAGTTACATTTAGTGTTAGGATTATGCTTACAGCTGGTGCTATGGGAGTCAGTGCTTCAGTTTTGATGTGTAATCATCATACCTTGAGCTTTTTTTTTTTTTTTTTTTTTTTTCCTCTGCAAATGTCCCCAAATGAGCTGAGTCTTTAGAATGATGTCATACTTCAAGGCTGAACTGAGGTTCCTCTCACAGAGATAGCAGCAGAAGAACAGCAGGATTTGGTGGAGCCCTGCTATGGGGTGGGAAAGGGGCTGGTGGAGAACCCATGAAGGGGACCTGGACAGAGCA
>NW_004524837.1:1609688-1610917 GCF_000260255.1 Octodon degus | reverse complement strand
TTTTTTTTTTTTTTAATGTATTTGGTACAAGGTCTCACTATGCAGCTTGGACTTGTAGTGATCCTCCTGTTTTCAGCCTCCCCGGTGCTGGGATTACAGGGGTGCACCACCATGCCTGGTCTCCACTCAGCACACCTTGAGGTGGGGCTGGGTGTAGCACGTGGTGCTGGGTATCAAACCCAGTCCCTGCATTTGCCTAAGCAAGTGCTTAGTCTGTTGAGCAACCTCACTGGCCCTCCCTGAGATGTTATAGCCTCTTTTCTTGGGACTCAATTTCAGCAGATAGGGACAGCATGGCATCTCTTGGCCTAGTTCACACATACTACTTGGGAGCTACAGGTATGACATCACTGACCTGTCATATCAGCCCATAGCTGGAGCCATTTGCATTGCTTAAAGCCAGTTGAGCGGATAAAGACAAAACTTGGCCAGCACACATCAAAATTTACCCAGCCTGTATCAATACTTTGGAATGAGGGCATGTTTATCTAACATGGAAAAACCGCTCTTCTTTCAAGGAGACTCATCCTCGTGGTCTTCCACAGAAAGTATATGAATAGGAATAGGAATAGGGAAATTTTCCTATTAGCAATGTAAAAATTCTTACAGGATCTATGTCTAACTTCATTTTCTGGATAAGAATAAGTACCCAAAATTTATCTGGACTATTCTCAAGCAGTATCCTAATGATATTGTAAAAATGCCTTTCTGTGTTGATTCCTATACCAACTTTCTCATTAGTATATGCAATATTCACCTTACAGAGTTTTCTTTTAAAACCACTCTTCCACCCAGTAACATTGAGAAAGTTAATCACTGAGCCATTCATACTGGAACAAAGAGTCTGTTGGTTTCTAATCATTGGTGCTGTACTGTCCTCCTCACACTTAACTCTCCAGAACATCTAATACTCTTGTTTATCAGAGACTGGATGGATAACTGAATAGGAGGCCATCAGAGACAAGCCTGTGGTCTGGCCTTAGGAGCACACCAGCAATCTGCTCCCGCCTCACAGGGAACGTGGTGCTGGAATTCTCTCTTTGTTGGGTGATTGATGAGCCCAGTCAAGAAGAGATAGAGAGATAATTGTTTTTCTTTCTCTTCCTTCTCTCCATTGCTTCCTTCCTCCCTTCTTCCTTCCCAGTGCTGGGGTGGAACCTGGGCCTCTCAGCGATACTAGGCAAAGGCTCTATCATTGAGCAGTACCCTCAATATGTGGAATATATATA
>NW_004524837.1:1607274-1609588 GCF_000260255.1 Octodon degus | reverse complement strand
TATATTTCTGAATACTATAAAAGTTCCCTCAGGAATCATTTGTTGTCATTTTAGAAACATTTTTATGTTCTCCCCAGTAATTCTATGAACACAAAATAGCTTGTTCATAGAAACTGGGGGCTTTGCTTTATGCTAATCAACGTAAGAAGTGATGGAGCCCCTACCCCAACCCCATGAAGATGTGTAGTACACACCCCAGAGCACACCCATGCTCTGACCAAGTGACACCTGTCATCAGCCTTGTGGCTGGTTGACCTCTGGCCAAGCCAGTCTCTCTGTTCTCTTTCCTGTTCCCTTGCAGACTTCCTGTCCTCCCAGGCTGGAAGGGTCTCTGTGGCTTCACTTGACCTAGACACCCCTCCTGGGTGACTCATTGACCTTCCATGCTCTGGCCTTCTCAGTAACCTCTTCTACAAAAGGAATTCTTAGTCCCCTCTCCAAGAGCAAATAGGGCAAATGCACATGAAGAATCTGGTTGGGTGTTGTCTGCAGCCCCTTCTTTTTCCAGCTCATTGTTCTGAGGTTGCCTCTCCAAGGTTTTTCTTTGTACCGACGTTTTCAGAACACCACAGGCTGGAGCAGAAATAGTGATTCTTACCATTTGCTGTTCCAGTCATTTCTGAAGCTACATATTTCAAGGGAAAAAAACAAAAACATGTTTTTGTGCAAGGTTGTATGTCAAGGTTGGCTGGTCTGTTCTGTTCTTACATTTTCCTGACAAGGTAAGTGAGCACCAGTTTCTTTCTTTCTTTCTTTAAAAAAAAAAAAAAAAATCTGATGGAAAGACACAATTCAACATCATGTTAGTCCACTTTAAATAGAAAAAAAAAAAAAAAAACAAGTAGGTGTAGAAATTAAAGTCTTGTCTGGCAAGCGCAAGGTCCTGAGTTCAATCCCCAGTACTTCACAAAAAAATAAAAAAAGAAGAAGAAGAAAAAAGAAATTAAAGTCAAGGACATGAGAAACCTAGCTTAGACTATACTATACACTGCAAAAAGCTAGAAAGCTTTTAAAAACATTTCACCATTAATGATAACTATTTTAGAAGATATACAATATATTAGATAAACATTATAAGATATATACATACATGGAAACATAATCCCCCACTACATGTACAATTATTGTGTCTTATGTGTAAGCTAAAAAAGAAAAAAAAAACAGGGAAAAATGTATAAGCAAACACACCAGCAGTGTGCTTCTAGGGTCTGAGTTTGGTTCATTCTTGCAGATGGGAATTTGTGTTGGCCACTAGGAATCCTCCTGTCCTCAGCTTTTTCTCTCAAGATACTTAATGCCCCTATGGGATCCAATGCACGTCACATTTTAAGTTTCTCTGTCTCCTTCTGAAAGAGAACTCCATGCCCCTCTACTTACTCCTCTGAAATGTGTCACTATAGTGCTGCGCTTCAAGTGCCGATGCCAGGAGTAATAACTGACTCCATAGATTATTTGGAAGATTCCTATAAGCACCATGCTTTAGTGGTTGTTATGTCCTGAGACAGAAACTACTGTGCTTTAAGGAATGCACTGAGTCCCATCCATACATATATTTAATCCTCTGTAAGCACCAATACCAGGAGGAGTTGTTTCCATTCTCTCTGATGTCTACTGTGTCCAGAGGAATATCAGATCACAGCCACATCTTTTAGTCATTCTGATGTATTTATTTCTTGCCCTCTCCCATTCCTAATCTAATAACTGGGGATCATTTATATTTTATAAGACACTTGACCATTATTAAAATGTACCAAGCATTATTAAAAAGCTGTCTGTCAATGGTCTGGGTGGCTCGTGACACTGTTCACTGCTCAAAACCAGCTTTTCTGCTCCACAACTTCCACAGATGTTACTTTTTAGAAGTCATTTCCACATTTGCTCAGTTGAGTATATGCACATTTTTTTATGTTCAAAAGAACCAGAGTTGGTTCAGTAGAGAACACTTTTTAAGAAAAGTAAATATATCTAGATATGCATCTAGAAATATATTTGTTTTACTTTAAAATCTTGGCAAAGGCTATGTTTCCAGGTAAATTTCAATAGAAGAATATCTTTCCATATAAAGGGGAACAGCAAATGCCTAATCTTTTGAATGACATTTGTTCATGTTGTATTAGTTGAATTGCTATATAAATAGGCTTATGACAAGTGAAATATACTTCAGAAGAAATATGTTTGGTTTGAGGCTAAATTAAATAAATCCCTAGGAATTACTTAATTGATAATTCCTGGTTAGTGTGCTGCATTAGGAAAGAGCGCGCGCTCTCTCTCTCTCTCTCTCTCTCTCTCTCTCTCTCTCTCTCTCTCTCTCTCT
>NW_004524837.1:1600240-1607174 GCF_000260255.1 Octodon degus | reverse complement strand
CTCTCTCTCTCTCTCTCTCTCTCTCTCTCTCTCTCTCTCTCTCTTTGTGGTACTGGGGATTAAATTCAGACAACCTGCCAGGCAAGCTCTTATTCAACTAAGCTATCTCCCCAGCCTGGAAAGAGCTCTTCTTGTCTTACCCTTTCTGCATGACCAGTCTGTTAGTAGGACTCCCACCCATAAGGCCAGTAAACACTGTGTACATGCTTTTTATAAGCTCATGGTAACTTCTGGAAAATATGTGTGGGCACACAAGCTGGCACACTGACGGGAGGATGCAGATGTTCTTCCTGTTTTGTGTATGTGCGTGTGCAAGCCAGCCAATGCAACGCTCACTCTTTCCTCCCTAAGGAGGGAAGTGGAACACGCATTCATGCAGCCGGAGCCAGCAAGCCCTTGCCTGGGGCTGTGTCACGGCTCAGAGGTGAGGTGCCCACCAAGCCCACGGAGAGACTCAGGGTGTCCTAAGAATGTGGGAAGGTTGGGTCACCATGACTTTTCTTATCAGTGAGATGGAAATCTTAGTTGAGAAAACAGCAAGCTTCTGTTGAAAATTTCTTCTAGCTTATAATTTGCTTTTCATCAAAAGAGAAGCTGTTTACTCTGTGCTCAGCCTTTTTTCCTTTCTGGTGAATAATTTCTTTAGGGAAAAAAAGCTGTTATGTTCAATGTGTCACGACTCTGTTTTATTGGAAATGAGGCTTTCTCTGTATCCTGTAAAGGGTTGGTTTTGATTCCAAATGCGTTTTGTGTCTTTCTGGAACAAGCTGCAAACTTGGGAGATGAGGTGGTTTCTTTGAGCCTCTGCAAGCTGCTTGGGAGCATGACAGTTGCTGGCTAAAATGATGTCCCTTTGGGTGGCCAGGATGATGTCCCCACAAGGCTAAGGTGACATCCTTGTGTGTGTCTAAGGCAATATTCCATACAAGGCTGACTCTACAGAGAGAAGATTCCGCATGGGGTCTTTCTGCAGCAATTTTATTAGGGCGTTGTGGTTCCTGGACATCACGGCAGTGGAGCATTACAGCGCTTTTGATGCATTGGTACATCTTCTCTTTATCTTCCGAAGGTTACGTCACTCTGCTCAGGGCCTTCCGTAGCAAAGTATCACAACCGGAGTGCTTGAGTCAGTAGAAATGGACTGTCTACATCTGAAGGTTGACATCTGAGACCAGACTGACCAGACAGAGCCTGTACTCCCTTGGAGGACCCCAGCAGAATCTGTGCACAGCTTTGCTCTGCTCCGGGGCGGGATCACAGCTCCTCGCTCCTGGCAGTGGCGCTTCACATGGCATTCTCCTTGCTAGTGGGTTTGTTTCCAGATTTTCCCTATTTACAAGGACACAATCACATAGGACAAAAGTCATATCCAGTCCTGTGTGGCCTCATCTTAACTAATGATATCTGCATGAACCCTAATTCCACATATGGCCACACTCTGAATTAGTGGTATTAGGACTTCAACATAAGAAGTTAGAGTCAAGGGCACAGATTCAGCCCATAACAATGAGTAATATGACTTTTAGTTAAGATGAATTTGGTATTTTTGGAAAATCTCCTGAAACTCTGGAGAGTAGAAATGACCAGGCAGGCAATCACTCTACCAGAAACGAGTAATTTCTTCTATTTAGCCAAATCTTTTATATATCATAACCTGCAATGTAGAACAGCCCAAGATAAAGGTCCGAGTTCTCTGAAAATGTCCAAGGTCAGCAGTGGTGGTCAAGCGCATCTCGCTGTCCTTCGCCCAGATGGGTGGGATGAGGCTGGGGCCTTTTCCATACCTCACCAAAGGCATCATTGCTGTAGCTCCCTCCGTTGTGTCCTGGAGAAACTGAACTAAGAAAGACAACTGTCAGCGGCGGGAGTGAGGCCAGTCCTTCCCCCTTCTGTCCATCCTAGAGGACAGTCAGCTGTCCTCTGGCTGTTGGAAACCACAGGAGACTAGGTCCCCCCGCCCCCCGCGAGTCCCCGCCTTCTCTCTCTCCCTCTTTCCTTCCCTGCCTGGAGAAGGCACTTGTTATTTTTCAGATTTACGTACTGTGAACACAGAAGTGTACCTTTGCTCACTCGTACAAGAGAGATTTTCACTCAAGGCTGAGCGTCGCTGAGCCTGATGCCAGCTCCTCCCAGTATCATCGCCGCGTTGTGACGCGGGACTCCGGCAGTGCTCCCCGCTGCTTTTACTCTTAGGGCTTGGCTCATTAGAGGTCCATTTCCAGAAAAGATGTCTCAGTTGCTATCTCTGCATGAAAATTGGTGCTGGCGGATGGTTTTCTTGGAAATCGGCTTTTGCAGATGTTGTTCTGATCTTGATGGGATTTAGTTGAACTGAAAATGTACCCAATGCTCCTAGTTTCTTTGGTTCTTTATTGAAATTTTGATCCTCTCAGGTATTTTGATGTAATCATCATTGCCTTTCAGAAAGATTATTTCCCTTTTCTCCAATTGTTCATCTTTTCTAAGGCAAGCTTTTTAAATGGGGCTAATATTTTCCTGGATCGATGTTTCCTCATGAAAGTTCTCTTAAAATTTTATTTCGTACCTTGAGTCCTAGGAAATCTATTTGTGAATCTTTTTCACTCCTGCCCAGGGGTTCCATACCGCACTTCTTCAGAGAGCTCCTGGGGAAGTAAAGAACCGTCTTAGGCGTCCCAGCAGGCACGCTGCAGAAGGGAAGCCTGCCCAAGGGCAGCAGTCTCGCCTGGAGCGCTGGCAATCACTTTCTTCAGGCTTCTGCACTTTACCTACGAGGTCGCTGGTGAGGTTCAGTCCAGTTATCTGCGTCACACTCAGTAGCCCCAGTGGTTGGTGACAGCTAATTCTGGCCAGGTTTTTAGCGCTGCCTGAGTTCCTTGTGATTTCTTAAGAGGCAGGGCCACCCGGAAGTAGCCCCACCTACAGTTTTTTTTTTTTTTTCTTCGTATTTCTTCCTCAAATTAAAAGATGAGTATTTGTTTCAGTCTGCTGGCTTCAGAATGCTTCTGGGAAGTTCCACAAGCTGGAGGCTTTGTAAAAACAAGAGAAAGTCTGTTGCATCTTCTCCTTGCCCGTGCAGGAGGGATACTTTTTCAGTCATCAAATTAAATAATCTTCCCATTTCATTAGTACCCTCTTTTATGAGTGACTTTATTACCAGAAAACCATTTTGCTTTGTCTGTTATGGACCTGTGATCCTTGACAGTGTGTCCCAGATTACCTTATTGGGATTAAAACTGGGAAATCTTCATTTTGTGCTGTCAATTAGCCAATGCCCAGTTTGAAAATAAATGCAATTGCTGTTATTTTTATTCTGAGAAGAATTAATTTCCAAGGTACTTACTGGTCTCATTTGGTGGACAGATAAAATGACTATCATAAATCAGCCCTAAGTACTCACCTCTCTATAAACTTCATTATTTTTCTATGAAATATGAAACATCTGGAATTTGGATTTTTTTCTCCCTTTGGATAATGAACTGGATTTCTTGGAGAATTTATAAAGGAGAGAAGACAAAGAATTGATGATTATTAGAATCAGTAAGTCATTTTTTAAAGATATTTTTCTCAAAGATATAGAAATGAATACACTTCCTCCAGAGCAAAATCAAATCATATTAGACTTGAACATAAGTTCCCAAGAGAGGGACCAAAGCGCTGAGCAGCACTCAGGGAGATGAGCGTGTTTTCACAAGTGTAGTTCTCTTCTTCCAAGACAAATGAAGGGAGGCAGAAGGACTGCCTCAAAAAAAAAAAAAAAAAAAAAAAGGAATTAAAGGCAGGAAATGTTCCCCTACATTGTGCTGGTTAGTATTCCTCCCTTGGAGAACCTGTAGTCACTGGCTGGAGTCAGGCAGGGAGACAGGACTTATCTCTCCGACTGGCTAATGGGAGTGTGTCTTCAGACTATTCCCTACCCCTGAGCCACAATTTTCTCATCTGTGAAATGGAAGTGTATTGTCTGCAGGTGGAAAACTAAATAACATCCACCATGCCAGTTTTTGAATAACTGTGTCTCCCAGGAAATTCCTGCCCCATTCCCAACGGGTCTACGTTTTAGAGTTTTACTCCTGTTTTTAAGCAGAGAGAGAGACAGAGTTGATCCCAGGTCCCTGGGGCAAAGGCCCCTGCCACAGCTCAGGGCAGGAAAACGCAGCCACAGGCATAAGGCTAGAGCGCCCTCTGCCCCGTCCTCTAGCTCCGACTGTTCTTTCGGGCTGGGTGTCTGCTCTTCCCGCGCCTGGTGCAATGAGTTGGGACAGCGGGGAGCCTCCTTGCTAGGTCAGCGTCAATGCCGGGCCGGAGAATCTGTGAACCTTGCTTCGGAAGACGCAGCGGTGCATCTGCCTCGTGCCCAGACGGGCTTGGGGGGGAGGGGGCCTTGAGTCTGGGGGTCTCAGAGGTGAAAGGGGAGGGTGCTTGAGGCTTAGGCAGCGCGAGTCTGGAGCTTAGCAGTGGCAAGGGAAGGCAGACCCTGTCTCCGCGTGCTCCTTTCTGCTCCCCAGCCCTCGGTTGCTAGGCAGTTTCTATGGCAGCCGCATCCTCAGACTCAACTTTCACCCTCATTTAGCGCCAATTAAGGTAAAATAGTGGTGGGGGCGGGGAGGGGGGAGACGGCGCGGGAGGCAGGAGCTCCATGCTGCGGGGAGCACCTATCCCAGACCAACGCAGGCGTCCTCTGCAGCAGGTACCTCCTCCCTTTCCACCTTCTCCACCTCCTCCTCCTTTCCTCCTCCTCCTGCTGCTGCTGCAGCTCCCGACAGGACCAACAGGAGAGGACGCCGGCAGCCGCGCCAGGACTGGACCCTGCCCAGCTCCCAGAGGGCCGCCTGACTCGGCCCACTGCGCCCACCGGCTCGGCTGTCGCGGCTGCCCTCATCTGCCCGCTGTTCCTTTCCTGGCTGCTCGTTCCGCTCCGCTTTGTTGCTTGCTTCCTATCAATACTTTATCAGAGGAAAGTTTTTTAAAATGCCGATTGCACAGTTGTTGGAACTATGGAAAAAGATAGAAGTGGAGCCGATGGAAATAGAGGTGAGTACAGAAAGTAGGGGATGCACTTCTTCATAGTATCCTGACAACCCCTGACTCTGGCAAATGGACTGACGCTTGACATAAATTAAGATTTATTGAGTGACTGTTTTGTGGCCGGGACTCGGATATTTAATGTGCATAGGTGTCTGAGGTACATGTGCGTCTGTAAACCTTACGTGTGTACACATATGGCATTGTGCATGATGTCAACAGCTAAATGGGATCAGTAGGAGGAAAACACTGCTCTTGATCCATCGTTCAGGATGCTGCCTGCAGCGCGTGTGTTCCGGGGTTTCCCAAGGAGCCTGTATCCGTTTGTGTTGCCTTCAACAAGTGTCTTCAAATCCTAGACCTCCATCTGCAACGAATGTGGATGCAGAGGGCCCGTCAGGGAGTCAGAACAGAGGACCGAGGCAGGGCCAGTCCCAAGGGGTGCATTTTCAGATAAAGAGGCGCAACCAAGGAGAAAGGTTGGCACACAAATGTTAGGAGTGCAGCCCAGGACTGCAGAAGTGTAGAGACCCTGCTGACGCTGGGCCCCGAGTAAGAGGGAACCTCGGCTCCCAGGAATTTTATTTCCTCCCTTTGAATTCAATACAATTCATACACATTTTCTCAAAGTAATTAACAGCTATAAAAATTTGAGATTCCCTGTGTTTTGTTGATAGCAACTCAAGTTGCATTTAAAAATAGCTAATTTTAATAACGTACTAAACCTCCTGTGTATCTGAGGTATAATTTCTGCCTCATCCCCTGTAACCAGCATCATACTTATAAATTCAATGCTATTTTAAACGGCATTTCTTTTTATATACTTGTAGTGTTTATTGTGATATGCATATAACATCATCTTAAACTGAGTGAGATTCTCTTTTAGAAGAGAACTTACTTAAATATTTCATATTTAATACTTTCCTGGGCAGCCAAACTACATTGAAAATCCTTGAAATAGCTACGGGTGTTTAGCAGGGTGCTCAAGACTGGCATAGGCATCCAGCTCATCTTTGAACCGGAGCACTCTGGAGCTTGGCGTGGGCACACCAGGCTCTGTGGCCACTCCTTATTCTGCTTGTATCTGGTGCTCTCTGTGAGTTGACAACAAACCTTAGCAGGAGCCACTCACTTCAGGGGTTGCCAAGTCTTTTTTTGTCTTTTGAGAGATTTGATTTTTCTAAAAATTGACTTAATCAATGAAAAAATGATTCTGGCAGAATTTCTCTTTGTATTTCCTGGAGTATCTGAAGTACTCGGGGAGGGATGTATTGAAGTAGTTGGGAGGGGTGCCCGGCTGTGAGGTCCAGGACCCAAAGCTCCCTCCAGGGAGTACAGGGCTGGGCTGAGCAGGGCAGGGCTGGTGGGAAGGCACGAGGCTTTGCAAGAGCCCTGCCAGGAGTTTGGACTTGACCCTGTGACCAGGGACAAGCCCTGAGGAGCAGCTTGGGATTTACCTGTTTCTCAAGTTAACTGAAAATGGACCAGCCACAAGCAGATCCATATTATTATAAAAACATGTCCTGACCCTGGAAAGCTCTTGCCAATTCGACTTCAAGCTCAGCTTATGATATCCACACTGCATGGTGGCCAGCGAGAGGGCAGATGGTGGAAGGTCTTGCGCCTGAGCTGTGTCAGACTCCATGTGGGAAATTTGGCTGAATTAGCTTCTGAGGCACAAGGCGCTTTCTTCAGGCTCTCGGGTGAGGTCTTCAGAATAGAAGCCCCTGCAGGACAGGCGTGTTTATGATGGAGTAGTACATTCATAGTTATTTGGAACCAGAAAAACCAGAAATCTTTCCACAGAGAGATTACTATTGACTCTAAGGTATTCCAAGTTCTGAAAGAAACTTCTAAATCCTCAATTACGTGAAATCCATGTGCTTTGGACCTCTTTTAGGTCAATCTCATTCTCCTGTTTTGTCCTTTTCAG
>NW_004524837.1:1595885-1599795 GCF_000260255.1 Octodon degus | reverse complement strand
AAGGGCTTTTACCCATAAGTGGGATGTTCAGACAAGGAAATATAATACTAATTAAAATCTGTGGTCCTCTAGAATATGCCTGAAGAATCTAGCTAGAAAGAGAACCATGTAGCATTTTGTGAACTCTTTCACACATTAAAGGCACATCTCAGGAGCAGGGTTTTCTGTTGTGGCTCTCAGCAGGGTTACAATGGCCAAGGGCACACATCAGGGAGAAATTGAGAAAAGATGAGTAAGGCCAGTGCGCAGAGCAGCCCAGAGGGTCTGGTTGACCTGTTTTATTTGTGTTCTTTCTGAGAAGCATGCGTGATTTGTCTTTCTGGGATGTCACAATGCATTAGAGAAAGGAAAGTCCCCATTTTCAAGCAGTGCAGATCAAATACGATTCCCTGATGACTCATAGTCAGCCAGCATCATGACTATTGTCTCACAGCTACTAGGTTGAAAGTAGTGAGAATGACAGCAGCTAACTTGAAGCATCTATAGCACAAATGAGCCTATGCAGACAAGGGAACATCCTAATGAAAACATGGGACCTCCAGAACATCCCAGGATGAGTGTTTTGCATTAAATTCTCTCTACATCATAAGGCGGTGGGTGTTCTTATTTTCCTGGTTTTAAATCTGACAGAACTGAGACTTGGTTGAAGAAGTTTGCCCCAAGTCACTAAGTAGCAGGCAAAGACCCAACCCCAGATCCTCGTCTCCAAGCTGAGTGCAAAACAGACACCTTGCCTGGGCCTTTACTCTAGGATTTAAAAAATTCTTGCAGCACTAACCTGACACTGTGGGCAGAAATGGTTACAAATGCCTGCACTGCCACCTGTGTCCATTCTAGCATGTTGGCATCCTAACCTCACACAAGCCCCCCTCCTGGTGGGTCACAGATTGTATATAAGTGTTCTTGCCCAACTTAAGCTGTACTAAAAGTTTTGCATACTTCATTGGTTTGATGATTTATGACTTTGGATACAAAAACACAGCGCCTGTCTGCCACCAGCTGAAGGGTCTGTCTCTGACATGAAGTACCACACAGTTGCAAGCAAAGGCAGGTAGAAAGGCGCCATGACACAGTTCCCACGTCCTCCCAAGCCAATACCAAGCATTTAATTAGTCTCTCTCTGCATTGATTACCTGCGTGTGGCTCTTTAGAAAAGCCTTGCATGCTGATTGTCCTTCTCATGTGTCTTTGTTGTCAGACCACCGAGGAGGAGCTCAGCCTGGACACAGAACCTACCACTGAAGACGCCGTGGAAGAAGTAAATATATGTATTTTATTACACTCTGGTTGTTCAGAGAGAGCAGGCCCAATAGGTGGAGAAAAGGAAGAAAACAGAAGCTTGAAATTGCTGGCTAATTAATTTGGTTGTTTTACTGAAATGTGCTGGTATAGATACACAAATTCAGTGTGTGGTTATTTTAGTGAAATACTGGTGTGCAGATGCACACATACATTATGTGTGTGCTGCCTTCAGTACTTTCCCTGAGAAGGAATGATCACAACACAGGAGAAGCAACCTGCAGCTAAGAGGAAGCCCTGCTCTTCTGGTTGGCTGTTTTTAGGAGGGCAATGGTGTGTGATAAATTGATTGCTCTGAGTAAGTGGGATGAATACCCAGCAAAGGCTAGGAAAGACGAATGAGCATCGCTGCCGGGAGTTTTCCCTGCCAGCAGCTCTTACACAAGATCCTCGAGTACTGAAGTGAGAGAAGGGTCCTTGTGGGGAAGCTCCCTCTCTAGCTGGCAGGCCAAGATCTGAGTGAGGACAGTTGAGGAGGCTTCTGAGAGGCCAGGAGAAAAGGGTACAAGGAAGGTAAGGTGGGGAAGATGAGCAGGAGGCGGGGAGGTAACACTGGAGGTGGAAATGACCCACAGAGGAGGGAAGAGTCCGGTGGGTGCTGGCTGTGCATTTGCCTGCTGTCATGACACGGAGGAGTGTGTGCCTGCTCCGAAGGAAAATCCTGCCTGTGACTTTGACAAAGGCGGCCCTGGCAGCATAGAGGGCAATTTGGTGACAACAGCATATCTTTGAGGGAGACATATGTCATTAAAGAGCTAAACCCCAAAGCTGAACTGTAGCTGAAGTAGGGAATTCTGGTCAGCAGCCATGTTTCTCTCATTCTTTCCAAGGGAGCTGGACCCACAGATGGCCAACAAAGCTAACATGACTTAGCAACTTCACACTGCTGAGCTGTGATCAGTGGAAACCACAGAAGTTATCCAATGTGCTAGTCTGTTAACTTTTAAAAATAGTGGCAAAGTGTGGTAGGTACTTTGGGAGGGCAAGATTGATGGAAGTCACTGGACACAGAGAGGGGTCTCTCAGGGTGCTGAAACTTGCATTTCACTTCCGTCTAGACCCATGCACACCATGCAAACGTAAGCCCAGCGCTACCAGATCTTACGATCAGATGACATAGTGTATTGGTTAAATAAGGGAAAGTGCCATTAAGCTGCCTCATCTTCAGCTGGCTGCTGTTCAGCTCCGTGCTTCCATTGCCGGTCAGGGAGCTTGGCACTCGGCTGTCTCCCCAGCTTGGCAGCGATTTTGCTGCAGTCCTGAGCGGAGCATTGGGCTGGCTGTATATCTTGGCTCATGTGGAGAGCAGCCATACCTCTGCTCATAGCAATACCACAGAGGTTGAGAAGACCCAGGACCCAGTGCAAAAGGATGGATGTTCAGTTCAAAGCTGCAGTTATAGGGCAAAGAGGTAAGGTGTACCCTCTTACACAGAGATACGGGTTCACAATGTCAGGGAAAGCAAACCACAGCCATCACCACAGGAATACTTTGCCAGATTTTGGTAGAAACCTGATTTCTGGGAGAATATTTACTGTAAGGAGATTACTATGGTAATTTAGAAGTTGGCTTCAGGAACAGGCTTTATTGCACTAAGCCAAAATATGTGTAGAGGCCATTATCATTTTATAGGCTCCCACTGAGTGACAAAATTGGGTAGCATGTTATCGCAGCTCATTCGGGCTGGTATAACAAAATAGCAGAAGCCGAGTAGCTTACACATAGAAGGTATTTATTTCTCATAATTTGGGAAGCTAGAAGCCCAAGATCAAGTTGCTGGTAGATTCAGTGCTTGGTGAAAAGTTGTTTCCTGGTCACGGTCAGCACCCTGCATTGCCTTCCCTCTGCTCTGTCTTGGCTCCCTTTAATAAGGGTACCGGCCGGTCCATGAGGCCTTTCTCTCATGACCTACTCACCTCCTAAAGATCCCTCTTCCTACGTCCATCAACTTGAGGTTTGTGATTCAACAATTGAACTTTTTGGGAGCATAGACCTTCAGAGCATTGCACCTGATAAAGCTCACCGGTACTTACCCGACTAATAGAAGTGTAAAATTCATTAACAATATTTATTTCCTAAGACCTCCTGGGCACGAGTTATGTTACACAACAATTGTGATAGAAATATTGATGTGAACCTAGTGTAGGATTGTAATAAAAAAGGGCTGACCTCTTTTAAAAATATTTTTTATAACAGAATATGAGATTTGGAAATTTTTATTTCTTGAGAATACATCATTAGAATGATAGAGAATCATTGTATTTTAATTTTTTGATAAAGGAAGAAGGCACCAAAAATGTTAGTGGTATTTTTCAGGACCATAATATTATTTAGATACCTTCATAGTACTCACAGGGCTAATGAAAACATATTGAAGAAAGTTACTTGTCAGCCTGATGTTTCCGATAGGTGTTGCAGAAAAGCCAGCTCACACGTTTCCAGCCTGGCCACGAGTGGTTGTCGCTCTGGTCTCTGTTACAGTGAGTATACTCTCCATGAATCCTCCGTGGCTTTCAGAGTGGTTAGTGTGGTTACATTCTTCTATAACCGAAGCGTCGATGGCTGACTAAAACCAGAATGTGATAGACACTGAATTGAGTATACTTGGTGG
>NW_004524837.1:1586085-1595360 GCF_000260255.1 Octodon degus | reverse complement strand
TTTTTTGAGACAGGGTCTTGTTGTGTAGTTCAGGCTGGCCTTGAGCTCGCTTTGTAGCCCAGGCTGGTCTTGAACTCGATGCTATTCTCCTGCCTCAGCCTTGCAAGTGCTAGGATCATATGCACCCACTAGCACACATGGCCCAGGCACCTTTATATTCTAAATATGCACAAGGCAACAGATTCCATTAGGAAATACCTCTTTAAGGGTTTGTTAGAAAAAGGCAGTGTAAGCATAATGCCTTCTGGCAGAAGGGGCTCAGTATACAACTAGAGCATAGG
This sequence comes from Octodon degus, assembly GCF_000260255.1. Classification (NCBI taxonomy): domain Eukaryota; kingdom Metazoa; phylum Chordata; class Mammalia; order Rodentia; family Octodontidae; genus Octodon; species Octodon degus. The sequence continues at coordinate 1,595,079 of NW_004524837.1, read as the reverse complement.
GACGGGAGGAAAATCTAGCAGAAAAATTCATTCCATGGATTTTGATGTGGCATCTGCTGTGTGCAGCTTTGGGTTGCTCTCCTTCGTTGATTGTTTTGCAGATTATGTATAGTAGTGCAAACTGTAGTGCTGGAAGTTATGTTCTAAGGGGCTTAAAGTTTAATGTAGACAACAAATGTGTACCTTGGCTTGCATACTGTTGTGCTGAGCCAAGGTAGCAAGAAGGTCCCAGGCGGCCTCAGTGCAGCCTTGCCCTGCATGGTTGAGTGACTTTGTCATAGGCCCAGAGGCAGCTGCCTCTTGGTTGCCTGGGAAACCCATTTGGACTTTATGCCAAGCACACCCAGGACCAACTCCTCGCTACACTGATGCAGCTCATGCAGCCTCGTGAGGATGGTAGAGCACAGTGTTAGCCTGGATGACGGGGTCCGCTTGGCCTCCTTGGAGACTTGGGGCAATGAGGTGGGGGGAGGAGTTGTCACAGTGGAGTTAGAAGAGCCAGCTTCCAGTGGGCTTGGGCCAGAAGATGGCTTGACTTGCCCATTTCCATGATGCAGGTGCCAAATCTCCTACCTGCTGGGCAACACCATACCCTAGGTCTGTTTTTCATCTTGGGTCCCAAAGCATTCTGAGATGCATAGGTGGCTTAGGTAAGCTTTCATTTTACAGAAAAACCCGTCAAAACATTGGAATTCATATTTCCTAAATGCTTAGATTTCAGAGTCACGTTTATTAGACCAATTTCCCATTTACTTAACATTAGAAAACCAGATTCAGGAAGCTGTGAAAATATTAGCACATTTTTACCTTATTTCTTATAACTGCTGGGCCATTTTCCTTCCTGTCTCCATTCTGATGATAGCACAGGAAGTGTTCTATCTGCTTGGTGAGAGGTGGCACTTCTGGTGGCAGCCGTCATTTGGCCAGGGAGGGTTGGAGAGGGCCCTGGACTCAGCTGCCAGAGGACAGCTCTCTGAGCCAACAAGGTCTTCAGAGGAAGCAGCAGCCCTGAGAGCACGGAGGGACCCTTGCAGCTCACGTACAGCCCTTCTAAGGAGGCCAACAGCCTCTGCTGGCAGCTCCTGAATATCTTCTGAGTTCTCATCTCTGTGGCCTCCTAGAGTGACCAGGTTCCTGCTTCCCCAGCTGGCCACAAATCAGACCCCTGACCTCTCCACTGGCAGAGAGGTGGGGAGGGGATGTGAAGGAAGAGACTGGTGGAAACACATAGAGCTCCTGAAGGAGAGAGCACCCCATCAGGGTCCTGGACAGGAGTCACAGTACCAGCAGAATGTCACTGAGGTCAGGCCGAGCCACCTATGCAGAGCCCATAGTGCAGTGCAGCATCTGTCCTGAGCCCAGGAACTAGACGGAGACTTACTGGGTCCCTTCAAAAAGAAGAACAAGGAAGAAAAAACAATGTGAGCTGGTTTGAATAGATATGAGACAAGATGAATAATGAAGCCTCAGAACTAATAAAGCAATTAAGAGCAGTGTAATTAGAGTTTAAAACAGATAGTGAACAATTCTGAAAGAAGATTAATAAAGCAATCTTCCAAGGCCCGCTTCTTATCTTCCGTGGTCTGTACTCTAAGACAGCAATAGCATCTCCAGAAGCTGCTGCTAGCAAAGTCCCCAGGGCTGCCTTCCCTTTGCATGGGTCTCTCCTTGTTTTTCTGTCCAGCAGACTAGTGCTATTTTAATCATTACAGAGATTTTAGAAAAAGGCAGTGTAAGCATAATGCCTTCTGGAAGAAACACATGAGGACAGGTAATGTCAGCATTGATCTCATGGAATGTTAGCACTTACTGAGGCAGACATGAAGGACCTGTATGATTTTGCAAAAAAATTAGTACGGTGTGGTATTTGGTGTGTAAACAACAATTACTTGCATTAATCTTCAGAAGCCCCAGAGTCCAGCTTTTGTCATTTATAGATGTCTGTTCTTCAGGTCATTCCTTCCTCCTTTCTCACCTGAATGGCCTTCATCGCCAAGGACACGTAGGAATGGCCCATGGCTCTGCTCGGTCCTGACATCCTCATTGTGTGCCACAAGCTGTCCCCATCTCACACTGCGGTGTGAACACCAGCAAGGGCCCCGAGCATCCCACCCTTGGGCAGCACAGGCGCTAGCTCCACGGCTCAGCAGCTGCCTGGGAGGTCCCTGGGGAAATGGTGCTGTCCCAGCCAAGGCTCTTCTGTGTAGGATCAATGCCGAAATGCAGAGTAGAGCACTTCCTCAGTGGGCCCTCCGCTGGTGCCACAGCTTGCTGACAGTGGCAGCAAACCCGCGGATAACATATTCCTTTTATAGAATCACTGGTTTACTTCTCATGCCTGTAAGGTTTGAGGTCGAGTTTTGGAAAATGGAGTGTAGGCAGAGGTCACACAATGGCTCGGTCTTCACTCTGCCTAGGTGCTAAGACAGTGTCGCAGGCGTCTGCAGGACACCGAGGCCCCGCTTGGGTGGCTGTGCTGTTGTCACCCCCTCACACACACACACACACACACACAGGAGGCTCAGGCACGTGACCTCACTACGAGCCTTGCCACGGTTGCTGTTCCAGGAAGGACACTGCTGCCTGAAGCAGAGCCACTCCAGGAGGGGGCTTTGGCCCAGGGGAGGTGACACGGCCCCAGTGTGGCTCAGCCAAGGCGAGGCCTCGTCAGCTCCCCAGCCTCCTGTCCTCACCCGTCAGGGTGCACGGGCCTGTGATGCCAGCCCTGGGGGCTGAGGCAGGTGGATTTCACGTTCCAGCGAGTGTGGGCAACTTAGTGACTTAGTGATAACCTGAGTGAAAATAAAGAATAATAACTTTTAAAAAGGGCTAGTGATGCAGTTCAGTGTGAAGGTCCTGGGTTCAACCCCAGTAACATGGAAACAAAAACAGATTCCTTTTATCTTTTCAATTTCCTCTCTTCTCTCTTCAAATAAGAAAATGAAAAAAACATTTTTAGTGTGTAGATATACTTTAACAGCTTTATCTGGTGATGCTTTTGAAAATCATCATCCCCTCCACACACACAAACACACACTTTAAACTAACATTTCTGTCTCAGGTGGGCGAATTGCAAGGATTACAAAATTCCTTATATCTTATCAATCTAAAATGGATAATTTAATTAATTTTGATAGGAGAGGGTACATACACATTTAATTGAGATTTTCTTCCAGCAATAATACTATCTGGGGCAAGATGCAAGCTATGGGTTGAGGGTGGGGTGTGTGGTTCCTTACTTTCAGGTTCTTTGAAGTAATAAAAAAGGTGAAGCAGAAAGACTCGCCCTGCTAGCATGCACGCAGCTGGAGCTGGGTGTGGAGGAATAGACAATCTGCGTGAGTCATAAAAAAATCTCTAGAGAATGATCAAAACATATTTTTCCAGGATGCAGTACCAAAACATCCCACAGTGCCAAGTGCGCGCAGAGCAGCCAGCCCGCTCCACGGAAGGTGCTGTCACCCCAGTGCGCTCTGGGGGGTTCTGCGGGGACACGAGGAGTGGGATGCCACTCTCTAGGTTTGAAGACACCGCTATCTTCTGCCTCCTGTTGGGCGGATGCGCAGACTAGACACGGAAGGCAGAAACAGATGCAGAAGGAGACAGCCGGGCTTGAGGCCGAGCTCTCCAAACACTGGGCCTCTGCGTTAGGCAGGCGTTGCGCTAGGCATGCGGGACGTAAACGTGAGCAAACATGGCCCCTGCTCCTCAGGGTTAGACCTATTTGGAGTTTCAGACATACAATTACATGCTTCCGAATTCATAGGTAAATACAACAGAAAGAGGACTATTTTCCTCTTTTCTATTTTTTTTTCATTATTGTATGCATTATGTAACACATAGTTATGTTCATTTTGGGAAATTGGTATATGCATACAACAGATCTAGATAATTTCTGTCCTTTCACCCTGCTCTTCCCTACTCCCCGCTCCTGCTAATTTTATTCGCTGCGTCTAAAAAGTCCATCTTGTTTTCTTTCTCTGTCTGACTTATTTCACTTGACATTATGGTTTCAAGTTATATCCATTTTCCTGCAAATGAGATAACTTAATTCTTTGTTATGGCTGTATAGTATTCCACTCTGCATACATACCCCATTTTCTCTATTCATTTTCTGTTGGTGGGCATCTGAGGTGTTCTCAGAGTTTAAGTATTGTAAATGTGTGCTCTTATAAACACAGAGATATGGATATTACTATATTATGAGCCTTTAACTCTTTCAGGCATATACCCAGGACAGGTATAGTTGGATCAAATAGAATTTTCTATTTTTACTTTCTGAGGGATCCCCATGCTGACCTCCACAGTGGTTGGGGTATTTTACATTTATACCCACAAGGCAGAGGAGTTCTTTTTTTTTTTTTTTTTTTTTCAATATCCTTACTAGAATTCGTTGCTTTTTGTATTTTGATGATAGCCATGCTGAATGGGATAGGAGTCCCGGTGACGTGTTGATTTATATTGCCTCAGTGGCCACAGATGATGACCATTTTTCTCATGTGTTAATTGGTTATTTGTACTCTCTTTTAGAGAGAAGTCTGGGCATCTGTTTGCCTGTATTTGATGGGTTCATTTTTGGGGGGTTGATTTTGGTCGAGTTCTCTATATCTTCTAGATATTAGCTCTCCATCAGAAGAGCGCTGACAAAGCTTTTTCCCATTCTGCAGGTTATCTTTTCACTTTGTCGAGTGACTGCCTTATTATGCCCAAGTTTTCAGTTTGTTGTAGCCCGATTTGTTGATCACTGGTACTGTTTCCTGCGCTGTTGGAATTCTGTTCAGGAAGTTGTTGCCTGTGCCTACAGCTGGCAGTGTTTCCTTCCCGCACTTCCAGTTTTTGTTTCGACATCTAGACTTGATTTGAGTACAGAGTGAGAGAGATGCGTGTAGTTCCAGTCTTCTGCGCGTGGTTCACCAGTTTTCCTAGCACCATGTGTTACGGAGGCCACCTTCTCCCCAGTGTTTGTGCATATTTGTGATCTTGGATTTTTGTATGTTTGGGGGCCCTTTGCTGAAACTCAGACGGTGAAGGTGTCTGGGGTTGTCCCTGTGTTTTCTGTTCTATTCTGTTGGCCTCCATGTCTACTTTTGTGCTAGTACCATGCTGTGTTTATTACTACAGTTTCAGAGTATTACTTGAAATCCAGTATTGTGAGGCCTCCCACTTTCTCTTTTTACTCAAGATTGCTTTAGCTATTCAGGGTCCCTTCTGGTTCTTTAGAACTTTCTGATTGGTTTTTAGAGTACTATGAAGAATGTTATTAGGGGCTGGGGAGATGGCTCCGTGGAATAAGCACTTCTCTGGCAAGCTCAAGGGCCTGAGTTCAATCCCTGGTTCCCCCCCCCCAAAAAAAATGTTATCAGTGTTTGATTAGAGGGTGCATTAAATCTCTAGCTCACTTTTGATAATATGTCCATTTTCTTTCTTTCTTTCTTTCTTTTTTCTTTTTTTTTCTTTTTTGCTGTCCTGGGGATTGAACTCAGGACCCTGTGCTTGCCAGGCAAGCACTTACTCTACTGAGCTATCTCCCCAGCCCAATATGTCCATTTTAACAATATTTTTCCCATAATTTTATTGAGAAACAAATAGCAATGAGACAGTTTCAAACCAAACTGGTAGGACAGTTTTAATAATTAACACATTGCATACTCTCTTCCTAGTGGTTAATTGCTGTACAAGATGTGGACATGATATCTTATTTACAAACACCATTAGAACAAATCCCTCTATACATCAAGAGAATGTAGCTATATATCTATCCTAACCACTTTGAATACACAGATACAAAATGGACATGAATCTGTATCCCTTTTTTTTGTTAAGTTCCGTTATTTGAATATTATAGGTGTGTAAACTCAGCAAAATAATCTAAATGGGTCCAGTAGCCCATAATAGTATTGGGTCTTCTGCTTCACTGGCAATGTCAGAAATTGTTGACCTGAGTCCCCTACAGCTCAACATAACAGCATGGCTTTACTTCTTATATTTCGTTTTTATACTTTTTCTGCTGGATGGTTAAGACCAAGGTAAAGCAGGACCTAATTTTAACAATATTATTCTTCCTATCTAGAAAGAAGTTGTATCTTTCCATTTTTAATGTTCTATTAAGTTTCTTTTTTACGGAGTTCTGTAGTTTTCATAAAAGCTATTTGATTAGGTTTTATCCTAGCTATTTAATTTTTGGTCTATCATAAGTGGAATTATTTTCCTAATTTCTTTCTCTGGGTTTATTGTTGATGTACAGGGACACTATCAATTTTTGTGTATTGATCTTGTATCTTCCACTTTGCTGAATTTGTTTATTATATCTATCTTCTGGGAGTTTTTCTCAGTCTTCTCTTTCATTCTTCTATTCATTCTATTCTTTGTTATTTCTAATTTTTAGTTTTCTATTTCAGTCATCTGCAAATAGAGATAATTTGATTTCTTCCTTTCCTATGCATATTCTTTGCATTTCTTTCTTTTGCTTGGTGCCTTCTTCCCCTTATCAATATGTAGCAGCTTTATTTGTCTCTTCTGACCCGTTTTGGTTTGAGGTCAGCTTTGTGAGATTTAAGTGCGATCTTTCCTACTTGCCTTTAGGCTCTAGTTGCTTTTTCACTTTCAGTCTGTGAATGTTGTGGATGAGGTATGTCTCTTAGATAATATATTATTTTCCTTCCTTCCTTCCTTCCTTCCTTCCTTCCTTCCTTCCTTCTTTCTTTCTTTGGTACAGGGTCTCATTACACAGCTTGGACTTGTAGTGATCCTGTCTCAGCCTCCCCAGCACTGGGATTACAGGTGTGCACCACCATACCTGGTTTCAGTAGCCAGCACCACATGGCTGGGATTCTAGGGTCAGCATGGTATGCAATACTGGGGATTGAACTCAGGTTCTTGTGCTTCCCAGGCAGGCTCCCAGATCACCGAGCTATCTCCTCACCTGATAACATATTGATTATTATTTTTGATCCAATTTGTCAGGCTGTTATTTTGATATGAAAGTTAAGACCATTTATATTGAATGTCATTTTTTTTTGACTGAGACTTAAAATATATTTTAATGAAAACATCTTCTCACCAACTTTATTTTTATTTTTATTTTTTTGAGACAGAGTATCACCATGTAGTGTAGGCTGGCCTCAAACTCACAGCACTCCTCCTGCCACAGCCTCCTGAGTGCTGGGATCACAGGCCTGTGCCACCATGCCCAGCTTCCCAACAACTTTAAATATAATTTTTATTTTTTAAAATATGAAGCTCTGTGGCATCAGGACTTGTTTCCTGCTCTGCAGGGTTTTTTTCAGGCAAGGTCTTACTTTGTTATTAGGCTGGTCTTGAACTATGTAGCCTGAGTCCATCGTGGAACTTGCAAGGATCCTTCTGCCTTAGCCCCCCGAGTGCTGAGCTTCCAGGTGCCCACAGGCTTCAGCTGTCACTGCACCACTAACTCTCCAGTACTCTTGAGGCATGTGTGAGCCATGTTCTCTTCTGTAGGAGGTCTTTGCAGCAGCTTCAGGGGTTGGATTCTTACGAGATGCTTAACCACTTTCAGTTTTACATTTACTGAAGGGATGTTCTTATGAACTTGAGCAATGTGTGCTTTTTCTAATCCAAGCATCTTGATTACATCTTTGTCCCCAATATGGTCGTCTTATCGTACTTTTTATTCTTATAATAATGTGCAGTTTGTGAGGGTGCTGTGGATCCCCACCATACTTCTCATGATCTTCAGGTGAAGGCTGAAGCACTTTATCTGGAATTCTTGACGAAAACTTTGTGACGAATCCAATCGGTACCCATGAGAGATTCCACATGTTTTGTCACAGTCTGCAGCCTGCCTGGGGGCCTGTGAACCACTGAACCCAAAATCCCTGCCATAGTGTCTTAATTATTTGTCTTCAGAGGTTGCAGGAAGCAAACGGATCTATTGGCGAAATGCTCTGGAAATGGACAGGTTCTCTCCTTCTCTGGTGCAGCGCCCGCTAAACATCCAGCACCCCCAAACATTCCCCCTTGAATGTCACTATTGAAATGTATGTAATCATTACTATAAATATGTTGCTTTCCAGACTTGCTTTCTGTTTTCCTTTTATTGAACTACTTCCTACTGAGATTTATATTTTCTCTTGGGCTCTTGGATCTTGTTGTCCTCCTACTCATGGTTTAGGGATCCATTAGGTGTTTTCAGTATTGGTTTTGTCATATGAATTTCCTTAATTTGTCCTTATCATGGAAATTTTTATTTCTCCTTAAATTTTGAGATAACTTTTTAAGGTATAGTAATCTGAGCTAACAATTATTTTCTTTTAGAGTTTGAAAAGCTCTTATTTGTTTGTTTCTTGTTTTTGGTTTTGTTTTGTTAGGTTTTTCTGAGACAGGGTCTCACTCTGCAGTTCAGGCTGACCTTAAACTCACTTTGCAGCCAAGGCTAGCCTGGAGCTCATAACAATCCTGTTGCCTCAGCTTCCCCGAGTACTGGGATTAGAGGTGTGTGCCACATACCCCACTTCTCCTGGCTTTCAAGGTTAGGAAATCTGCAGTTATTCTGATAGGCTGCCTGGATCTTTTGAAGAATTTCTCCAACAACTTTTAGTACTGTTTGCTCTGAGTTTCTGAAATTTTGACTGTGACATATCATGGAGATTTTTTTTTCTTGTTGTGTCTATTTGGGGTTTTAAATTTTCTTTTCTTTTTGGTATCTACCTCAATAACCTAGATTTGAGAAATTGTCTATAAAATTTCTGTGAATAAAATTTTTATACTACCTAGTTTCTGCCTCTGCCTGTTTCTCAAGTCCAAGGAGCCTGAAGTTTGTGCTCTTAGAGCTGCATAGGAGCTCTCATACCATCTTTCAATCATCTCTTGCTGCACTTTTCACTGTTACTAAGTGTCCTACTGTACCCACGGTATCAAGTCCCACAGTCTATTTTCTGACTGATCTTGCCTATTGCTGAGACTTTTAATTAAGGTTTTCATTTGCAGGATTTCTGCTGGATTCTTTTTTTTTTTTTT